>NW_022900929.1:18383400-18385410 GCF_012274545.1 Fukomys damarensis | reverse complement strand
TCTTTTTTTTTTTTTTTTTTTTGGTATTTTGAGAAGGGGTCTCACTGTGTAGTTCAAATTGGCCTTGAACTCACTATGTAGCCCACGCTGGCCTCAAACTTACAATGATCCTTCTGCCTCAGCCTCCCAAGTGCTGAGATTACAGGCATGCACCACCACACCTGGCAGTCACCTTTTCTATAGAAAGACTCTGGATGTTTTTGTTTTTGTTTTGTTGGGATTTTGAGTATAGGATAGGATAACTGGGAAGTTAGATTTTAAATCAGATTGTATCTAGGGCCGGGGATTTAGCTCAGCCACCTGCCTTGCAAGCGCAAGGACCCACATTCTATCTCCAGTACCAAAAAAAAAAAAAAAATCAGATTCTATCTCATGTGTAAATGCTGAGCTCTGGCTGTGGGAGACCCAGGTTTCCCAGTTAGTAAGCAGCTTTTCTTCAGGATATCGTTGACTCCTGCAGGGCCCTGGATCAGAGTAACAAGAATAGAAGTACTTGGGGATCTGGCCCTCTGAAAGGTCTTAGGGAGTTGGGGAAGGCTGTGCATTCTTCACTGTACTTGCTATACCTTAGTGTCCAGTTTGGGAGGACCAGAGAACAGCAGGACCACCCTGTAACCAAAGGAAGGTGCTGTTTAGCCTGTCAGAGTGATCTCATCCTTTCCTGACATTCACCCATGCTCTCTTGCTCTGAATCCACATTAATTTCAGTGAGACCTCGAAAGATCATCCAGGGCAAGCAGATTGTCATCCTCCCTGCATCCAGGCCAGGCCGACGGCCAGGGAAGAAGCCACATCCTACCCAGAGGTCACGGCAGAAGGCCCCCCCTGTGGATGACGCTGAAGTGGACGAGCTGGTAAGAGTCACTTGTTGGCCTCCCTCTGGCCTTTCTGTTGTATTCCCCACCACCACCGCTAGGAATTCTCCAGGCAACAGGTGGGGAGCCCCCTCCCCCCGCAGCCGGTGGCGGGGAGCGGAGGAGGCAGATGGGTGGCCCCTGGGCAGACAGGGGGCAGCAGGCCCTCCAGGAACAGCTATGTCCGGCATTCCCCTGCTGTGCAGCCTGCAAACTGTCTCTGCTAGTTAGCAGCAGCCTGCAACTTGTTAAGGATTTTAAAATAGTATCCATGTGTCTCTGGTGGGCCCAGAGGGGCTGGGTCTCCCTTGTGGGAATGTCAGCAATGTGAGTCTCACTCGCTGTTGGGTCTTTTGCTGACAGTTGTTAGGGGAGGGATGTTCCCCTCCCCTCTGCACCTCAGCCAATGTAATTTTAGTAGCTTTGTTTTAGATCTCACTTGAACATTGAAGAACAAAAAGAATCTCTTGTAAACTTGCTTATTTTGACAGATCGCATTGGGGTTGGGGGCATAAAGCAGGCCATTAGGGAGTTCACGGCATTAAAGAGCCGCCTGGGCCCATCCCCCACCTGTTCAGTGCTGTGCTCCCTGCTGAGAGTCCCGGTTGGTGATGGGACTCACCCAGGAAGGGAAGCCTCCTGCCTTCTCTCTGTAGCCACCTCCTTCCATGTGCCTGCCATGGACGAGCCAGGGAAGGGAATGGACCTCTTGCTTTTCTTCCCAGAGATGCCTCTCCCCACAAAATAACCTGTCTGGCTTTTTCCAGTTGCTTATTTATACCCATCCACAGTATTGCCATAATCCCAGGTCCATCTGCTGTGAGGGCCAGCGTCCTGTTGACAGTGGCCCTCTCTTGCTGGCCTCCAGCAGTTCTGCTGTTAATACGGCAACTGCTGCCTGCTCCCTGTCGCTTTGATCCCCATCCATCAGGGAGGAGGCAAATGGGACGGAGGGAGGACACTGGCTTCTTGGCTGAGAGTGTGGTCTGACTTAAGTGGCAGATGATTTTGATGTCTCTGCTCCAAGGATCTGGTTGAACTCGGGGATTTTTTGTTTGTTTTGTTTTGTTTTGTTTTTTGAGACAGGGTCTCACTATGTAGTTGAGACTGACCTGGAACTCACTATGTAGCCCACGCTGGTCTCAATCACAGCAAT
>NW_022900929.1:18375832-18383362 GCF_012274545.1 Fukomys damarensis | reverse complement strand
CTATGTACTATGTAGTTGAGACTGACCTGGAACTCACTATGTAGCCCACGCTGGTCTCAAACTCACAGCAATCCTCCTGCCTCAGCCTTCCGAGTGCTGGGCTTACAGGCGTGCGCCACCATGCTGGGCTTTCTGTTTTCTTTCTAAAGCAGAGATACACATTTACTACTCTGTCTTCTGCTCTGCTCTGAGAACTGTGATGAGATTCTTCTTTCTTTGGTGCTAGGTGCTTCAAACCAAGCGCAGCTCCCGGAGGCAAAGCCTGGAGCTGCAGAAGTGTGAGGAGATCCTCCACAAGATTGTGAAGTACCGCTTCAGTTGGCCCTTCAGGTGCGCCGGGTGGGAGCTGGCACTGCCTTGGGTCCCTCCCTTCCAGGATGAACCTTGGTGGCAGAGGGATTAACTCTTCCACACGGGGAGGGAGGGGTGGGTCTGACACGGTAGACCCACCTCTGTCCCCCAGGTGGCGGCTACCCACAGCTGTGGGCCTTCTGTCGCTGGTTACTCGACACCGAGATCTCTCTGAGTTGCACTCAAGACATCTCCATGTGGTTCTCCTTTATTTACAGGGAGCCCGTGACCAGAGATGAGGCCGAGGACTACTATGATGTGATCACACACCCTATGGACTTTCAGACAATGCAGAACAAGTGCTCCTGTGGGAACTACCACTCAGTGCAGGAGTTTCTCACCGACATGAAGCAAGTGTTTACCAATGCCGAGCTTTACAACTGCCGCGGCAGCCACGTTCTGAACTGCACAGTGAAGACAGAACAGTGTCTGGTGGCTCTGCTGCATAAACACCTTCCTGGGCATCAGTATGTCCGCAGGAAACGCAAGAAGTTTCTTGATCGGCTTGCTGATGATGAAGGGGACAGTGATCCAGAACCCGTTGGACAGACCAGGGGACGAAGACAGAAGAAATAGAGGCGGGGCTGTGGTAAGGGAGGTGGGAGACAGCCGGTGGGGTAAGAGAGGAAGCTGAAGAAGAACTCAAAAGGGAAGCAGTCGTGGAGTCCAGAAATGTCTGTCACTCCAGGCCTGGGCTGTTTTTCTCCAACTCCCCACAGGGCCTTGTTCAAGCAGAGCTCTTGGGGTGGCTGATCTTGGGCTGATAGTCTCTGCCAAGAAATACTAGGGGCAGAAGAGGGCCTTACCCCTGCTTTCTGGAAGTTTCCAGGAGGAGGCCAGGGGCAATTCTTCCTGGGAACCCAGTTCTTTTTCCTTTTCTCCTTCCTAAGGTTTCTCCCACGTTGGCTCCCACAGCAGTGCCAAGCCCCTCTGGCCTCCAGGGAAGGGTGACTGTGTTACATAGCAGGATCAAGAGGAGCCAGGCCTTTGGGGAGGTGGTGTTGATTTTCTTTTTAATCTATATTTATACACAATCTTGTTTCTTTAAGCCCATACTGTCTCTTCCACCTTCTCCCTCTCAGGTGACAGTATCAGTGAGTGCCATGCAGAGCTCTGTTCACCAGCATCATGGGACAGTTGTGGTTTTGAGCTTGGCAGAGTAAAGGGACATTCCCTGGAGCCATTCCTGAGTACCCCTCCCCCCCTCCTCCCACCTCACCTCATCACCTCAGAAAACAAAAAACTACGGCACTTCACTCAAGACTGGTGTCCTGCTTGTAATCATGCTTATAACCTTTACTTTGTGGATCTGGCCAGAGGGTGTTGGAGCCCAGCCCACCCACATACCAGACAAGCTCTTAGCAGAAGAAGAGCAGGAAGACTGTAATGTTTAATTTTTTTAAATTGACTTTTCTAGTTATTAAAAGTTGCTTGTTTTAGCAGTGATATTGTATAAAGAACATCTTGTAAAATATTTGTCATCTTGCTTTGGCACATGTACAGTACGATTTCTATGATGACGTGTTGCTTTACACCCCGTCCTCCCTCCGCCAGCCGCGCGCCTTCAGAGAAGTTGGGCCAGAGGTCCGCACAGACAGGCAGTGGGATCTGGTGGTGCTCTGGGCCCTCTGCCTACTGTGGTGGCTCTTTCTGCCTCCTTGTCCGCCTCCCGAGTCCCTACTCTGCCTCAGACTGGAGCTCCTGTGACCGGTGCATCTCAGCAAGTGGAGAGGGGTAGCAGGAACCTCTGTGAGAGCCCTCCCCGCAGCCAGGCTAGCCTAGTTACATTTAGGCAAAAGTTTGTAGTCTTCTTTCCCTTTTATGACAGATTTTTGATAAAAGTATAAGACAGGGTTTAATTTTCTTTTCTATCGACTTTGAATTTGGAAAATGTGAGCACCTCAGCTCTTTAGATCACCTGGGGGTTGCCACTCCTCGGACTGAGATAATAAAACCTCTTGACCTGACACTTCAGGTGTGATCCTGTCTCCCTCTTTCCCTGCCCAGGGACTTGGGAATTTGCTCCCGTGGCTTGTGGGTTGGTTACCATCCCTTCTCTTGCAGGCTTGGAGTGAGCACTGACCTTACAGTGTCATAATCCCAGCCACCACTGCCTTCCCCTGCTTCTTATCCTAGGTCCAGTCTGTCCTTGTTCTAGTGAGAATCCCGTGTTCCCACTGCAGTGACACCTGCATTGTTGGTTGGTTTTTAAATTGTCTTTAAGGAGGAAGGGCCCCATTAAAGGGTGAACTTATAATAAATTGGGATTTCAAATAAACATTATGTACCTGTGTTTATAAAGAAGAAACAATTGTGGCTGTTTCTTTTTGCTCTTGGGGTGGTGGCAGGTAGCGCAGCTGGGAGCTGCTTGCCCCTGACTAGGCCAGAGCCTCTGGATGTGGGGTAGGCCCCACCCGCTGCACCCCCAGCCTTGGGGGAAAGGGGCGGCTCTGACCCCTGTTCCTGTCCCTGTTTCTGGGTAGGTCCTCCAAGCCTCTCCTGGCCTCACCTCTGTCTAAACCCCAAATTTCATCTGGAACTAGGGAAAAAGTATTCAAGACTGGAAATCTGTGTGGTTCTTTACATTTTGGGAAACTCATACTGGAAAACATTTTTCAGGGAAAATTTCAAGCGCACAGAAAAGTGTAATGAATTTCCATGTGCACAGCTTGCACATTTCTAACACGTGGTCTCGTTTTATTTATACTCATTTATTTTTTAAAGTTGGGTTGATTTGAGTAGGTCACTATAGGGCAGCAACCTGCCTGTGGAATACAAAGATTTTGCTGAGCCTCTGCCGTGATGCTGTTTACTGAGAAGTGGAGCTTCCCAGCCAGACCACCTGAGCTAGGATTGCAGGAAAAGCATCAGTGCCCTCCTGTATTGGGCACTTAGGGATGTCCAGGCCTTTGGGGAGGAAGCAGGCTTCCCAGCGTCAGCCTGGATTCAGCCAGTTTGCCTGCTCCCGCCCCCAGCTCTGGAGAAGAGAGCTGTGCCTTGAGATGGGCTAAGCTCCTCAGGCTGTTCTTGAACTCAAGCCTCCTGCCTCAGCTTCCACATGCTGGGATTCTAGGTGTGTGTCACCATGCCCAGCCTTACCTCTGAACATACTTCCCACCAGGTTGGCACTCGCACTCCCACAGCGTCACCTGAGAAGTCCTGTTCCTCATTTGTAGTGTCTGTGGACCCAGGGTCTGCGTCCTGGTGTTGCTCATCTCAGCACATTGCTCCCTGCCCAGGCTGTAAGCTCGAGGGGAGAAACCATTCAGTGGTCACTAAGTGATTACTGCAGATGGGGACATGGGACCATTCCTGAGGGTGGTCTGAACCAGTGCTTCCCCTGAGGCCCACCACTCGGTGTCCTCATCCTCGGTGCTTTCCCCTCACCTCACACCCCTGAGAGGAAGTGGGTCCCAGCAGAAGTTCCTGAGCCCTGTCCTAAGTCCTTCCCTGGGCCTTTCACAGGCCTGGCAGCTTCCTCCAGGGTGAGCCTCTCCCCTGGGCTAGGAAGTGCTGAACTCGGTTGGACCCTCACATGCACAAGCTTAGACCACACAGGCTGGGCCTCTGCACCCTGAAGGTGAAGGACATCCAGGGAAGGGAGGGGCAGCTGTGTCAGTTTCTCAGAGACTATAGCTTGTCTCTGAAGTGTTCTTTTTAGGGGGTTAGAACAAGAAGGTTCAGCTGTGGGGAGCAAGATGGTCTCCCCACCCAGCCCCTGGCCCAGCTCTGGAATGACCTCCCTAAGTTACGCACCTCGCTGTCCCTCACACCTCACTGACCCAAATACGAGGTAGGAAGGACAAGTTTCAGAGGTAGACTCAGGCTCAGCTCGTGCAGCCACACACTGCCGACTGATTCTGAGACAGTCAAGCCCTTTCCACACTTGGGTCTGTAAACGGGGGAAGGGACAATCCAGGTGGAAGACCTCCTTTTTCTTCAGTCTGGAACTCTCTTTCCTAGTAGCTTCCAGGGTCGAGCGGAGGCCTCAGCCACCCTCCTTCCTAGTCCTGGCAGCTGTGAACCATCCCAGCCCCAAAGCAGAGCCCCTACGGACCTGCCTTGCAGACCCTGCACTGTAGCCCTTTGTGCTCCCCAATTCTCCCTGTCACCCCAAAAGCCAGCACCAGGCTTGTTCCTGCTGAATGGACAAGACCACAAGCCACTGGCAGGGGAGAGGGCACTTGAGGTGCCCCTTTGAGGCTCACCTCCAGGTTTCTGGAATTCTGTCCCAGCAGGCCAGCCCCCAACGCCCCCCAAACACACCCTGTGGCCTCCAGGAAGCTCCCTCACTTTCTCACTCAAAAGACCCTCACTCTCCAGGGAGTTACAAGAGCTCGGGTCAGCTTTGCTGGTCAAAGGCACAGGTGGGTGTGATCTGCAGGAAGAGAAGGGTGAGACAAGGGCATTCCCTGTGTAAGAACCTGCAACAGTCGGGGAGGTGGGGTCACGGTTACAGATCCCTTGGGGATCAGGTCAGTTCTGTTCCTCCTTAACCCCCTTGACCTGTCTGGGAACTTGACCCAGCCTGTTTGCTTCTCTTCAGACTTCCTTGTCCCTGCAGCCGCTGGTCCAGGGCAAAGAGCTCGCACCGAAAGGTCCTGCCTTTGGGATTCAGTGCTCCTACTGACATCAGGCACCATGGACACAGAAGCTTCTCCCCAGCCTGGAACTCTGGGAGCAGGGCTGGGCCCTGTGCACGTCTTGACACTGAAGGCTGGCTGTGTGTAGTACACCCAGGGGGCAGTCACGAAGACCTCACCTTGTCAGCGGACAAGGCAGATGTCAAGACAGGCCCTGGGGTCTGACCCCAAGCCGACAAGGGGTCAGATGCCCCCACACACCCAGCTGCCTTACGAGGGGGTACAGCCGAGGCAGGTCCCAGCAGCCCTGAGCTTCCTTCCCCAGCTCACTACCTCCTGGCCCATGAGGGTGCAAATGCTCCAGATGGAGCTCTGCAAAATCCCAGACCTGCCCCCTACTCACAGCTGCCACCGGCACCCCAAATCTTGCCAATGCTTCAAGAGCCAGGGCCAGATTCCCACTCAACTCCAGGCCTCCCCTTCGTAGGCAATATCTGCTACCCAGATGCCCTACGGATGGGAGGGCCCTGAGCAGGGAAGTGGACACACAGCCATCTTCATGGGGGATGTCACCCTCCAGCCTCGGTCACCAGGGAAGGCAACCTTTGAGACAACTCAGAGACAGGCTGATGCCCTCGTTTTCTACACGAATGAGTAAAGCAAAGTGTGAGAAAGGGAAAACTTACTCATGGCCCCAAATGGGCTGGATACCCCAGGGCCAGAGGTGGCAATGGCATCCCTAGCAACTCCCTGGGTATCCTGGCAGGTATCCCAGACCCTCTTCAGAGACATGCCACTCAGGTCCCAGAGACAGGAGAAGGCCACAAACATGCAAAAATGCCCATGCCCATGCACACACACACACACACACACAGTGTCTGGGACTTGAAAAATACAGCTGTTCTGCAAGGGAACTTCCTCCTGATTGGTGGGGAGCCAGAGGTCAGAAGCCTGTGGTGAGCCCCCACCCCAGCCAACTGCGCACACAGGGAGCCTCCTGCAGGACCCTCGCCCTCCTACCTGCCCCCTTTCCAGCCCAGAGAGGAGTCTGCAGTGCCACACGGGGGTTTATTCCAGTCACAGCTTCCAGAGAACGTAACAATAAATTACATCATTAAATAAACTCCCTGCTGGACCATGCCCTCTGCACCCTCCTCCTCTCCACATCCTCTCCTAGGGCCCTTGGGGCCTCAGGCAGGCCACCCGCTGCATAGGGGGCACGGGAGTGTGAGCCTCGCTGGTCCCCACCCTGATCCTCAGCCCCCTGCACTCACTTGCCTGGCCTTGACAGCTGGACAGCTGCTAGTCAGCTGTCGGGGGGTGGGGGGCGCAAGGAGGGGGCAGCCAACACTCCGAGCCATGCCTGTGTCGCTAGAGGTGAGTGGGGTTCTCCAGAGAGGGGTCCATCTTAGTCATGTGCAAGACCACCGTGGGGGCCTTATAGTGGCAGTGGGTGCCCCGGCCGTAGCCTGTGGGGGCCCTGCAGGCCTTGGCCCGGGCCCGGCCAGCAGCCATCTTGCGGTGGCACAGGCTCTGCCAGGTCTGGAAAGTCTTGGAGCTCCACACCCAGACACCACTGGTGATGCCCACCACCAGCGACATGAAGATTTTGAGCATAAAGACTGCCACGGTTGGCACGGAGCCCCCTGGCAGCGAGCAGTCCCTGCGGCCTCCGGGCACAGTGGCCGGTGTGCATGGCTGCTCTGCGGCCCGAAGGCGCCAGAAGTCCATGTTGAGGCGTTCGTAGACGTAGCAGACAATGACGCAGGTGGCAGGCACCGTGTAGAGGATGGAGAAGACCCCGATCTTCACCATGAGTTTCTCCAGCTTCTCCGTGTTGGTGCCACCTGTCTTCATGATCTTGCGGATGTGGAAGAGTGCCACGAAGCCCGTCAGGAGGAAGCTGGTGCCCAGCACCAGGTAGCAGGAGAGGGGCACCAGCACGAAGCCGGTGAGCGCCGCCACGTCCATGCTGGCCACGTAGCAGAGCCCAGTCAGCTCATCCCCAGCCACCTTGCGCAGAGTCAGCACAACGATGGTCTTGAGCGCTGGCAGCCCCCAGGCCGCCATGTGGAAATAGCTGCCATGGGCCTCGATGGCCTCATGGCCCCACTTCTTGCCGGCCGCCAGGAACCAGGTGAGCGTGAGGACCACCCACCACAGCGAGCTGGCCATGCCGAAGTAGTAGAGCAGCAGGAAGACCAGGGTGCAGCCCGTGTTCTCCAGGCCCTCCTGGATCACGTAGAGCGCGCCCGCCTCCTGGTCGCAGGCCACGCTCCGCGAGCCCGCCACGGCGCGGATGAGGAAGGCCAGCGAGTACACGTTGTAGCACATGGAGAGGAAGATGATGGGGCGCTCGGGGTACTGGAAGCGGTGAGGCTCCAGCAGGAAGGTGAGCACGGTGAAGGCCGTGGAGAAGAAGCACAGCGCCGACCACACCGCCATCCAGACGAGCGCGAAGTCCTTGTCGCGCTGAGACCAGAAGACCTCAACGCCGGGCCCGCAGCGCGGCGCGCACGAGCGGCTCTTCTCCACGTACTGGAACTTCTCGGGGTTCTCACAGGCTCCGCCGCCGCCGCCGCCCGGGCCGGGGGCT
>NW_022900929.1:18369129-18374899 GCF_012274545.1 Fukomys damarensis | reverse complement strand
GGCTCGGGGGCGGGCTTTTTCGTAGGGCACGCCCAGAAGGCGGAGCGTCGCGTGCCAGACACGCCCCCTGTAGGCTTTAAAGGAACCGCGTCTCCGAGCCAGGCTGGGGTTCACAAGGGGACCTGGGAGCAGATAAGCGGTTCGTCTGTGCCATCTCCTTCCCTTCCCATTCACTTCTTCCCATTAGGTTGCGGCCCAGCCTCTCCCCGCCACAGAACTGTCTGCACAAAGATTCTGTTGTCTACATCCACATCCTGGGTCGCCTCTATTGAGATGGGCCAAACGTGTCCAAGGCCCCCATGCTAGGGGTAGCTTCGGCTTTCTGCTCAGTGCCAGTTGAGCGCAGCCTCTGCCTCCGCTGGTTGTATGTGACTTTAAGCTCCCCTTCCTGAGCCTGTTTCCTTTGCACGCCTCTCCCTTCGACCCTGTTGCAGACCTGACCTCATGGCATCTGCTCAGCAGTCTAAGAATGCTATCCCCATTCCCCGGTCGGGAAACTGGAGCCCAGAGAGACGTGACACACCCAAGGCCATAGAGCTACTACGTGTCCCCTTTGTTATTGTCTGGCCCTGGACCCCATACTCATTTCTCAAGGCCACCACGCCCCACCCCCAAGCCATGTTATTTCCCGGACATCCCACTGCAGGATGCCCCCTTGGGCCTCCCCGAACCTGCTTAGAATCCTGGGTAGTTCTGCAAGTGAAACCAAGTGCCCCTGGCTGGCCAACCAGGCGGCCCCGTAGAGACTGTCCCAGGCCCTTCTGTCCCCACCTCCTTGGCCTGCGAATCCCTAAGTCACTCCAACTCAGATTCCACATGAGAGCCCAGCCCTGGGCCAGGCACCCCAGTAGTTCCCCTGGGATAGTCAGAGAATGAGCCACTGACCTAGGGTTGCAGGGAGCCTGGGATAGTCCCACTGTCTCTGACAGTGACCTTTCTAACATTCCTGTAAGGAATCCTGCGCCCATTTCATGGCTGGGAAAGCTGAGGCTTGGAGCACTCAGGGGATTTACTCAGGACTGCCCGGCTCACCAGGCTGAGGGCTGGAGATCAGGCTCTTCCCCTGCGTGAAGCTGTCACCACTACTAGAGGAAGGCCGCCTGTCCACCTGGCTCAGTGCACCTGCCTGCACAAGCTGGGGATGCAGGGAGGAGTCGGAGGGTGACAGTGAGAAAGGGGGCTGTCGCTTCCCACACTTGCCTGTCACTAGTGCTCGCTCCCCAATTCCTGCTTAGAGCCAGGAAGGGACAAAGAAAGACATATGCTGTCATTGGCACGCACCCAGCCCCTCGCACTCCCAGAGGGCCTGAGACACTGGGAGCCAAGGGATGGGGAGAAGCAGCCGTCCTGTGCCCAGCACCCAGGAGGCTCTCTGTAGGCCCGTGTGAGCCACGAGAGGCACAGCTGCTAGAAAGACCTTGAACTTCCCAAGGAGCGAGGGCAGGGATGGCCCCTTTGGAGGTTCTGCCCTTGTCAGCAGCAGGCCCCCCTGGCTCCCTCCCTTGTGATACCAGCAGCTACCCAGGACCACAGACCATGTCTTTTCCCTCCTAGCAGCCCCAGAGGTATGGGGCCTGGACCAGAGAAAGGCTCAGCCCTGCCTCGGGACCATCACTGAGTCCATGCAGGGGGCTCGGAAGCTGTCCTTGTACTAGCAGCCGGCCTGGGAGGCTCAGGTGCTGGGGATGCCCGTGGCAGGACTGGCCTAGGAGCCACACTTTGTAGAGGAGTCAGGCCCTTCCTCTGGCAGCCATGGTGGGGAGGGTGCCCCAGGGGCTGTGGGATGCCAGGCCTGTCACCATGGTGACAGCCAGCTCCCGGGAAGCCAGAGGTGGGGGTGTGGACCAGCCCTGCCCCCATGCAGATGCTGTCTGCAAGAAGAGGCCTCTTGGGCCGCTTGCCCACCCACCCCGCTTTGTCACTGGATCCCACTCTTTACAAAGCGGAACAATGCCCTAAGCTCTCACTGAAAGGGAGACTATGAGGAGGGCTGGGGGACAGAGGAGGGAGGTGCCCATCAAAGCCATCCCTACTCCTGCTCCCCTGGCCAATGCCTCCCTTCCCAGGGGCCTTGGCTGGGGAAGGGACATCCTGACCTGTGTCCCTGCCTGGCCCTCCTGGAGGTCCTGACCACATCTTCAGCCCAATGGACACCCCCTCAGGGTAAGCCCTGCCTTCCCTCCCTCCTTCAGCTCTGATAGTGCCCTCTGCAGGGCCACCCCCAGCCACCCTACGCCCTGCTGGACCTGGTGCCACCTCCATGCCTCAGAGCCACCACATTGCTCCTGTGCATGTCTCCCCACAAGCCTGGGGGTTCCTAGAGGTTCCATGCCCCTTGGCACCCATAAATGTCTGTTGGTGAAAATAACGTCAGAAGGAGGAGAGGGCCACAGTTGTTTCGGATGAGGTTGAGATTGTCCCTGGGGACAGAGATGTCCAAGTGAATGAGCAGGAACACGGAGGACCACCTCACAGCTCTACCAGGCTCCCAGGACTCCCCGTAGGAGGGGCTGTTGGTAGGGATGGAGCCCCACAGGCGTGCCACACACCTGCTTCCTAGGCAGGGCAGACGGGAAGCCAAGGTGTGCGTGAGATGGACAGCAGCACTCGTGTGTGGCTCTGTGTGTTTGCACACTGGATGGTGCATGCAGGTGCCTGGTTATTCCTGTACACGATGCTGGGCATGGGGTGGGCCTGGGTGAGGGCCCCGGATGGGGCTAGGAATGTGCAGCTTGAGCTCTGCTGCTGACTCAGTTTCCTTTTATGAGGGTGTCAAGGCCTGAACTAGACGATTTGTGTCATCCTTACCAAAGGTGTGTTTTAAAACTCTGTACTAGGGTTTTGACAGTTTTTACAAGAGACTCAATGTTAAAGCAAGCAGAGAAATAAAAGAATCCACTCTTCTCCCCTTCCATTCTTTGCCCTGCGGTAACCTGTATTGAGTCAGCGTCTTTTTGGATACTTTTTGTTAGACTTTATGGACGCACGTCCCCATAGAATGCAATCCTTATCTTTTCTTTCTCTTATTAAAATGGAATCGATGCTGTATTCATTGCATCTCATTTTTCTCACCTACAAATCTATCATGGAGGTGCTGTGGATGTAACTCAGCGATGCATCACCTGGCTGGCAAGCGCAAGGCCCTGAGTTCGATTCTCAGTACCCAAAACAGCCATCGTGGATAGCTGCACGGATCTGTGAGAAACGTAAAAGGGGGCGGGGGACCTAGCTTAGCCATGGAGTGCTGACCTAGCACGCCCAAGGCTTTCAGGTCCATCCCCAGGACCACCAAAGTAATTAATAACTAAATGGTAATTTTTGACATTTTTAATAGCGAAACATGTATTGGTACATTTCACGCATACACAATGATAACACTCATTGCAGGGAATTTGCTCCTGTACCAGATGCATCCTGCCTCTTTTTTCCCCTTCCCCACCCTCTCCCGCCTAGATACAAAATCTTTGTTTCCATTTTTTCCTTCGGGGCCGGGGATTTAGCTCAGTGGTTCTGCTGCCTTCCTCCATTTTTCCCTTCTAATTTTCTCTTGTCCCTTCCCTTCTCCCTTCCTCCTTCCTTGTTCCCCTTCCCATTTGAACATTTTCTTCCCATCTTCCCATATCTATTATACACTTTAGTCCTTATTTCCACTTTTGGCTTCTCCCACAAGAGAAGCAATGTGGTACTGAAACGCGTGTGTCCGATTTATTTCAGTTCAGAATACGGTCTCAACATCCATTTAGCTATAAGTGTCTAAAGCTCATCCTTCTTTATGATAGAGTAGTACTGCATTGTATAAAAGTTTTCAAAAAGTTTTTTTTAGGTGAGTACCAGAAATCAACCTCAGGGCCTCACACTTACAAGGGAGGCTACATCCTTAGCCCTACTGTATAACATTTTAAAAATATTTATTTATTTATTTTTGTAGTACAGGGGATTGAACTCAGGGCCTTTGCACTGAGTTGCACCCTCTGCCCAGGATCTAATTTGCCCAGGCTCTGCTCAGACTTGGGATCCTCCTGCCTCAGCTTGCCAGACACATACCCGGATTATAGACATGCACAGCTAAGAATAGTAAAATGTTAATGATAGAATGTAGGTGGTGAGTGTTTGAGTGCTCACTGTCAGTTTTATTTCATTCTTCTTTTGAGTATGTTTAAATTTCTATAAAATGATTGAAAAAAATCTATCTTGTATATCTTTCCTCGTCAATGCCCAGAGATACTTTTCTTTCTTTCCTTTTTTTTTTTTTTTTTTTGAGACAGGGTCTCATTGCGTAGTTCAGGCTGACCTTGAACTCACTCCTGCTTCAGCCTCCTGAGTGCTAGGATCACAGGTTTGTGCCACTGCTTCAGGGAGATGTTCTTTTTCATAACCACTTTGATTTTTCACCATGTGGGTTTGTTATAAATTACTTAGCTGCTTCCCAATGAACAGACATATCCTGTGCATGATTTGATCCTTATCCCCCACACAGACACAGGGAACAGGCATGTGTATCTGGGGAGAGCAAATCTGGCCCCCGGGTTGTTTTTGTAAATAAAATTTTATTGGTACTCAGCCATGCACTTGGTTTACATATAGTCCACACTTCTTTCAAAGATACAGTGGCAGAGTTGAGTTATGACAGAGACCACAGTCTGCGAAGCTGTAAATATTTACTTTTTTTACAGTTTGCTGACTCCCAGATACACTTGCGGTCTTATTTCTGTAGTGTAGAGCATGAGAATTCAGACTGCTGGGTCAATGAGTACATGAATTTTTAAAGCACTATTGAGGGAATTCTTGGTGATTTATGATAAAGTGCACATACACAAATATACATTTTTTTGTGGTACTGGGGATGTGAGCCAGAGACTCCCACATACTAGACAAGTGCTCAACCACTGAGCCACATCTGGGACCAGGATTTACCTTAAAAAAAAAAAAGATAGTATATTTATCATTCCCCAAATTTCCTTCCTACTCCTGAAGTCAGGCCATTACTGAATTCGTGCCCTGTCACTATAAAGCCGTTTTGTATAAATGGAATGGCAATGTGATTTACATCATTTTTTTCTTTGTAGTACCGGGGATTGAACCCAGGGCCTTTGTACCTAGTTACATGCCCAGTCCCTATTTATTTATTTTATTTGGGTACTGGGCATCAAACTTGGGACATGGCGCTTGCTGGGCAGAGAGCTGAGCCACTGAGCTAAATCCCCAGCCCTTTCTTTTTTATTTCCAGACAGTGTCTTGCTAAGTCATTAATTAGCCGAGGGTTGGCTGGAACTTTCGATCCTCCTGCCTCAGCCTCCCAGAGTGCTGGTATTTTTGTGTAATTTTGGGTAACAGTAGGCTTTACCCAGACACTTACTCTGCGCCAGGCAAAGGCTGCTGTATGCCCCCTGGAGGTCACACCACACACTGGGCTGAGTGCCTGGGAACCAAGATGTTTGAGGCTGTTCAGAGCGGGATTCACAGACAGAATTGTGCCGGCAGTGGTGAGAGCCTATGCGCAATGACAGAGGAAGCTGTGGAGGCCACAGTCAGAGATGGTGATGCCTGGGCGGACTCTCAAAGCCACGTGGAGCCGGGAAGGAGAGGGAAGGGTGACCTAAAGGGGAACCAGCCTTGGCGGGGCGCTGGGGAAGAAGCAGAAGAGCCAGCTGGGCAGGGGCGCCATGGAGAGGTCTGAAGGGTGGGGGCGCTTCCTGAGGTCGCACGGAACTCTGTGGCGGGAAAGACAAGCGCGGCTCTGCCAGGGGCGGCGGGATCAGGGCAGGGGCCG
>NW_022900929.1:18358220-18368976 GCF_012274545.1 Fukomys damarensis | reverse complement strand
GAAAGCCGCTTTTGTGCAGCCCGGGAGCTCCTGTTTCGTTGACGTTGGAACCTGCTGCTTATTTATCCAACTCGAAGGGAAATTCAACAGCAGCGGAGGGGAAAAAAATAACTTCAGCTGCCGAGCTAGGAGGAAAGAGGCCCCACTGCCCTCCGCAGCCCTGCCCAGCCCAAAGGGGCCCAGGGCCCGGCTGGCAGCCCAGGCAGGAACCGGCCCAAACTGCCCGAGCTGAGGCCTCCTGGCCCGGGCCCCTCCCTCCCCAGGCCCGGCCCAGGGCTTCTCCCAAGGGCAGCCATCTTCCTCCTGCCCAGGCCACACCTGGGCCCCCGCAGGCCTCTCTCTGCCCAACCTGCCCTCTGCCAGGGGTCCCCGGGGTGTTCTGGGCCACTCTGCCCTAGCTGGTGGGCCCCAGCCCCAGCCTGGCCATTGTAGCCAAAGAGGACCCTGGCGCTCGGCCCACCCAAGGGTAGAGGGCAGAAGCCCTTTCAGGTGGGTGAGTGACCTCCAGCAGGGCACAGGGTGGCCTCCCTGCCTGGAGCAGGCGCAGGCAGGGAAGGGTCTGGGCCTCCAGCTCTGCCCAGGCCCCCTCTGGGGGCGGACAATCCTTCTCAACACCCTCACTTTGCCCTGTTATGGGCCAGTGCACTGTGGGGGTTCCTCCTCCATTGCCCTGGTTTGGCCACGGCCATGGCCCAAAGCAGGGGACCCCTGGGGTCTGTGTGGCTCCCTGTTCCAGCCCAGACGCTCAGAGCCATTATGGTTGCTATTGTTATAGGAGAAACGGCACGGCAAAGCAGGCTGGAAAAATAAGCAGGACCTGTCAATTACAGGATCCCAGGGCAACATGAGGACCCTGTAGGCAGAACTCGCTAGCTCCCATGAGTTGTGGAGGGCATGAAAAAGAGCGGCCTGTGTGCAAAGCCATTAATGTGAGCGTTTGCGGGGGTAGGTCGCTGTCCTTTCAGAGTGTGCTCTGACGTGCTTGTTTCTCCCATACCCATTTACCCCACACTTTTCTTTCTTTCTTTCTTTTCTTTATTTTTTTTGGTACTGGGGATAGAACTGGGGTCCTTGCGCTTGCGAGGCAGGTGGTGGAACCACTGAGCTAAATCCCTGGCACTCCCGCACTTTTCAAATAAACTTTTT
Organism: Fukomys damarensis; assembly: GCF_012274545.1. Taxonomy (NCBI): domain Eukaryota; kingdom Metazoa; phylum Chordata; class Mammalia; order Rodentia; family Bathyergidae; genus Fukomys; species Fukomys damarensis. Next base: position 18,367,830 of record NW_022900929.1, on the reverse strand, counting down.
GGCACCGTTTTTGGCTTGTTTCTCCAGTTCTTTGTTTCGGCAAGAACCTTGAATACTTTCGATTGAAGAGCCATTTCTAAAGAAACCATCCTATATAACACAATGGCTTGAATGTGTCCCCTAAAAGTTCATGTGTTGGAAATTGAATCCCCAAATTAATTTCTGTGTGGTCTGTGTGTGTGCTGTACTAGGGATTGAACCCAAGGCCTTTGTACCGAGCTACATCCCTAGCTTTTAAAATTTTTATTTTGAAACAGGGTCTCCCTCAATTATTAAGTTGCCAGGCTGGACTCAAGCTTGCCATCCTCCAACTCAATTTCCCAGACTTCAGGGGTCATGGGTGTATGCCACCATGCCTAGCCCCAAACTCCTATGTTGAAGGTATTTGTGGAGGGGTGCTTGGGCAGTGGTTGGCATTAGATGAGGTCACAGAGTGGGGCCCCCTGGTGGCGTTCGTGGCTTTATCATGAATGGGAGACATCCAGACTGGCTCTTGCGGGACCTCCCCTCATCATGGTGTGGCCAGAAAGGTCCTTGCCAGATGGGGGTGCCAACCTCCTGGACTTCCTGCCCTCCAGAACTGCAAGCCAAGTAAACCAGTCTTCTGTATGAACTGCCCTGGGCGAGATGTTCAGTCACAGAAACAGACCAACGCTGAGAGAGCTGCAGGGCACCCTCCTTCAATAGCAAATCGCAAATCCTGCCTCCCACCAGGTGCCCACAGCCCTCTGCCTTTCTCTCCAGCTTCAGGGCCCCTGGCATAGCACAGGGACCCAAGCTCCGGCTCCTCCCTCCCCCACCTTTCTGGGCTGCAGGACTTGGTGAAGCCTCCTGCTGAGCCTTCCTGCCAAGGAATCAATCAGCACAGGAACAATGACAGTGACAGGACCCCTGCCACCCATCGCCTCCCCAGAGCAGTGCTGGGTCTAATTCCTCATTGTCCCCAGTGCAGGGCTCAGTAGGCCTGCTGAAGGCTCTGTAGCCCTCGATCTGAAAGTGCCAAGACCATGTGGGTCTCTGGGTCACCCCCTGCTCGAGGCCCACCCATCTTGTGCTTGCCTGAGAGGGAGCCAGGAGGGTGGGGCAGACCCAGGGTGGGGTTGGCCCTAGGGGCACAGCCTCCTCCCAGGGCCTCTGGCATCCCCACAGGATGAGCTGCTTTTCAACAGCGAGGCCTTTGCCTCCTCTTCTGGCCCCTGCTGACCCTTTCCACCTATGACCTCATTACTCTTGTTGCCCATCTTGCAGGTGAGGAAACTGAGTCCTGGGGCAGCTGAGAGGTGCAGCAGAAGCCAGGCCTGTGCCCTGCCTCCACCTCTGCTTCAGTTCCCCCACCGCACCCCACTTCTGTCTGGGTGCCTACAGCTGTTAGTGGGAGGAGGGAGGAGGGGCAGCAGTTGAGTGTGGTGTTGCTGTCCCTCAGGGACCTGTAAGACCTCAGGTGTCCCTTGGGGTGCTCAGGCCCTGGCACCCAAGGTCTCGGAAGGGTCCAGAGCAGTTTCAGGAGTCAGTGGCCCAGATTCGGATCGTTCCCCATGACTGTGTCATCTGAGACAAGTAACCAAGCCTCTCTGTGCTTTCATTGTCTTGGCTGTCACAGGGTCCCTGAAAGGGACTTGATGACACAGGTGGCATGGGGTCACCACACACGAATGTGGGGTCAGGACTAGTGTCAGTTCATCCAGAAACTTCCTCCTTCCGTCACCCTCCCCCATGATTTGAGGGTAAAGCAACTTCACAAGTTCTCATTTGAAGCTGCACTTTCTCTTCTTTTGATCTTTTTTCTTTTGGTTCTGGGGATTGGTAACTTGCAATCCTCCTGCCTCAGCCTCCCAAAGGGCTGGGATTACAGGTGTGCACCACTACATCCAGCTTTTCCTCTTTTTAAATGAAAAGAAGTATAATATATTGTCACCTTTCAATATCAGCTGAAGATTGGCTCCAGGACCTCCACTCCTGGGATACAGAACTTCAGGAACACTTAAATCCCTTGTGTGCAGATCCCCCTGTGCAAACCCTCCAGATACTCTAAAATCGACTCTGGCTGACTTCTAATGCCTGCTGCACTGAGAATGCCATGTAAACAGCTGTTAGGCCCAATTGCTTAAAGGCATAATGACAGGGAAGAGAATCTTTTCATGTTCAGGCTAGATTTATTTATTTTCTGAATATTTTACTTCTCCGGTTGATTGGATTCTGGACGCAGTGCCTGCACATGGAAGGAGAATCATATGTAAAATTTAAAATTTATACATATCCAGTACTCAAGATTGAACCCAGGACCTTCACACTGAGCTACATCCCAGCTGTTTATGTATTTATTTAGTTTTATTTTGAGACAGGGTCTAAGTTACCAAGTGACCAGGCTGGATTCAAACTTGGGATCCTCCTGCCTCAGCCTCCCAAATAGCTGGGATCACAGGTGTGTACCACTACACCTGGCTTCGCACCTGGGGTTACAGGCCTATGTCACCATGACCAGCTGATCTTATACATTTTAAGTAACAAGGATGTGCTCTGTGCAAACTATATATGAATTTAAACATAAAAAATAAACCCCATACTTTCCATGCCTCTCTACGTTCCCAGCCCTTTTCATTTTTATTTTGAGACAAGGTCTCACCAAATCACTAAGTTGCTCAAGTTGGCCTTGAACTTGTGATCCTCCTGCCTCACCCTCCCAAATAGCTGGGATCACAGGTGTGTACCACTATACCTAGCTATAAATAACTTTTTAATGAAAGTAATACTTGCACTTTTTGCTTGCTCTCTCTCTCACACACACACACACACACACACCAGGGATCAAACTTAGGACCTTGGGCTTACAAGGCAGGTGTGGTGCCACTGAGTTATATCCCCAGCCCTTTTTCTTTATAATTTTTTTTTTTTCCTTTTTTGGTACCAGGGATTGAACTCTGGACTTTGTGCTTGCGAGGCAGGGAGCAGAACCAGTGAGCTAAATCCCTGGCCCTTTGCTTTATAAATTTTCTTTTATTTTATCCCTTCCCCCTCTCCACCCCCTTGATTGCTTTTTCTTGAGGTATCATTTTAAAAATTAAAATATTAAAATGCGCACATGTAGACCCGAGTACAGTGGTGCATGCCTGTAATCCCAGCAGCGAGGGAGGCTGAGGCAGGAGGATTGCAAATTTGAATCTTGCCTCCAAATTAAAAAGATCATTGAGCTGGTAATGTAGTGTAGGAACCAGCCTACGAGCTGAGCTGGAGCCTGACCAAGGGGTGATGAAGATGAAACATGAAAATCGGGGTGGGAGAGCAGGTAGCGCATGTCTCCCTTCGACATAGAGCCGCGAATGACCAGCGCCCCTTGGCTTTATTCACTGAGGCACGGGCACGAGCAATTAGGGTTCCACAGGACTCATCTGGCTCCGGCCCTCCACGGTACTTCTCCGGTAAACAACCTAACCTCAGGTGTATCTCCTTTTCCCTGCAGCGTCCTCTTCTGATCTCCATAATGTAGCATTCTTGGGTTCCATTCCAGCGCTGAACACACACACACACACACACACACACACACGCACACACACTTTTTTCGGCGTTCAGTCTGAGGATCCATAACCACCCCAGACCAAGAGCCAGAGTACACTCATTACCGCGGCAGCCTTTGTGCCCCTCCAACTCGCCCCTAGACACTGTGCTGTCCTCCCTGCTGCCACCCAGCCAGCTGTGCTGCCCGTCAAGGTTGTGCGGAGCGGAGCCCTTCCGAACTCACTGTGAGGAGTTCCGTGTGCGAAGGAGGCGGCCTGGGTCCTGCCCCGCCGATGGCGCGTGGCTCCCAGTTGGGAACCGGCTGCTTCCAATGCACTTGAACTCGCCTTTTGGTATAAACCCAGAGGAAGATCGCCAGATCAGAGAACAGAGCACAAGAGGTTTCAATAGTTCTAAGGGAGCATAGAAGAAAGAGATAGAACTGAGACAAGGAAACTGTAATTTAAAAATTGTACTTTTTAACACCCCCCTTTTTTCCATTAGGTTTATTGGTACATTTTAGGTACACAGTACAGTTACATTCATCATTGGGATCTTGTACCTTTACATGATGTATCTTGGTTCTTATTTTTTCCTCATCCCCCCACCTTCCCTCCACCCCCTCCACACTTCCCTATTTACAGAGACTTTGTTTCCATTTTTTCTCTTATTTTTTCTTTTCCCTTCTTTCCTTTCCCCTACCCTTCCCACTACTCCCACTCCTTTAGACCTTTTCTTCCTATTTCACATTATCAATTATACAATTTGAACCTTATTTATACTTTTAGTTTTTCACACCAGAGAAACTATTCGGTGTTTGCACACCTGTCCTATTTATTTCACTTAAAATATGGCCTCAGTGTGCATCCATTTAACCATAAATGTCTCTAGTTTCTCATTCTTTATGGCTGAGTAGTACTCCATTTTATAGAAAAACCACATCTTCCTTATCCAGTCTCCAGTTGATGGGCAACTGGGCTGTTTCCAAGTTTTAGCTATTACAAACTGTGCTGCTATAAACATGGGTGTACATATATCACTGTGGTATGATTCTTTTAATTCTTTTGGGAAGATACCCAGCAGGGGATGGTTGGGTGAAATGAAATCTCTAATCCTAGTTCTTTGAGGAATCTCCATACTGATTTCCATAGTGGTTGCACCAGACTGCACTCCCACCAGCAATGGAGAAGGGTTCCTTTCTCCCCACATGTGGGAAGCCAGCCATGGCCCACTGGCTTTTTGAAAGGTAACTTCTTTCTTTATAATCAAGGCATTGACACAATGTGTGGTCAGGATGTTCCTAATTAGCATTTGTTAACATTTGTTCCTTTTTAAGGACTGCACGTGTTAAACTTGTTTTTGACCCTGCACCTGAGAAACTTGGACAGCCAAAGGTCTGTAGGAGTCAGGTGTTGTAACTTCATTTTGTTAAGTTCCTCCACCTATTGTGGGAATCATGATTATTAGTTGCAAGTGTTGTTAATTTGTTTTTCTTGATCCTGATTTCTCTTTCCCATGTGAACCCTCATTCCCGTGGAGCGGGTGTTGAGGTTACTATGGTAATCCTAGCCCATAATAGTTCGGTCTTTTCCTTTAAAAGGCTGATGCCTGGCTCCAATAAACGTCGCCTTGATCAGACTCTTGTCTTGGTGTCCTTCCTTTCTCTCTGCCCCATCTCCACCCTGCTGCTCTTTCAGGTTTGAGACACTGCTGGACAGTGCTCTGCGTCACTGTCTCGCGACACCCACAGCCCCTCTAGCATTTGTTATTGGTTGATTTCCTGATTCCTGCCCCGCCGATGGCGCGTGGCTCCCAGTTGGGAACCGGCTGCTTCCAATGCACTTGAACTCGCCTTTTGGTATAAACCCAGAGGAAGATCGCCAGATCAGAGAACAGAGCACAAGAGGTTTCAATAGTTCTAAGGGAGCATAGAAGAAAGAGATAGAACTGAGACAAGGAAACTGTAATTTAAAAATTGTACTTTTTAACACCCCCCTTTTTTCCATTAGGTTTATTGGTACATTTTAGGTACACAGTACAGTTACATTCATCATTGGGATCTTGTACCTTTACATGATGTATCTTGGTTCTTATTTTTTCCTCATCCCCCCACCTTCCCTCCACCCCCTCCACACTTCCCTATTTACAGAGACTTTGTTTCCATTTTTTCTCTTATTTTTTCTTTTCCCTTCTTTCCTTTCCCCTACCCTTCCCACTACTCCCACTCCTTTAGACCTTTTCTTCCTATTTCACATTATCAATTATACAATTTGAACCTTATTTATACTTTTAGTTTTTCACACCAGAGAAACTATTCGGTGTTTGCACACCTGTCCTATTTATTTCACTTAAAATATGGCCTCAGTGTGCATCCATTTAACCATAAATGTCTCTAGTTTCTCATTCTTTATGGCTGAGTAGTACTCCATTTTATAGAAAAACCACATCTTCCTTATCCAGTTAGTTTTGATGGGCAACTGGGCTGTTTCCAAGTTTTAGCTATTACAAACTGTGCTGCTATAAACATGGGTGTACATATATCACTGTGGTATGATTCTTTTAATTCTTTTGGGAAGATACCCAGCAGGGGATGGTTGGGTGAAATGAAATCTCTAATCCTAGTTCTTTGAGGAATCTCCATACTGATTTCCATAGTGGTTGCACCAGACTGCACTCCCACCAGCAATGGAGAAGGGTTCCTTTCTCCCCACATGTGGGAAGCCAGCCATGGCCCACTGGCTTTTTGAAAGGTAACTTCTTTCTTTATAATCAAGGCATTGACACAATGTGTGGTCAGGATGTTCCTAATTAGCATTTGTTAATTTTTTCCATTCTTTCTTTATAATCAAGGCATTGACACAATGTGTGGTCAGGATGTTCCTAATTAGCATTTGTTAACATTTGTTCCTTTTTAAGGACTGCACGTGTTAAACTTGTTTTTGACCCTGCACCTGAGAAACTTGGACAGCCAAAGGTCTGTAGGAGTCAGGTGTTGTAACTTCATTTTGTTAAGTTCCTCCACCTATTGTGGGAATCATGATTATTAGTTGCAAGTGTTGTTAATTTGTTTTTCTTGATCCTGATTTCTCTTTCCCATGTGAACCCTCATTCCCGTGGAGCGGGTGTTGAGGTTACTATGGTAATCCTAGCCCATAATAGTTCGGTCTTTTCCTTTAAAAGGCTGATGCCTGGCTCCAATAAACGTCGCCTTGATCAGACTCTTGTCTTGGTGTCCTTCCTTTCTCTCTGCCCCATCTCCACCCTGCTGCTCTTTCAGGTTTGAGACACTGCTGGACAGTGCTCTGCGTCACTGTCTCGCGACACCCACAGCCCCTCTAGCATTTGTTATTGGTTGATTTCCTGATAGCAGCCATTCTTTCTGGGGTGAGGTGGAATCTTAGTGTTGTTTTCATCTGCATCTCTCAAATGACCAGTGATGTGGATATTTTTTCATATATTTTTTTGCTGCTTTTGTCTGAGAAGGGTCTGTTCATTTTAGATGCCAATTTTTGGATCAGGTCTTTATATTTTAACCCTTGGTTTTTGTTTTTTTTTTTGAGACAGGGTTTCACTCTATAGTCCAGGCTGGCCTTGAACTCACTATGTAGCCCAGGCTGGCCTCAAACTTTCAGTGGTCCTCCTGCTTCAGCCTCCTGAGTGCTGGGATTGCAGACATGTGCCACCACACATGGCTTTCATGTGTACTTTTAAGCAACTGGATCTCCAGGATACAGTAAAGCTACCCAAGGTTACAATCCCCTTCTCGCCCTGCGTGTTGCTTCCAGGGTCCTCACTCCTAATACCCTGCTAGTCTTCAAAATACCGGAAGTCCACATATTTGGCCTGTGTTTCAGGATGAATCCATAAATAACTCAAAGAAATAAGCACCTAGGTCATCATTCTTGAGACCCTGTGGCCACACGCATGCCTCCAGTCCCTACAGAGTTCTCTCCCCTCCAGCACCCTGCTCTAGAGCCTAAGGAAGTCTTCGGTCCTTCTCTGTGATGAGGCAGGTCCTGCTCTGCAGGGCGAGTGAGGCCCCCCACCTCTTGTGGGAGCCTCTTGGGACCCTTCCCGGGATGGTTCTGTGAGACTTTTGATGAAAAGGAAGCTGTTGCTGGACCTTTTACACATTAGAGATCACCACTCACAACTTTTCAGTCCCTTTTCTACTATTGCAAAAAGAAAGAAAGCCAGGGGTGGTGAGGTACAACCATAATCCCAGCGCTCAGGAGGCTGAGGCAGGAGGATCACTGTGAGTTCAAGGCCAACCTGAGCTACAAATCAAGAGTCTATCTTAGAAATAAAGAAAATACAAGAAAGGGCAGAGGAAGAGCAGGCTCCTTCCCGCTTCTCCCTCTTTGTCCTGGAGCAGGGACGCTCTCCTTCTGCCCTCAGGTGTCAGACAGAGTCTTTGGATGACAGACCACACCAGGAACCCCCAGGTTCTGAGGTCCTCAGCCTGGGATGAGAGTTTCACCATTTTCTTCCTTGACCCTAAATTATTTGGACGAGGACTGAGTCCCCAGTACCCCAGGCCTTCAGCTTGGAGTCGGTCTGTGGTGGGACTCTGTCATCCTCTTGTGTACCCTCTGCTCATCCTGTGGCTTCTGTCTCTGAGAAAGCTGGTTGCCACAGTCCCTTTGTATGTGTCTTTCCACCACAGCCCCCTGCACCAAGGGAAACTGTAGGTTCTTGTGCTTGTTCTTAGTGTTCAGACCTGGCTGGTTTCTCCCACCAGGATGGTAGGCCATCACTGAACCCTTCCAAGCCCACACTGACACCCCTGCTTCCAGGAATGCTCTCTGTGTGTGTAGGTGGGGATTGAACTCAGGACCTCCTGCATGCTAGGCAAGAAGCGCTGTACCACTGAGCTACACCCCCAGTCCTCTTCTCTCTTTTAAGATAGGGTCTGGCTAAGTCACTAGGCGATTCTCCTGTTTTAGCCTCCCACAGTGCTGGGATTACAGGTCAGGTGTGTGCCACCAGGCCTGGCTTCATATACACCCTTTAATTGTTTGGGGGCTGGGGATTTAGCTCAGTGGTTCTGCCACCTGCCTTGAAAGTGCAAGGTTCTGAGTTCAATCCCTGGTACCATAAAGAAAAAAGAAACAAAACAAAACTTTGTTTGCTGCCATACTTTGGGTCTGGAATGTCCTCCAAAGGCCCATGTGTGAAAGGTGTGGTCCCCAGCCTCTGACACTACTGGGGGGCACTGGAACCTTTAGAAGGGGGGCTGAATGGAAGGAACTTGGGTATCTGAAGCCAAAATAAACCTTTTGCTAAGTTGATTGTATCAGGTAATCATTACAGTGACACAACACCAACCGACGGTGCATTTACTTTTTGTTTTGTTTTGTTTTTTTGTTTTTTGAGACAGGGTCTCACTCTGTAGTTGAGACTGACCTGGAACTTATTATGTAGCCCAGGCTGGTCTCGAGCTCACAGTGATCCTCCTGCCTCAGCCTCCTGAGTGCTGGGATTACAGGCATGCGTCACCAGGCCCAGCAGCACATTTACTTTTAATTAACGTGTTCTTTTTCTCTTTTTCTGGTACCAGGGATCGAACTCGGGTCCTTATGCTTGCAAGGCAGGTGGAAGAACCACTGAGCTAAATCCCCGGCCCCCTCCCTTTTCTTTTTTTATAGCACCCTATTCTTGTTTCATAGTAACATCGAACAAAAATCTGCAGAGCAAGGAAAATGCCAGCCCAGTGCACCAACAGGGTCAAGTTTTAAATCGGAATAGAGAGAAGCATGGCCCGACAGCCTGCGTACTGTCCTTTGTGTGAGCGTGGAAATAGGCAAACAAGACAGGGCCGACATTTGTGATAAATATCAGAGGGGCACAACAGGGCAACTGTCACCCTTGCAGGAGACTGGGTCTCGGTGGGGAAGGAGAAGTTAGGATCAGGAGGTCCAGGCAGGGCTCTGGGACTGGCCCTGTGCTGCTTTAAACAGGATGGGGGCACAGGGGTGTTCATTTGAGGACAGGATTTAATTTGAACTTCTAGTTTGGCATCTTCTATTGTATTCGTTAAGAAGGAAAAGGGGTGGGCTGGGGATTTAGCTCAGTGGTTCCACCGCCTGCCTCACAAGCACAAGGTCCTGAGTTTGAT
>NW_022900929.1:18353195-18357335 GCF_012274545.1 Fukomys damarensis | reverse complement strand
ACACACACACACACACACACACACACACGCACACACACTTTTTTCGGCGTTCAGTCTGAGGATCCATAACCACCCCAGACCAAGAGCCAGAGTACACTCATTACCGCGGCAGCCTTTGTGCCCCTCCAACTCGCCCCTAGACACTGTGCTGTCCTCCCTGCTGCCACCCAGCCAGCTGTGCTGCCCGTCAAGGTTGTGCGGAGCGGAGCCCTTCCGAACTCACTGTGAGGAGTTCCGTGTGCGAAGGAGGCGGCCTGGGTCCTGCCCCGCCGATGGCGCGTGGCTCCCAGTTGGGAACCGGCTGCTTCCAATGCACTTGAACTCGCCTTTTGGTATAAACCCAGAGGAAGATCGCCAGATCAGAGAACAGAGCACAAGAGGTTTCAATAGTTCTAAGGGAGCATAGAAGAAAGAGATAGAACTGAGACAAGGAAACTGTAATTTAAAAATTGTACTTTTTAACACCCCCCTTTTTTCCATTAGGTTTATTGGTACATTTTAGGTACACAGTACAGTTACATTCATCATTGGGATCTTGTACCTTTACATGATGTATCTTGGTTCTTATTTTTTCCTCATCCCCCCACCTTCCCTCCACCCCCTCCACACTTCCCTATTTACAGAGACTTTGTTTCCATTTTTTCTCTTATTTTTTCTTTTCCCTTCTTTCCTTTCCCCTACCCTTCCCACTACTCCCACTCCTTTAGACCTTTTCTTCCTATTTCACATTATCAATTATACAATTTGAACCTTATTTATACTTTTAGTTTTTCACACCAGAGAAACTATTCGGTGTTTGCACACCTGTCCTATTTATTTCACTTAAAATATGGCCTCAGTGTGCATCCATTTAACCATAAATGTCTCTAGTTTCTCATTCTTTATGGCTGAGTAGTACTCCATTTTATAGAAAAACCACATCTTCCTTATCCAGTCTCCAGTTGATGGGCAACTGGGCTGTTTCCAAGTTTTAGCTATTACAAACTGTGCTGCTATAAACATGGGTGTACATATATCACTGTGGTATGATTCTTTTAATTCTTTTGGGAAGATACCCAGCAGGGGATGGTTGGGTGAAATGAAATCTCTAATCCTAGTTCTTTGAGGAATCTCCATACTGATTTCCATAGTGGTTGCACCAGACTGCACTCCCACCAGCAATGGAGAAGGGTTCCTTTCTCCCCACATGTGGGAAGCCAGCCATGGCCCACTGGCTTTTTGAAAGGTAACTTCTTTCTTTATAATCAAGGCATTGACACAATGTGTGGTCAGGATGTTCCTAATTAGCATTTGTTAACATTTGTTCCTTTTTAAGGACTGCACGTGTTAAACTTGTTTTTGACCCTGCACCTGAGAAACTTGGACAGCCAAAGGTCTGTAGGAGTCAGGTGTTGTAACTTCATTTTGTTAAGTTCCTCCACCTATTGTGGGAATCATGATTATTAGTTGCAAGTGTTGTTAATTTGTTTTTCTTGATCCTGATTTCTCTTTCCCATGTGAACCCTCATTCCCGTGGAGCGGGTGTTGAGGTTACTATGGTAATCCTAGCCCATAATAGTTCGGTCTTTTCCTTTAAAAGGCTGATGCCTGGCTCCAATAAACGTCGCCTTGATCAGACTCTTGTCTTGGTGTCCTTCCTTTCTCTCTGCCCCATCTCCACCCTGCTGCTCTTTCAGGTTTGAGACACTGCTGGACAGTGCTCTGCGTCACTGTCTCGCTAGGACCTCCTGCATGCTAGGCAAGAAGCGCTGTACCACTGAGCTACACCCCCAGTCCTCTTCTCTCTTTTAAGATAGGGTCTGGCTAAGTCACTAGGCGATTCTCCTGTTTTAGCCTCCCACAGTGCTGGGATTACAGGTCAGGTGTGTGCCACCAGGCCTGGCTTCATATACACCCTTTAATTGTTTGGGGGCTGGGGATTTAGCTCAGTGGTTCTGCCACCTGCCTTGAAAGTGCAAGGTTCTGAGTTCAATCCCTGGTACCATAAAGAAAAAAGAAACAAAACAAAACTTTGTTTGCTGCCATACTTTGGGTCTGGAATGTCCTCCAAAGGCCCATGTGTGAAAGGTGTGGTCCCCAGCCTCTGACACTACTGGGGGGCACTGGAACCTTTAGAAGGGGGGCTGAATGGAAGGAACTTGGGTATCTGAAGCCAAAATAAACCTTTTGCTAAGTTGATTGTATCAGGTAATCATTACAGTGACACAACACCAACCGACGGTGCATTTACTTTTTGTTTTGTTTTGTTTTTTTGTTTTTTGAGACAGGGTCTCACTCTGTAGTTGAGACTGACCTGGAACTTATTATGTAGCCCAGGCTGGTCTCGAGCTCACAGTGATCCTCCTGCCTCAGCCTCCTGAGTGCTGGGATTACAGGCATGCGTCACCAGGCCCAGCAGCACATTTACTTTTAATTAACGTGTTCTTTTTCTCTTTTTCTGGTACCAGGGATCGAACTCGGGTCCTTATGCTTGCAAGGCAGGTGGAAGAACCACTGAGCTAAATCCCCGGCCCCCTCCCTTTTCTTTTTTTATAGCACCCTATTCTTGTTTCATAGTAACATCGAACAAAAATCTGCAGAGCAAGGAAAATGCCAGCCCAGTGCACCAACAGGGTCAAGTTTTAAATCGGAATAGAGAGAAGCATGGCCCGACAGCCTGCGTACTGTCCTTTGTGTGAGCGTGGAAATAGGCAAACAAGACAGGGCCGACATTTGTGATAAATATCAGAGGGGCACAACAGGGCAACTGTCACCCTTGCAGGAGACTGGGTCTCGGTGGGGAAGGAGAAGTTAGGATCAGGAGGTCCAGGCAGGGCTCTGGGACTGGCCCTGTGCTGCTTTAAACAGGATGGGGGCACAGGGGTGTTCATTTGAGGACAGGATTTAATTTGAACTTCTAGTTTGGCATCTTCTATTGTATTCGTTAAGAAGGAAAAGGGGTGGGCTGGGGATTTAGCTCAGTGGTTCCACCGCCTGCCTCACAAGCACAAGGTCCTGAGTTTGATCCCTGGTACAAAAAAAAAAAAAAAAGGAAAAGGGGGCTGGGGCAGAGCTCAGGGGTATAGTGCTTGCTAAATACACATGAAGACCTAGGTTCAATCCCCAGCCCTATAAATGAATAAAGTAAGATGGCAAATGTACATGAAGAAGACAAAGCCAAAAAGAGAAAAAGGAAAAGAAAGTCCTTGTCCCTTCTCCTCCCAGAGTGCCTCAGTGGGCAAGCCTGGATTTCTTTTTTAACAGTACAGATGATCAAACCCAGGGCCTTCACACTGAGCTACAACCCTAGCTCTTTTCTGTTTTGAAACAGAGTCTTGCTAAATTCCCAGGCCAGGTGCAAACTTCAGCCCCTGGGACTGCTGGGCTATGGTGGGTCCCACAGTGTGAGTTTTCCTGTGTTTCCCTGAAGTGATTTATGTGTCATTCTGCAACCCTTTTCTCACTTCACAGGCTTGGACGTTAAAGGTTCAGGCTGCCTTCTTTTTAGCCTACACGCAGTCCTTTACACAATATTAACACAGCCGAGCACTGCACCGTAGGAACTTCAGCATGGGCTCTGCATGTTAAGGAGAGGGCAGATGAAGTGGGGCGTGGTAGCGCACTCCTGTGGTCCCAGCACTGGGGAGGCTGAGGCAGGAGGGTCATTGCCAGTTCAAGGCCAGCCTGGGCTACATAGTGAGGAGAGGACAGATGCAAAGTGCTAGTGCAGTGCCAGGCACACTGGGCTCATCTGGAGAAGATCCTGTTCCCCTGCCTCAGTTTCCTTACCTGGGAATCATAGTAACCATAAAAAGCCTTTAAGTGGGGATCAGACACAGCAGCCTAACAGTGCCAGGCACAATGCTCACTGTAACATTTACAGCAGGAAAGTTACCAGCACCTCTCATTTTAATGATGATAGCTATCTAGTCCTTTTCTTTTTTTCCTCTTTGTGGTACCAGGAACCGAACCCAAACCTCTCTCTCATACAAGCAATGAGCTTCATCTCTGGCCCCTATTTATTTTATTTTGAGATAGGGTCTCTCTCAATTACCCAGGCTGGCCTCAAACTTGTGATCCTCCTGCCTCAGCCTCCCAAGGGCTGGAATTACAAGTTTGGCCACCATAACTGGCCTTTGTTCTTTCTTTCTTTCCTCTTTT
>NW_022900929.1:18337639-18353161 GCF_012274545.1 Fukomys damarensis | reverse complement strand
TGCATGCTGTTTTTTTTTTTTTTTTTTTTTAGACAGGGTCTCACTCTGTAGTTGAGACTGACCTGGACCTCACTGTGTAGCTCAGGCTGGTCTTGAACTCACAGTGATTTTCCTGCCTCAGCCTTGAGAGTGCTGGGATTGTAGACCACCGTGCCCAACCTTTGTTCTTTATTTTGAAAGTGGCTTTGGTTCTTATTTATTTTCTCTTCTAGATGGACGTTATTCCAAAAATAATCCTATTAGCATTCGGGAAGGATGTATTGAAATTATAGATTAATTTGGGGACAGTGACATCTTTACATATTGCCATCTGGAAGCAGTCAGATGTCTGTATTTGGAACATTTCCCTCCTTTCTTCGTCCTGCATGTGTTTACTGAGCACCTACTATGACCACATTCAGGGACACAGAAGAGACAGGTCCAGCTCCAAATGATGATGGTCACGGTGACAAGCACCCAATAAAACCCATGCGAGGTGGCATCAGGCTTTCAGGAAGGCAGATGGGAGGTTGGAAGTGGCATGGGTTGGATCGGCCCTTGAGAAGGCAGGGGGCACCAGGGTCAGGCAGTTTGGGGGGCTCTTCCCTTCACCCTGGGCTGGTGGGTCGGTGGCAGTTTGATGCTGAGCTGTGACCAGGGGACACAGAATGATTGCCAAGGGGAGTGGGGACATCTCTCCGCCTGGATGGGGCTCCACAGAAGGCCCATTTCCTGTCTCTGGGCTTCACCCCACTCCCAAGGCCCCCCGGAACTCTGTCTTCTGACTGAAGAGTGTGTCAGAAGCCTCACTGCGTGCCAGGGCAGGGGACCCCTCTCACCCCTTCCCTGGTCTTCCCTCCACCCCAGTCTCCCCAGCCGGAGGGCGGGGCTGTCCCCAGAAAGGAGAAGGAAGGCATTGGAGACTTTTAGTGACGGTGACATCATCAGGTCCGCATTAATACCCTGGGCCCAGGGGAGGAAGGATTGGAGGAGCCTGTGTAAGTGGGCAGTGGCAGGCGGAGGGAGGGAAGGACGCAGCCCTGGCGTCCGCGGCGTAGATCCGTGCATCTACCATCCTCTTGTCCTCTTGAGACATCAAGTCCAGCCTAGGTCTCGGAGCCCCCCCCCCGCCCCCAGCACTGTCCTGCCTCAGCCTCGGGCCATCTGCCTGGCAGGACTGGGGACCTAGGAAGGGAGGGCAGGGTATCTCCTTGAGGGTAGGATGTGTCCATGAGGTGAGGAGCTGGGGTACAGGGCTGGGCACCCCAGGGTCCTCCCTCCAGCAGGGATCGCAGGTTGGTGCCGGGTGGGCCCTGAGCTGTGACCAGGGCCGTCCCCACGCGGGGACCGCAGCCCTGTGCCGCCCCCCACAGAAGCCCTTTCACGGGCTGGCTCCCCCGCTGGCAGCTTCGGCCGGCCGGAGCCTCCTTCCTGCCCGGCCCGAGGCTCCCCAGCCCCACTCCCGCGGGCGGCGGCCGCCAGCACAATGTGGCTCCTTGTTCCCGGCCCAGCCTCTGGAATTGGCCCATTTCCTGCCTGGGCTGTGGGGCCTTTTCCAAGGTAAATAAACAAATACAGAGAAGTTGAGGCCTGGAGTGGAAGAGGGGGTGTTGGGGGTTTCCTCCCCCACCCCAGCCCCACAGCCGAAGCTGCTGTGAGGCCAGAGGGTCGGGGACAGGAGGGTTTCACGACCCTGGGGGACAGGGACCTGTGGGATTGGGCGCCCTGGCCAGGGCCGTGAGCAGGGCACCCACTGCGCCCCCTGCAGGGAAGCCCAGGGCAGGCGGGGACTCCGGAGCGGGACAGCAGCTGAGGGCAGAAAGGGCTCGGGCGCACGCGGTGTCCTGGACCCTGGCCGGGCTGACTCCGGGGAGAAGACGCCCTGCAGTCAGTCGCGGGCCTGCGGTCCGACGGCCCAGCTCTGACCTGGACCTGCGGCTTCAGTGCTCTGAGCCTCGGCATCCATGGCTGCGGGACGGGGTCACCCTGTCCTCACGGGGAGGGTGGTGCGCATGCTCCCTGGAGTCGGGGGTGGGAGACCTCTGCCCGGCCAGGACCCCGCTCCCCTCAGCGGGGAGGTCGGCTCTGCTCTCTGTCCAAGGAGGGCTTTGAGGACTGCGGCTCCCTCCAGGGCTCAGGGTTCAGACTGAACGCCTCACCCAACTCCACCCGGGTCTCTTACCCTTCAGGTCCAGGTTCAGGTCCACCCTGGAGTGTGAGAAGGCGGAGGGGCAGGCAACACACTCCTTACAACTGTCCCTTCTCCCAACTGTCTGCCCCTATGCCAGTCATGTAAAAAGACTCGTCCATCCTCCGCCTGTCCCCATTGTCCCTTCACTACCCATGCATCTGTCATGCTCTTGTCTGTCTGTGTATCCATCCTCCGTACACCCTCCATCCATCCACCTGATGAAATGCAGTCTCAGCCACCTTCACAATTTCTAGGGAGCACTCCCTTCTCAGCTGACACTTGGCCTCTGTCTGTACCCCACAGCCTAGGTCTTTTGCTTCATCTTCAGTCCGGCATCATTCACCAAGCGCTTGCTCTGTCCTGGACTGTTTACAGAAAGCAAAAAAGAGATTTGGGGTGTGAGGAAGCGGTCCTTCCTCTGGGGAGACTCATTGTGTGTATAGTCAAATGTGGGTGTGAGGGTATATTCAGACAGATCATTGGATTCCTTGAGAATTTAAATGTTTAACTTTCCTTTCAATGAAAACTGTTTTTGTTGTTGTTGTTGTTGTGTTGTGTTTTTGAGACAGTCTCCCTATGTTGCCCAGGTTGGACTCAAACTTGTGATCCTCCTGCCTCAGCCTCCCAGAGTGTGGGGATCACAGGTGTGTGCCACCATGCCTGGCTCACTGATGACTTTTAAGAGTTACATTATTGGCAGCAGCGAGCACTGCTTTTGCAGGGATCCTTTGCCATTACAATACCCCCCTATAAACTAAGGCTTTTGTTTTTAGGGAGCACTTTCCAAATTTCAGTCTGGGGAGCTTGGAAATATATTTTCATAATTTCTGATCAGTTTGTTTCCCTTAAAAGATGTCTACATCAGAGCTGGGTGTGGCAGTGCACACACACCTGGAATCCCTGCACTTGGGAGGCTGAGGCAGGAGGGTTGCTGTGAGTTTGAGGCCAACCTGAACTACATAGTGAGACCCTGTCTCAAAAAAATAAAAAATAAAAACAAACAAACAAAAGAAGTATGCACCATAGCAGAGCGGGCTTGGATTCAGTGGCGCACAGCCACCACGAACTCCCCCAGCGGTCCAGGAGTCCCAGCATCCTCACCTCCATTTTCTAGGTTCCAAGCAGGACCTGGTGAAGGTGGGTGGCTGGGGTTCCAGTCAGCAGGCTCAGAGGCCCTTTATCCTGGAGGACAGAGGCTCAGGCTCCACTGAGCACCAGAGCCTGCCTCTCTCTCTCTGGGCCTGCCTCAGCTTCCCTGTGGAGTTTTATCTGTCTGTGGTCCTGGGGACTGGGATGGGGCCAGGGCCTCGCCCACACCCAGCCACCTTTCCCTGATGTCCCCTCTGAGTCCTGGCACCCTGAGTCCCTGGACATCTCATGTAATGTGTCTGGGACAGAATTCCTTTTTTGTTTGTTTGTTTTTTTGTGGTAGGGTCTCCCTTTGTAGTTCAGGCTGGCCTGGAATTCACTATGTACCCAGACTGGCCTAGAACTTGCAGTGATCCTCCTTCCTCGGCCTCCCAGGTGCTGGGATTGCAGGCGTGCACTACCATGCCCAGCTGTGGGACAGAATTCTTGCGGCCCCGCCCTCTGCCCTCTGTGGCCCCTCCTCCCTTCCTGTCTTCACTACGGGTTGACATTGCGTCCAGCTAGAAGCCTGGAGACTCAGCTTCCTGCACAATCTGTCCACCGGCCCTGCGGGCCTCAACACCAGCAAATATCTGAATCTGCTCTGCTCCCTGCAATCCAGCATCCCCGCTGGACACGGTCACTTGCCCAGTTCTTCCCTCTGCAGAAACCAGGCCATAAGTAAGACAAAAGGGTATGAGCAATGGTATGGCCTTCCACGGCTGTGACAGTGATACCGGAATATGTCTGCCCAGGCCTGGATAGTGTAAGGTTCTGGGAAAATGACATGGTTGCTCAGGGATCCAGGCTCTTTCCAGCTCACCACACATCCTTTGAATGTGTTTGTGTGTGTGTGTGTGTGTTGTTGTTGTTGTTGTTGTTTACTTTTGGGTAATGTACAATGTAGCAGCTGGAGTTCCAGCCATCACAGCCACATTCTGAGCAGTGCAATAGAGGAGGAGGTGAAGAAGGCAGAGGCAAAGGGATAGATGTCTACATATTGAAGGCTTTCAGAAGGTGATAGGCAACACTTCTATTCTTAACCAACTGCCCAGAACTGGTTGATAACCATGCAAACTGCAAGACAACAAAGAGGCTGTTCTTGGTGGCTCTATAACTACCTAAAACTCAGGGGTTCACATCCCATGGAAGGAGATGTTAGGGAAAATCATTGTGCAGAATGAAATGGAGGATCAGTGGGCTTGATTATTAGTAAGCTAGATTATTGTTCAACAGAGACTCCTCCTTCTACCTGTTCCACCCATTCATGTTGGGCCAAGTGGCTGGCTAGGCCAATGAGCAGAGAGTAGAGCTTTGACATGTGCTGGTGTGTTGGGGCCAGGACTCCTGGGCTGTAGTCTTTGCCCATGGGACTCACATGTCCCAGTTCCACCTTGGCCTGTGGAGAGGATGAGAGACTTTGGCCCAGCCTTGGACCTGCCTGTGGATTGGACTCACATCTGGCAGCCAGCAGAAGCATGAGTGAGAAATGACTACTTGCTGTTTCAAGCTTCTGGGTCTCACACAGTTTGTTACACAGCAATAGCTGACTGCTACAATCAGAAGGACTGTGCTGGGGCCCTGGATGAGTGATCAGCCCTGGCCCTTGATCAGTGGGGCTTGGGCGTCTGTTTCTCTGGCCTGAATTCTGCATTAAGTTTGGCTTCCTGTGAGTGGAAGAGAAGCAGCCCTGCCTGCCCCTTCCCAGAGCAGTAGGTGGCTGTGCCCTAACGTGTGGGTGAGGAACCAAGCCACAGCGGAAGCAGATGATGTCAGACTGTGGCCGCCTGCCACTGGGGCCAGTCCTGGGCTGAGACACCACTGGAAACAGATCCAGGCATCTTCTCCTCCTTGCCTGGCTGTTTCCAGGAGAGGGCTGCAGTCAGATGCATACATTTTTGGAAAGAGACAAACTTTTGCTCAGTAGGCCACTCCTACCTCCTGCTGGGGCCCACTTCCCCTTCCTCGTATCCAGACCTATCCCTTGAAGGAAGTGTGAACCCCATATTCAAGTGTCTGGCCCTGAGCAGAGCCAGCTCCTCACAGTGAGGCCCTGGGGACACAGGTGAGCTAGGCTCAGCTGCAGGGTGGGCTCCCTGGGAAGGTCCACGGCAGGGAGAGGCCACACGGGACAGGCCTGAGCTTCCTCTCCAAGTGAATGAGAGAGGCCAGGTGTATTTATAACCCAGGCCTGGAGGGGACCAGGCCTCACATAAATCATGCTGTTTCCTCGGCAGGGGTAAAAATAGCCCGTGGCATCCTGCACATGCTGTGCATGGAACGGAGGGGGCCAGGCCTCCCGCCCCTGGCCACCCTCCGTCATGCCTCGCAACATGCTCAGGACCAAGTTTCCACTGCCCGTCCCCCCACACCCCAGAGGGCGCGTGTCCCCTTGGAGCAGGGGCCCTTGGCTCGGCCCCGGGTGGAGATGGGGACACAGGATGAGTCCCAGGACTAAGCTGACATGGAGGAAGGGCTGAGCCAGGCAGTGAGTGGAGGGCTGGGGGGGTGGGGGACAGAAGCTGAAACCCAGGCCTTCTGTTACCTGATAATGGGGAAACTGAGGCAGAAGGGAAAGGAGGACCTTAGGGCAACCTTAAATGGGACTCAGCCAGTGCCCTGGGGTCTGCTGCAGGGACTTGGGGGACAACTTACAACAAAGACTCTGGGGTCACCCAAGACAGGCTTCAGGGGGCAGGGAGCAGAACCGCATGTCCCACAAGCCCCCCACTGCTCCGAGAGCTGCGTCTCTTCAAGCCACGCCCCCTTTGCACCCCAAGTTCAAATCGGGCCCCTGGGAAGAGGGAGGCAGAACAGATCAAGGCCACCTCTCCTGGCTGTGCCTCTGTCCCTCCCCGCTGGACCGGCCAGGTTTCCAGCTGTCCCTCGGTCAGCCATGGTGGGAAAAAGTGACCGGCTATTTGGGGCACCATCACACCCTGTGCCGGACACACGGGTCCCAGCGTCCCAGCCTCCCTTGGGCGTGGCAGAGGCAGCTTTGGGGCTGAGTCCCTGGGTCAGGGCCACTGGGGTTTGAGCCGGGGCCTGCAATGGGAGCCCGGTGATCGGGATCGCAGTGGGAACCTAAGCTCAGCACTGCCACTCAGCTTCCCGCAGGGTCTCTGTCCTCAATGTCCAGGACATGGGCGTCCAGCCGTGCTCAGGCCAGAGGTGGCAGGGTGCCCCCTCCACCTCCTGGCACCGGCCCTCCTCCTGGGCAGCAGCTTCAGCCTGGCACAGCCTCATCGTGCCCTGGGCCCGGAGCTCTGGTGGAGCCTGAGGCCTCTGAATTCATCTGATCAGTCCAGAGCATGGTTCCCGCCACACCATGCCGAGGGGAGCCGGGAGGGGAGACCCAGCTCCCAGTCAGGACCCTGTGGTTCATTCTGCAGGGCTAGGCACTATTTCAGGCCTCGGGGTGGGACAGCAAGGGCCCTGTCCATGCAGTGATTGCATCCTAGGGAATCTCACAGTGAAGGGATTAAAAGTAGTAACTCTAGAGTCATCGGGGTTCAAATCCCAGCTGTGGCTCAACAAAACTCCAGGGATTCCAGAGCTGTGTGATGTTGGACAAAATATTTAGCTTTTCTGTGCTTCAGTTCCTCTGTCTGTAAAGAGAGGCTAATGCTGGGACCTGCTTAGTGATACTTGCCTGTGATCCCAGCACTCTAGGAGGCTGAGGCAGGAGGATTGCAAGTTTGAGCCTAGCCCGGACAATTTAGTGAGGCCCCGTTTTAAAAGAAGAAAAAAAAAGGGCTAGGGATTTGGCTCAGTGGTTCTGCTACCTGCCTTGCAAATGCAAGGGCCCGAGTTTGATCCCCGGTACCAAAAGAAAAAAAAAAAAGTAATGGAAGACATAGCAGAAAATGCTAAGAAGTCTTCTGAGTTCTTTCCATAAAAGGACAAATATTAAAGCTGAGACACCTAGAGAATTGGACATGGGCGATCCTCACAGGGACATGTGAAAACACCACATTGAAGCTCAGTGTTTGCATAATTAATATGCACTTGTTAAAAGTGTATATTAGGGGTAAAAGAAAAAGGAAAAAACCCTAAAAAGCCTGAGAGAATGTATTAATCATAATATTGAGGCTTCCTAACAGACACTTCCAAATGCTTTAGAGAATCAATGCAATAGTAACTCTTAGCTGTTACTACTGTACTTTTTTCTTTTGGGACAGGGTCTCCTTATGTAGCCCAGGCCGGCCTTGAACTCCAGGCGATCCTCGGGCCTCACCCTCCAGAGTGCTGGGATGACAGGCGTGCTGCACCACACCCAGCTCTGGTGCTCTGTTATTCATCTCCAGCCTGAGAAAGGATGGGCTGTGGCCGAGCCTGGAGTTTGGGGGTGTGGTCCGGAGCCCTGGCTCTAGCATCTTCCAGGCCTTCCTAGTGCTGGACATGGGAGCCACACTGCTGGACTTGCTGCAAGGGACAGAGGGCTGTTTCCTCTCTCAGCGCCCGTCTGCTGGAGGTGGAGGAAAGGGCCTCTGCTCACTGCAGCTCTCAGGCACCCTTTGGAAATGGTTCTAAAGGGATATAAAAGGGCAAATAAACATGTGTTCAAAAAAACCTACTAGAACTTGGTAAGAACAGCAAGAGCCTGTGGTTTCTGAACTGAGACCCAACTCCCGCCTGGAGCACATGAAGATGGAAAATCCGCTCTGGCCTGGGGCGGCCAGGAACACCGGGCTCCTTTGCCCTCTCTCCCATGGAAGCCTTCTGCCCAGGAGGGGCAGGAAATGAGCACTTCTCATCCTGTCCTTGGCGACTGGTTGCTTGCCCACTGTTCCAGGCGAGTGTGTTGAACAGGCTTTCATCCAGTGCCATGGTCCTGGGCACGCCACCCCTGGGGACATCAGGGTCCCCATCCCCTAAAGAGAAGGAGATTCTAGGCTGGAGAGGAATCCAGGAAGACCACAGCCTTTTCAGGACCAGCCCCCCCTCCCCCCGTCAAGAAGCACTCAGCTGGGAAACAGGGGTGCTATTCAGAGAGAAGCTGGACCACTTTATGCCCCAGCTCCAGAGCCCTGGCGGGGAGATTCTGCCCAGGGTGCAAGACAGAGCCTAGCACACGGAGTCCTGGGTCTCCTCCCTCAGGGGCTGACTTCATGTGCAGCGCGTCCTGGTGACACTGAAACTCTCAAAAGCAGCAGAGGCCATGGAGAGTGACCATCGAGGTCAGTAGACTCACTGGAGATGAATGAGAGAGTCACTCTAGGCTGGCTTGGTCCTCTGGAGAGAGCAAGAAAGGGGACAGCTGTGCGACTGCTCTGGGGTCAGAACGAATCTCAGAGGCTGCCCTCAGGTTAAGTGAAGCCAAATTCGATTGGCTTGGTCTGTGAGATAGTTTATGTCCCTGGACCATATTAAAACAAAACAATAGAGGGCCGGGGATTTAGCTCAATGGTTCTGCTGCCTGCCTTGCAAGTGCAAGGTCCCGAGTTCAATCCCTGGTACCAAAAACAAACAAACAGTAGAGTAGTTAGCAATCAGTGGGACTTAAGGGATAGATGTGGTCAGAGAAGACAGAGTCCTGCCCAAACCAGTGTCACCCCAGGGTGTCCTTGGGGGACCTGTAGACTGCTCCCTGAGAAGCACTATCAGAGGCTCCCAGTGGAACAGAATGTGCTAAAAATTCCACCCAGCCAAGGGGTGGCTGAGTTCATCCACAGCACAGAAAAATCTATCCAGTCACTAAAAAGCACTTAACAGTAAGGTTTGGGCCTCAGTACTGAGCTGGTACACTACATTATCCCAAATGTCAGTTTCCCACCAAAAATGTGAGACCAGCAAATAAACAGGAGAGCGTGACTCACACACACAGGCAAGAGATTGTGCAGAGGGCAATCGGTGTGGGAGCTCTACACGGGGACTTCAGGGGCCTCACGCAAGAGGGGGCAGCGTGGCACTCTGAGGTGAGACCCTCGCTTGGCACGTGGGAGGCCCTGGGTTTAATTCCAAGCACCACAGGGACGACACAAAAAGGAGCTGGACCAAATGAAGTAAAAGAAGATATAGGGATGACAAAGTTGTATCAGATAGAGAGAAATTACCGAAAGCCAAATGAAAATTTTGGGGTCGATAAGCATAACTCAGTGGCACCTCCATTCACAAACTTAATTCCTTCCGTGATTCTGGTTGTAAACTGAACCAATTGAATTAGATTCGGTTTGTGACCAGAATCTGGAAAGGCCAAGGCACTATCGCAGCTAAAAGTAAAATTCACTAGAGGCACAGCCATAAATTTAATTCGTAGGCTTTTTTTTTTTCTTTTGTGGTGCTACTGGGGATTGAAACTGTGGCCTTGTGCGTACTAGGGAAGTGCTCTACCAACTGAGCTGTCTCCCCAGGCCTTTTTGCTTATTATTTTCAGAGAAGGTCTCCCTAAGTTTTGCAAGTTTTCTTCAAACTAGTGATCCTCCTGCCTTGGCCTCCCAAGTAGCTGGAATTACAGGCTTGTACCACTGGGCCCACCTACAAAAGTAGATTTAAGTTGGAAAAAGAATCAGTGAATGTGAAGACAGACTGATAGAGATTATGCAACCTGAAGAATAAATATTCAAAAAGAAAGAGGAAAGAAAAGTGGAAAAAGCCTCCGAGAAACGTGGGACATTCTGAGCGAGCCCGTAAGTACAATATGTGAGAGCGAGAGCTTAAAGAAGAAAGGAAAAGGCAATGTTCAAAGAAATAATGACCTAACCCCAAATTTATTGCAAAACATTAATTTACACACGTGGGAGGGTAAAGACAACCACAGACACATCATTGTGAAAATACCAACAAAGACAAGGAGAAAATCTTGAAAACCACAGGAGGAAAACGTCTCATTGCTTACAAGAAATCCCCATAGCACAGCTGACTTCTCACCAGGGACCACAGAGGTCACAAGGCCTGGAACACCATCAGCATCCTAAAAGAGACAAAACTGTTACCCAAAATTCTCATCTCCAGCAAAGCTAGCTTTCAAAAATCAAAGGAAAAAAGGACATTTCCAAATAAATAGAAAAGGAGATAATTAGGTGGGTTTTTTGTGTTTTGTTTATTTTGTTTTGTTTTTTAAGACAAAGTCTGACTCTGTAGTTCAGGCTGGCCTCCAACTCAGTGATCCTCCTGCCTCAGCCTCCTGAGTGCTGGGATTATGGTGTGCATTGCCACACCTGGTGGGATTTTTTTCTGTTTTTAACTTTTTTCTTTGTAACATTTTTGGTTTTTTTATCTTTCATTCATTCTTTCTTTTCTTCTTTAACCTGAGGTAGTATAAGAAATAGTAAAGGAAGTCTTTCAGGCTGCAGGTCAGTGACCTTAGACAATAAGTCTCACACACAAAAACAAACATCAGAGAAAATTATTTAATTATAAAAGGCAGTATAAATACATATTCTTTCTTTCTTCTCAACTGATTTTAAAGAAAAAGTATAAAGCAATATATATGTGTGTGTGTGTGTGTGTGTGTGTGTGTGTGTGTGTGTGTGTGTGTGTTAGAAATTGGTGAACCAGCCAGATATCGCTGTACAAACCTATAATCCCAGCCCTCCCTTGGGAGGCTGAAGCAGGACAATTGCAAGTTCAAGCCGAGCCTGAACACCTTAACAGTTTAGCAATTTAGCAAGACCTTGTCTGAAAAACAGACAGAAAGGGTGAGGGATGCAGCTCAGTGTGAAGGCCTTGGGTTCAATCCCCAGTACTGGGGTCAAAGGTGGGGGAGAAGAAAAGATAAAAAAAGAGGAAAGAAATGTAATTCATTGGCCACAAGGAGATGCTGGACTTGGAAATGACACAAGAGAGTGTCTCAGGACACAGGGGCAACAAAGGGATCTAATATCCTTAGGTTATGGATGGCAAAACTTAATATTCTGAAATGGATCCCACACTGTCAATGTTTCAGTTGCCCCTTTCCTCAAAGAAATATAGTGCACCCTCAAGTTACGAATGGCCTGACATAGGAGTAACTTGGGTTATGACTGGAATTTGAGTTTTAACTTACAGAAAAAGTATTGAGCTGCAACCTGATTGCTGGCTGCTTGTGCTTCCAGATGGTCTCAGGTACCGATCTAACCCTTACAGAGTTCTGGAAGGAACATGACATCATCCTTTCCTGTGTGGGGTTCATTGAGGAATCCTGGGCCAAAGTCTCTCTAAGGACGCTGAGATCTGCCTGTGTACAGGAGCGAGACTTTGAAGGCTGTGTAGAGGGAACCTGAGCCTTCAGCTGACCAACGTGAATTACAAGCAGCCCTTAAGAAAGAATTGAGGCCTGGGATTTAGCTCAGTGGTGCCACCGCCTGCTTCACAAGTGCAAGGTCCTGTGTTCAATCCCCGAATTGAGTTCCTAAATCAAGAGTACACAGTCGATAAGGCGATCCTAAAATTATATGAAGATACAAAGATCCAGAATGGCCAAAACAACTGAAAAAGAACAAAGCTAGAGGACTCATTCCTGGTTTCAAAATTTACTACAATGCTGGTGTGGTAGCAGCAGAATTAACAGTTGGGAAGCAAACACACGCATCTAGGTCAACTGATTTTTGGGTGCCACGATGATCAGGTAGGTAAAGAACAATGTTTCCTATAAGTGATGCAAGGCCAGGTGTGGCGTATACCTGTAACCCCAGCACTTCAGGAGGCTGAGGCAGAATGATCACAAGTTTGAGCCCAGCCAGAGCAACTTAGCAATGTCCTGTTTCAAAATAAAAATAAAAAGGGCTAGGGAGGTAGCTAATCATGTAGAAGGCCCTGTGTTCAATCCCCAGTGCTAGAAACAAAATTATACCTATAAACAGCACACACAGAGTCACAGGCAAAAGATTAAAATTGGGTCCTCACCTCTCATTACAAACAAAAATAAAGTAAAATGTATCAAAGACCTAAATAGGAAAGCTACAACTATAAACATCTTTTTAAAAAATCCATGGTAACAAATATTCATGACTTTGACCAGACAAAGGTTCCCAAAAGCATAAGCACCAAAATATATTTTTTAAAAAACATGAGATTTAATCAAAATAAAAATCTTTCGTGTTTCAAAAGTCAGATGAGAAAATGAAAGGACAACTCACAAAATGAGAGAAAAATTTTGCAAATCATATCTGAATAGGGCATTTATCTAAAATATGTAGAGAACCCTTATAACTCAACAATACAAAGACCAATACTCCATCTAAAAATGGGCTAAAGATCTAAACAGACCCATTTGCAAAGAAGATATGCCAATAGTCAATACACACAAACAAAAGTGCTCAACACCATTAGTGACATAAATCTAATCCAAAGCGAGGCAGCATTTCACAGCCTTACACTGGGTATAACTGAAAAGTACTGGTGAGGGGATGGAGAAATCGGGACCCTCACCAGCTGCCAGTGGACATATATCCATCCAGCGGGGCCCTTTCCTCGAATGGTCAAACACTGAGTTGGAATAGGATCCAGCAATTCCACTCCCAGGTATATACCCAAGAAAAATGGAAACATATGTCCACCAAAATACTTGCTCAGTAATATTCACAGCAGGATTTATCATAATATCCTGAAGGTGGAAACAAACCCAAGTCAACTGAAGAGAAGGCAACAGTTAGCAGGGGGCTGGGGATTTAGCTCAGTGGCACCACACCTGCCTCGCAAGTGCAAGGTCCTGAGTTCGATCCCCAGTACTGGGTGAGGGGAAGAATTTTGGCAGAGTCATGTAATGGAACATTACTTGGCCACAGAAAAGAAAAAGTCAAGATACAGCCCCCCCAAACTTTTGTCATACAATTTAAATTATATGGTATATGAATTATATATCATTAAAATTGCTTTATGATGTAATTCCTAGTAAGGTCTGAAGTTATTTTTAATGGGATTCTCAATACAAAAACACATAGAAATGGTAATTTACTAGAATACTTTTTATAATGTCAAATGTATAACATTTACATATAATTACAGCAATCACTGAATCAATCTAAATGAAGTTGTTTTGTGTACTAGGGATAGAGCTCAGGACCTAGTGCTTGCTGGACAGGTGCTGTGCTGCTGAGCTACATCCCTGGCCCTCGCCATGTAGCTCAGGCTGGCCTGAGCAAATATTGAAGCAAATATTGCAAAGAAGTGTGAAGATTTAACAAGGCTGGATTGGATTCTCTATTGGTTATATAATTTTTAACCTTTCCTAAACAACCAAAATTTTTATTTGAACACTATTTCTAGCTATTTTCAAAAAAAATTTTTTGTTGTGTTTATTGAGACAGGGTCTCACTATGTAGTTGATACTGACTTGGAACTCATTATGTAGGGCAAGATGGTCTTGAACTCACAGCGATCCTCCTGCCTCAGCCTCCCTAGTGCTGGGATTACAGGCGCGTGCCACCATGCCTGGTGTATTTTCAAATTTTGGTTGTTTAGGAAAGGTTAAAAATTATATAACCAACAGAAAATCCAATCCAGCTTTGTTAAATCTTCACACTTTGCAATATTTGCTTCCGATTTTCTTTTCAAGCTAAAAAACATAGTAAAACCAGTTGAAGTTCCCTGCATATTTCTCCTCCTTTCATTTCCCTTTCTTTCCTCCCTAAATTTATTTATCATTCCTATAATTTTTTTTTACTGCATTGCTTATATGAATCACAATACCAAAGTGCTGCATGTTGCATGATTTTAAACCAAGGATTACTACAATTTTAAATATATCACATTGTAATGGACAGCTCCAGTTCTGTAATTTTAAAAACTGCTAGGCAAAATTGGATTGCATGAGGAAAATATTTTGATTTATTTAACCACTGGCCTATTGATGAGTGTTTAAGCACTGTCCACATTTTCATCTAAAGCAATAATGCACTGAACATTCTTGTACATTTTTCTTTACCTGCACAAGAGTTTGGGTATTTACCCTGAATTAGAACTGTTAGTCATCATTAAGGAAATCATATGATTCTCTTTCACTGTGGAACAGTATTGCTGCTATTATTATAACTGTTATTATTATTATTACTAGAGACAGGGTCTTGTTATGCAGTTCAGGCTGACTTTGAACTCATAGTGATCCTCCTGCCTCAGCCTCCAAAGTTCTAGGGTTACAGGCCTGTGCCACCACATCTGTTTCTATCATCATTATCTTCCTCCTCCTCCTCCTCATCATCACTATTGTTATTTTGTCTCCTAAACCAATCAATTTGACTCAATCAGTCTTAACCATAAAATTTCTTTGTTGTCTGCACTTCAAAATGTTGCTTTAAAATGTTCTTTCTAGAATCATGTGAAGTACTGGTCTCTCTCCCAATGTACATTTTTCCCCTCTAGCTTTCGTGATTTTTTTCTTTGTTTTTGGTTTTCAACCATTTAACTAGAATGTGTCTGGGTGTGTGCATCTTTGAATTTACTCTGTTTAGCATTCACTGAGTTTTCTGAATTTGTAGGCTTATGTATCTTTAGCCAAATTTGGGAGGATTCTGGCTATTATATCTTGGATACAACCTGTTCATGCTCTCAAGCTGCATTCTGTGTGAGAGATGGGGTTGGGATGTTCTTCCCTTTAATCTGGAAACAGAAATTTAAGTCCATTTTAATTGATATTAATAGTGTGGCTCCATCTTTCTTTGGATTTGAATTTGCCTAGTATAGGTTTTCCGTTTCCTTTATTTCCAACAATTCTGTATTTATGCATCTGATTTTAACCTATGAATTTTGTCCATTTACATTTATTGTAATTGATTACATGTTTTGGATTCTATTTCTTTCTCTTCCTTCTTCTTTTTTTTTTTCCTTCTTTACGGTCTTAGATTGGCTAAGCTTTCGTCTTCCTTTCCTTTGGGTTCCACTCGATACTTCCTTGAAAGTGATAGATTACTCTTGAAATTTAAACTCCTACACTTGAACTAATGTCTACAGTGCATGTGTACTGTCTCAGCTAATATGATGAACTTAATCATCTCTTGGTGTTCAACATTATTTATGTATTTATTTGAAACTGAGTCTCACTATGTAGTTCAGATTGCTGTGGAACTCATTTTGTAGCCTAGGCTGGTCTTGGAGTCACAATGATCATCCTGCCTCAGCCTCCCGAGTTCTGGGATGTACAGGCATGTGCCACTATGCCCAGCCTCGTTTATTTATTTTTGCTGAGACAAAGTCTTGCTAAATTGCCCAGCTGGTCTCCAGTTGGGAACTTCCTGCCTCAGCCGCCCAAGTGTGAGCCCAGCTCAGTCAATTTAGAGACATAGTGAGACTGTCTCAGAATTAAAAAA
>NW_022900929.1:18336067-18337589 GCF_012274545.1 Fukomys damarensis | reverse complement strand
ATACATATATATATGGGCTGGGAATGTAGCTCTAGGTTCAATCTCTAAACAAAACACCCAATGAATGATATTGTAATTTTTAGTTCTAGTTGATTTTTCTCAAATCCATTGTTGTCCCCCGTGGTTTTGTCCCCTGTGTTGTTTCAGAAGCACTCGCTTATTCCTGGGTGTCCCGGGGCAACCTGACAGCTCTCCACCCTGGAGCCCCTGACGTCTACATTTCCACCCATCTTGCAGCTTTAGGGTCGTGAGGGTTGAACCTAAACGGCATGAGCACCATCCCCAGGTAAAACTTCAGGAGGGGACAGATGGAGATCCCGCTGCCGGGCGGGACGGGTGGGCTCCTGCTCATCTCTAACCTGTCCGCTCTGGTGGACACCACGGTCCTTGCCCCCTCGGTTGGTCCCGCGGCCTCACCTCCTCCATGTCCGCAGGCTGAAGACCTGCTCGCCCACTGTTGTGTCCTCCACCGTCCATGCCCCAGCTGGGGAATCCACATCGCCCCTCCACTTCTGGCTGAGATTTCCTTTCTGTTTCTTTATTTAAAAGGACGCTGTTCACAGGGCAAGGTGGCAGGCACATTCCTGTGTTCTGAGGAATCTGGGAGGCTGAGGAAGAGGACCCTAAGTTCAAACCCAGCCTGTGCAATTTAGAGACTGAGACCCTGGCTCAAAATAAAAACTGAACAAGAGCTGAAGGTGTAGCTCAGCGTGACAGTCCTGGGTTCAATCCCCAGTACTGAAAAGAACTGGAAAGGGGAGAGAGGGAGAGAGGGAGACAGGGAAAGGGAGACGGGCGGGGTGGTGGTGGTGGATTCATTTTCAGGACCTTCGGTGTGAACAGAGACTGTGCTTCCCACCCCTTGGTCCTCCTTTGGGGTCCCGGCCCCTTCCCCTTGACCTCGCCTTCCGAACAGCCCATGCACCCGGAGTTTGGCCCCAGACCAGCCCGGGTAGAGGGCGCCCCACACTCGCGCGGAGCGCGGGCTGGAGGAGGTGGGGACGCGATCCAAGCCCTCCTCCGCAGGGCGCAGACAGAGGCCCTTTCAGCATCGCACAGCCGCTGCCAACACAAACTTGGGTTCCCTGCCGGCGTGATCGGCGGATGCAGGGCCACCACCTCCGGGAAGCCCCCCGGGTGCTGGGCTGAGCAGTCTGTGGTCGCCCTCTGCGGCCCCCCCTTCACCCCAGAAGCGTCGTGGGACAGGGAAGGGCCGGCCCTGGACCCTGTGGGCCAGCTTCCCGCGCAGGTGCCCTCCTGGGGCTGGGTAGCTCAGTGGTTTGCCAACAGGGGCCTGCAGCGCTCGTGAGCGTTAGGAGGTTTGTTTATTTCATCTGTAAAATGGGTACAGAGAAAGCACTTCACCTACAACTCAGGAGCAGAGGGAGCTGTGGGGAATTGTATTAGTCCGTCTCCTTGGCTATGAGAAAAGAACCTGAAGCTGGAGATAAGTTGTAAAAGAGGTTTAGTTCACAGACGGTTTGGAGGCTGAAAAGGCCAAGAGCAGGCTGCCCCATTCCAC
>NW_022900929.1:18311592-18335953 GCF_012274545.1 Fukomys damarensis | reverse complement strand
TTATTATTATTATTATTATGAGAATCCAGCTCAGGATCTGGCACTTGCCAGGTAGGTACTGCACCGCCGAGCTTCCACCCTTTTAGTTTTATGTTTTTGGTACCGGGGATCGAGATTTGGTCCTTGTGCTTGCTGAGGCAGGCAGGGGCACCACTGAGCTAAATTCCTGGCCCTCCAACCCTTTATTTTTGAGACAGGACTTGGCTAAATTGCCCACACTGGGCTTAAACTCATGATCCTCCTGCCTCAGTCTCCTGAGTGCTGGGATTACAGGTCCGTGTCACCACCTTGGGCTTTTTCTGTTGCTTTCTCTTCTTTTGCTTTCTTTTTTGTTTGTTGTTGTTGTTTGGTTTTTTTGGTACCAGGGATCGAACTCGGGACCTTCTTGCACTTGCAAGGCAGGCGCTAAATCTCCAGCTCTTTTGCTCTTTTGGTAACAGCTCACTCTTAGAACCAGGGTCCGGTGAGAACTACACGAATCTCCTTCACAGACGCATCGCTGGCTCCCACCCCAGCGGGGGGCACAAACCCAGTTAGCCAATCGGGGAATAGCATCCCATATCATGATTGGTCCATGGCGTAGCATTGACACAAGTTGAGCCAATCAGAGCCATCCTGGGCTTCTGGCCAGACTCTGATCTGGGTTTCCAGAAGCGGGGAGGTGGAGGCTAACCTGGTCCTTGGTCCTCGCCCTGGCTCCGAAGGAAGCCTGCTGCGGGATCAGGAAGGATAGCCTCACAGGGGGAGTGGAGGTGGAGCAGACTGAGAGGGCAGGAGAAAGGAAAAACCACAGAGCTGGAGCTTGGGCCATCACTCCTTCCCTAGCCACCTGCGACGACAGCCCAGCCACTTCTCTGTGTTTGAGCAAGGAAGTAGCGTGTCTGCACCCAACACCCACCATGACCCTTGGACTTGGTATTTGATGACCTTGGTGATGGGCAGGCTGCCGCCTCTTTCCCCCAGTACTGAGGAGTGAATACGGGATTGAATAAAATAAATAATTATTATTTTTAAAAATTCCTCTTTATTATTTTTAAAAATTTTGAGACAGGGTCTCACTAAGTCGCTAAGTTGCCCAGGCTGAGCTCGAACTTACGATCCTCCTGCCTCAGCCTGCAGAGCTCTTGGATCTCATAAACTCACCACCACCGAGCTACACCCAGGTCCCTGGATCTGCTTTTTTGTTTCTTGAATGTTTAGCAGGCAGAAACAGCGCGTGACCACTGGTTAGTGAGGACTGAGCAGCACCAAGCCCACCCACAGCTTGGATCTGAGCGTCCCCCCAGTGGGAGGAGCTTAGGCCACTGTGGGCGTGGCCTCCCACCATGCTGTGTGCCTCCTGCAGACCCAGAGCTACAGGGCCTCTAGGTCACAGCCGGAGACCTCCCCACTGTGTGCCAAGTAAACTTCCCTTTATATGTGATTTCAAGTGCTCTTTACTGTAGCAGAAAGATGACTGATCCTTGCAACCACCCCACCCCTACAAGCACCCAGCTCACAGCCAGAAAAAGGAGAGAACATTTCTGTATATCATAAATCTGATATGGAATTAATTCCCAGTGCACGGAGTTCTTATAATCCAAAGATTAAAAAGAAAGACCAGTTTTAAAATGGGCCAATGGCCGGGAATGTAGCTCAGAGGTGCAGCATCTGCCTGGAAAGCACTAGTCCCTGAGTTTGATTCCTGATGCAAAAAGTAAATAAATTTTAAAAAATAAAATAAATAAAAATGGGCCAAAGGTCTAAGGAGACATTTCTCTGAAAGAGATCTACAAAGGGCCAATACTTAAATAGAAAGAGGCTCAACACCATTTGTTGTTAGAGGAATGCAAATCAAAGTCCAAAACGATGCCCCTCAGCCACTGGCTCGCTAGGAAAAGAAGAAAGAAGGAGAATAACAAGTGTTGGGGAGGATGAAGGCAAAGGGGAACATAGACAGCGAAGCTGCTGTGGAAACATTCCCAGGTATTCAGCTCAAATAATAGAAAAAAGGAGTTCAAACAAAAACATGCACACACATTTACAGCAACATTCTTCCTAAGAGAATGGAAACAAACCGACTATCATTCAACTAAGAACTGGATAAACAAGAGATGGTGAGTGGTTCCGTACAGAATAGGATCATTCAGTCATCAAAAGGAATGACAAGCCAGGCCTGATGACATAGGCCTGTGAGCCCAGCACTCTGGGAGGCTGAGGCAGGAGGATTGCAAGTTCCAGCCCAGCCTGGGCCATTTAGGGTTTTAATGAGACCTTGTTTCAAAATAAAAAGGGCTGTGAGTATAGCTCAGTGTGAAGGCCCTGGGTTCAATCCCCAGTACCATACACACACACACACACACACACACAAAGACGACACATTAGTCCATGCTACAACATGGATAAACTTTGAAAATAACACGCTAAGAAGTCAGACCAAAAAAAAAAAAAAAGGCCACATATGCTATGATTCCTTTATATGGAATCTTCAGAACAGACAAATCCAGAGGCAGAAAGTACATTAGTTGTCACAGCCTGGGGGAGCGGAGAATGTGGGGTCCCCGTTATGGGTGCAGCATTTCTTTCTGAGGTTGTGAAAATATTCTGGAATTAGGTAGGATGGTTGCATAACTTTATGAATATGCTAAAAAACCTCCACTGTATCGGCAGGGGATCAATCCTCCGACTGCCTAGAAAGAGGGTTGGCAAGGGCTAAAGACAAGAGAGACCTGTGTAACTTCATAGTATGGCTGGCTGGGGTGGGGGGTCAGTGCCTCTGAGTGGGCAAAGACTAAGACACGCTGAGCCTGCCACTATTTATTGGGGTCATACAATGACAGGAGGGAGCATCAGGCGACTTGTGTGTCAGCGGCAATCCTATGTTGATGAGGGTGGTAAGGAGAGCATTCTTACAGCAGTAGGCAGGAGGAGACAGCAGGCTAACAAAGACAGTGTCCTTCCTCCAGGTGAAACCTTTCTTTTTTTATTACTACTCAGTTCTCAAAGAACCAGGATGTCTTCAGCTGATGGACAACAGTATCATGGGACCACTGAGGCTTCAACTTGCCGGGGTTGTTTCTGCACGCCATGGTTGGCTCTAGGGCAAGGTGACTTTAGACACTAGATAGTTATAGTCACACTTTAAATATGAAATGATTTTCCCAAAAAATTATGTAGAATGACTCCCAACACCACTGAAATGTGTGTATTTGGTACTGGGACTTGAACCCAGGATCTTTGCCCTGGGCTATATCCCAGCACCTTTTTTATTTTTAATTTTGAAACAGGGTCTTGCTAAACTGTTAAGCTGCCCAGGATGGGACTAGAACTTTCAGTCCTCCTGCCTCAGCCTCCCAGAGTGCTGGGATGACAGGCCTGAGCCACCACAGATAGCTTGAATCGTGTATTTTATTATTATTATTGGTACTGGGGATCGAACTCGGGTCCTACCTCTTGAAAGGCAGGTGCCGGAACCACTGAGCTAAATCCCCAGCCCAAATTGTGTATTTTTAAAAACTGAAATTCACGATATATGGACTCTCATCTTTTAAAAGGAGGAATATATGAAGGTATCCTGTAGAAGTCTCTCTCTCTCCCGGAAGTGGAACATTGCCTCAGCATTGGTCCTGCAGAGGAAGGGAGGAGCCTAGGGTCCCAGAGGAGGAGGTGCCGGTGGGGGAGGACATAGAAGTACGCGGCCAGAGGAAGAGGGCTTTTTAGTGAGCGCAAGGGCTCTGATTTTCCCTGTGGAGGAGCCGGCCCAGTACCAGACCTGGAGAGGAATGGGGGGTTCAGAAGGGGCGGGGACTTGGGAATGGGGGCGAAGTTCCTAGTGGCCTCCAAGTGGAATCAAAGGGCGCCTGGTGAGGCACAGGAGGGCTGCTGAGTAATTCTGAGGTTGGAAACGCACATTGGTGATCTCGAATCTCCTCCGCAGGGCCTGAGTGAGGCCTTTGTGGGCTGGAGAACACTGGGCTATTGACGCCTGGCTCAGGGGTCGGGTCTCGGGTGAGGCCTCCCCCTCCAGGCACCCTGAGCCCAAGGAAGGTGAGCCCGGGGACGTGGTATGCAGGGAGGGGGGTGCCCGACACCTTGCTGTCTCTGGGCTGGGGACACCAATTGGTTGGGACCCTAGAAAGGCGGCGGGCATGGCCGAGGGTTTGGCTCTTACAGAGAACTCTGACTTTGCCACACCCCCTCACAGCTAAGTTTCAAGCTCTGTGTCCCAGCCAACTCTGCTTGCCGTGGCCCGAGGGCTCCCACTGTGTGAGTCCCACAGAGGGCAGGATGCACCTGAAGATGTCAGCGGGTTTGACATTTGAGGCCTGTGCTGAGGGAGGTGGCCCCTTGTCACAGGCGCCAAAGGTCACAGGGCTGGACTTGCTGCCACGTGCTCTCTGGGCACTTCCTGGCTGGGAACTGTCCCCAGGACTGCACCCTGCAGACTGGCCGGACTCTCACGGTGGGGTGTGGCCAGGCACAACACACCAGACCCTGGACCTCGGCGGGACATTGTCTCCAGCCTGCCCTGGTCTTTCAGCTCCCCCTGAGGTCTCAGTCACCTTCAATCTCTTTTGTCATCAAGGGTCCTTGGCCAAGATTTTTCCCTGCATAGTGGACCAATGTACACTCCAGTCCTGACTAGCTGTTTTGTATTATCAAATGAAACGTCTCAGCCAAGTGGTGGTACACACTGTAATCTCAGCACTCCAGGAGGCTGAGGCAGGAGAATCAAAAGTACAAACCCAGCCTGGACAATTTAGCATCCTAGTGGAAATATATCTATCAGACTATGCCACTGCACGGAGACTCAGTCAAATAAAATAAAATATGATCCTTGTCCCCCAGGCGCTCCCAGTTCTGGCAAAGTCCGGCCAGGGGGAGGGGGGGAAGCTCCTCCCGGCCAGTGGTGGGGCTGGGCGAGGGTCAGGCAGCAGAACCAGGAGTGACTCCGAGGTTCTTCTCAGAAAACCAAGCAACCACAGGGACACTGACTGCGGCTGGACCCACCCCCAGATCCCCTCAGTGTGGCGTGGGAGTGGAGCAAAGCCATGTCAGGACCATGGAACCTGATCCAGCACACACCGAGTGCGCTGTGTGCCCGCACTCAGTGAGCATGCGAGCCCCATGGCTGCGCCCCTTCTAGCCTGCTTGTCATCCCCAGAGCCCCCCTAGGTCCTGCTGTTTGCACGGTGGAGTCCTTGGACCTTCTCCTTCTTCCCTTGGCCAAGTGCAAGCCCATGTCCAAGGTGAGCCCAGCAGGAGGAGCTGGGAATAGGGAGACAGAAAAGGGTTGGAGTCCATCACCCACTGCCAGCTGCATTTCTTTTCCTTTCTCCCCCACCCCACACTGGGGACTGAACCCACGGCCTTTGCACTGAGCCACATCCCATCCCCCACCCCTAATTTTGAGATGTGGTCTAAGTCACTAAATTGCTCTGGCTGGGCTCCAACTTGGGATCCTCCTGCCTCAGCCTCCCAGAATGCTGGCTTTACAGGCATGTGCTACCACATCTAACCCGGGTTCATTCTTAGTCCTAATGATTATGAATTAAGAACATCATGTGGGGCCTGGGATTTAGCTCAGTGGTTCTGCCGCCTGCCTTGCAAGCACAAGGATCCAAGTTCAATCCCCAGCACCGAAAAGAAAAAAAAATCATGTGTATAAGAAAAAAGAAACATTTCTTGGCTTATTACAATATATCATCGTATGTGGTTATAGATATGCTGACATTTTTGTGTCTTTCTGGCATGTTTGCCTCCTGGGCCAAAACTGTGCATATGTGTGCAGCACGCACGTAGAGTCACAGGGACACACAGAGGCATTTCTGTTTCCGCTGTTGCTTGTATGAACTGACTGCCCTGTCACTGTCGAGGTCACTGTTTCAGCAGTCAGGCACACTTCTACCGGGCCAGAGAGCAGGTGCAAGCCAAGAGCCCCCTCCTTCTCACAGCCAGCCCAGCTCTGGGAGCCTCTGGCTGGTCTTCACCTGGAGAAGAGTCCAAATTCCACAGCCCTCGGTGGCCGCCCCAACTCGCCAACGCGGTTTCCCTCCCACTTCTTGGCCTGCAAGGTGCAAGGCAAGTCCCTTAGGTCCCCTCCCTGCCACGCCTTTCCTGCACCTGGGCTCTCTGCTTTCTCCCAGCAGGGTCTGAAGCCCTTCGAGGGTGGCTGGTGGAGTGGCTGCCTGGTCTCAGCAGCTGTCCCTACTGTGGCTAAGGTGGGCGTTAGTGTCTCAGGGCCACTAGGCTTGTCTAGAGAGCATGAAGTGGGTTAAGTCGCCACCTATTGCCTGATTGGCTCAGGAAAAGTCAGCCAGGCCCTTCTGTCTGTGTCCCCAGGGGAGAGTGCACAGATCCTCAAAGGAAGACAGCCGAGCCCTTGCTGTCCTGCGTGCTGGGGTGGAAAGAGCAGCAGTGCAACCAATGTCTCCTTCCCCTTCGGTGAGCATGGGTTCCCCGGCAGGGGTGGAGACCCTGGTGCCATTCAGGTAGACGTGTGTGAAAAGGGGAAGCCACTGGTCTTCCTTGTAGCATGTGCCCCACAGGTCCAGCCAGCACCACATAGCAGGGATGGCCGCAGGACTCAGGAGAGGCCTGTAGGTTGTGCACGCCCTCCTCCATCCATCCCTATGGGAGCCAGGGCCCGTGCATGGACCACTAAGCTACATCCCCAGCTTTGCTTTGCTTCACTTTTCTTTTTGATACTGGGAATTGAACCCAGGGCCTTCACACTGAGCTACATTCACGGCCCTTTTTCCTGTGTTAGTGCTGGGATTATAGGCATGTACCACCACACCTGGCCTCAGAGACTCTTGAGAAATTCACTGCCCTGGGGCTGCTGCTCCAGCAGGCAGCTGAAGAGAGGGGACAGGAGTTGCTAGCTGGTGCCAGCCCCTTCTCAAGGCAGAGGCAGCCTGTCTAAGCTCACGATAGCAGAGTGAGGACAGCTCTGGGTCAGCGTGCACCAACCTCCAGCAGACCTTGGGCCAATGGGTCCTCCTCGCAGGCCGTGAGAGGGAGACACGCCCTGGGGTGGTTTTTGCGGTGGGGACAGGAGTGGCAGCAATTAGAAGAGTGAAGCTAACATGTGGCCTAAAACAGGGCTGTAGAAACCTGGAAGCTCAGGGAAGGTGATGCCTTTGGGATGGAGACCATTTCAAAGGTGTGAGGTCAGACCCAGTCAGGCCAACGAAATGACAGCTGGGTCTGCCTGATGCCCGAGCCAGTTGGTCGGTGGAGGTGGCCGGCAGGCATCAAGTGGAGACCGAACACTTCCTGATTCTCAGAGCAGCAGTGTAGACAGGAGAGGGATGAGCAGGGTCAGGGAGGGCAGGGGAGCAGCGGGTGGTCTCGGTGCTGCTGCTGCTAGCTGAGGGCTGAGGGCAGCAAGTGGGGCCCTGCAGGAGGGACCTGGAGATGCATTGCTGGGGCGACAGAGCGAGGGGATGGGGCCCCTCAGGCCAAGCCCCACCTGGGAATACAGGACCCGGAGTGATGTGCAGAGTAAGAACCAGGTTCTGAAGGGGGGCCAGCCCCCAAGCCCAAGGTGGACAGAGAGCCCCTCGTGTCCAGGAGTGGGGTATTAACTGGCTTAGAGGTTCCAACTAACTTGCCTTTTAACAGCTCCCCACAGGAGGGAGCAGGTTTCAGGGAAGCCCAGCCCACAAGCACTGGCACCATATTATTAGGTGAAGGGGTGGGGGGCTCAGGTCTAGGAAACAAACTGATACCCTTCCCTGTTGCATTCTGCCATGGCCTCCACTTCTCACAGTTCATCCTACTGGGTCTTGCAGGACAAGAGAATGTTTATTTACAGCAAAAACATTTGTAACATAATTCTGCCTTCAAAACAGAGACCCAGGAGAAAACATAAAGCAATCTCTATTTGTATTTACCTGGGGATGTGAGCAGCCAGAAGCGGGGCTGGGACTGGGAAGGATGCCAAGGACTAATTCCACTCGAAAACACAAGAAACTGCCTTTTAAAAAGTGGCAGTTTTCTACTTGTCAGTAGCTATCCTTTCCCTTGCTGCTTGTGAAACATGAAACAAAAACAGCACCTGGGAAAACACAGCTGAACCCAGGGGTCGGAACAGGGTGTGGCGGGCTGGGCAGGTCCCCGGAGGCAGCAATCCTCACACTGGGAGCTCTTTCCAGCAACAACTCAATGCCAGTGGCCCATGTCAGATCACTTGCTGCAGTTAGATGAGGAATCTAGGAATCAAACAGAGCCATTAGAAAGCTGACAGCCCAGCAGGTACAAGGCAACACTGCTGCATAGAGGAGTTGGCCGGGCCCGGCCTGCGGGATGGGAAGCCAGTCATATGTCTGCCATCCAGCGGGCAGCTCCAGGAGCTGCTGCCCATCGGCATGGCGGCTCTGAAATACCCAAGAATACAGGACAGTTCCTCAGAAAATCTGGACAGAAAGGCCCCTCAGAGATCATCCAGGGCAACTTCATTTTTCAGACGAGGGCCCAAGATCAAGGTATTTTCTTCCAATACTAGGGACTGAACCCAGGGTATTCACACTAAGCTACATCCCTGGCCTTTTAAATTTTTTTGAAATTTCAAGAAATTTCTTCAAATTTTTGAAATTTCAAGACATTTCAACTTAGTTCTAAGTTGCCTAGGCTGGCCTCAGACTTGCATTCCTCCTCCCTCAGCCTCCAGAGGGCTGGGACTGCAGGTGTGTGCCATCATGCCCGGTTTAAATATGTACTTTCTGATACAGGCAGGGCTTCTCCACTGGTCCTCAGGCAGTGAGCACATAGCCTTACCATCTGAAGACCATCAGGATGTCCAGGGAGCCCTGAGGAGCAGCGGCTTTTCACAGGACACCATGGAACCCCTCACCATGTGTGGGCAGCTCAGGCCCTCGGGATGTGATTGAACCCAAAGCCTGGAGAAACCACCTCAGTCACCCGCCCCCGTGTCACAGCAGTCCAGGTCACAGCTTCTGTACCTGGGGCACTGAGGTTCTGAAGTCAACACTCCCCGCCTGTACAGGGCCATTACTGAGGGGAGGAGAAGTGGCCTGGGGTGCATTCCCTCAGGTGTGTTCCCATCTTGCTTCTGGTTCATGTCCAGTAGCAACTGTGCTTTTCGTGCTAGCCACACCACGGTCCTCTGCTGGATACTCAATGAGTCTCTGTTTGATGGCTTTTATAATGAGTTACTGAAAATATGGCACCAGTGAAGTTCAACTTACAAATAAAGTCAACACCTTCTGGGGTTATCTAGTGGGACAGAGATGAACAAACAAATATAAAACTTCTGCGGGGTGTGGGGGTCTGAGGCGAGGCTGCTGCTGAGCACAGAGTAACCAGGTGACCTCGCTGCACAGGACCTGCATGGGACTGAGCTGTGCGACTGGATGCGAAGAACTTTCCATGTGGCAGGGTACAGGAATGCGGCGGGAGCCAGTGTGGTGGAGCAGGGTGAACACGGAGAAAGTCAGGGAAGCGTGGAGGCCCGTGCTGTGTCTTGCAGGGCTGCAGACTGTTCTGGCACAGTGTGAGACCACTGCAGGCTCTCAGAGGAGGAGGAGGAGGCAGGAGGCCACTGCCACCATGGAGGACTGTGCTGCCCGGTGGAGCCCACTGCGGGGCTAAGAGCAGAAGTGCAGAGTGCAGGTTCGGCGGGGCGATGGTGGAGGTTGGCAGCTTCTACTCTGCTTGCAGCCCTTCACTTCCCATTACTCCTCAGCCTGCAGACCCAGGTTGCCACATCTGTCCGACTAGGCTAAGACCATTGTACTGGACAGTACAGGTGGAGACACGGCTGACGCTCCCGGCTGAGGTCCCAAGAACATACACAGAGCCATCTTGGACCCTCCAGGCCAGCACATCTGCCAGCTGAAAACCATTGGAAACCTCTGAGGATGCCACACAGAGAAGAAGAATCACCTGCTGAGCTCAGCCCAAATCCCGGCCTTACAAAACTGAGAGGTTACAGTGAAGCAGTATTTGTTTTAAGCCACTAAATTTTGGGGTAGTTTATTTCAGGGCAACCGGTAGGCAGAACAGAAGGAAATGGAAGTAAATACTGTGGTAAGAGTTTTATGTTATACCTGATTGGGAATATTATTTAAAGGTACACCGTGCTAACTTAAAATTCTATACTGACCAAAAAAAGTTGCATACTGGAAACCCTAGATGCAAACCTTTAGAGTTTTCAGTGACATAAACAGCTCACTGTGGCACACATGCCATAGGTTTGCCACCACTGCCCTAGAACAACCACTAAAACCATAATGGTACAGTTAATAAGCAACAAAAGATAAAAAACAGAATACTAAAAACAGGCAAACAAAACAAAATCCAAACCAAAACAATTCAGTCCAAAAGGAAGCCAGGAATGGTGACACACACTTGTAATACCAGCACTCTGGGAGGCTGAGGAGGATGCAAAGTTCAAATTTGGCCTGGGTGATTTAGCAAGACCCCATCTGAAAATAAAAATAAGGTCCAGAGACATAGTTCACTGCCAAGGCCCTGGGTTCAATCCTCAGAAAGAAAAACACACACACAAAGCCTTCCTTCTCCACTGGGACAAGAGCATCTGCCGTCCCTCCTGCCCAGCCTGCACATGTGCCCTTCCTCTCTCAGCCAAGATTCCAAACACACCAGTGGCGAGGCCTGTTGGGGGCTCACAGCCCGACTTACTCCTCAGGTCACAGCTGTCTCACTCCGGATCACGCTGTTCTGCAGCCAAGGTCCTCCACGTTTCCAAGGCCTCGCTACCCTTCTGGGGTGACACTGGGCACAGTGGGGGCTCTGGGCATCTGAGTTACGCAAGTTCCTGCAGACACAGCGTGCTCTCAAATGTACCTGAGCTGGCCGTCACTACAGAGCGAGGACTTGAGGGGACACAGCAAGGCTGCAAGGAGGAGCACCTGGCAGGAGCAAAAGCACCCAGCCGTGCAAGCCAGTCATATTCCCTGTGTGGCCAGTAGCCAGAAGAGGATGGCATGGGCAGAGCCACAGACTGGCCATGGGACAGGCCACATAGGATTCAGAGGGCAGAAATGACAGCAGCTCTGCACTGACCTGAGTGATTCAGGAGAAACACTCTCACCAAAATCTCTGGTGCAACCAGTAGAGAAGTGCTCAGCCTGGGCCCACACCAATCCTGAGTAACTGAGTCCTTGTAGGATGCACAGGGTTGCCCAGCAGTGCAGAAGAGCACGCTGGGAATTGAAATAGCTCAGCAGTAGAGTGCTGCTCACTGCCCTGCCCTAAACTGCCTGGGGCCTCAAGTCTTAGCCCGACCTTGCTGAGGTTCCGCTTCCCCGCTCCTGCCTCTCCTTCCCATGTCCAAAAGCACCCCCAGCTCTTCCCTCTCAAGCATCAAGCAGCCTGAGGAAAACAAGAAATTCCTTGCAGCTTATAAAGAAAATTTAGTTTCCTTCACCTTTGCTTCTCCTATTCAGTTCGGCTAAAGGCCTTTTATTACCAAGCATCCTGTTGGTGATTTGCTTAGTGAAAGATGTGTTTTCCCGCTTAGAAGGAAGCCTGTTCTCCTCAGGCAACCAGGTGAAGCTGCACACTGTGCTTATCCTGCTAAAGATTCAATAGCCACTGGCTGTGGGGCACAGGCTTGTAATCCCAGCACTTCAGAGGCTGAGGCAGGAGGACTGCTTGAGTTTGAGGCCAGCATGAGCTACACAGTGAGTTCAAAGCCAGCCTGAACTAATGGCAAGACTGTGTCTCAAGAAAGAAAATTGGAGCCCAACCTGGGCAACTTGGCAAGATCCTATCTAAAAAAAAAAAAAAAAAATTTTTTTGAAAAAGGATTGGAGATACAGGGATGTAGAGGGGAGGGAGAGAGGAAAATTCAATAGCACAAACCAATGTAATAGGTCAAAGGGGCAGGGGGAGCTTGTCTTGGTGGTAGGTAGACAGCTGATAATCATTCTGATAAAAATGACTGGTAAAAATTTCCTTAACACCATTTTTTTTTCTGACCAGAGATTTTATTCAAGGGGTGGGAGTAGAGAGAGCAGAGAAAGCAGAGAGAGAGAGAGAGAGAGAGAGAGAAAGTCCTTAACGCAATTTTAAAGAAGACTGTGTCTCCACTCCACGCCAGCACCAGGCTTCACGTTGTGAGAAGCAGCGGCTCAGCACAGTCAGGGGAGATGTGCGACCACCACTGCTCCAAAGCACGGTCCCTGCACAAAGCGAGAGATGTGAACTGCAGGAAGCAGAAAGCAGAGCGGCCATCACTGCACCCCATGACCAGACACCCGCGGGTCCTGGGAAGCCTGTGACACAAGTGACCAGTGCACCTGATACCAGAACACAGGAAAAGCCAGTCAGGTGCGCGGTCACGGAGAAACAAGTGGGCGATTCCTGTAAAAGCTGCCTTGCTGCCACCGTGTGAAAAGAAGCTCAGTCGGGGTGCGCTGGTACTGCCTGAGATCCCACAGCAGGCGCACAGACTGGCAAAGGCGACAAAGCCAATGCTGTGAGGGACGGCAGGGCCATGGAGCGGAATCCCTCTGACACCACCAGAGGGGATGACATTCAGGCTGAGCTGCTGGAGTGGTGGATTCAGCGACATCTGGCTCAGGAGAAGATGCACAGATGCACCATCGCAGCCGGGCACAGTGTGGCCTAGCGGCAAGCAGCACAGCACCCTGGGCTATGGGGCTGGCACTGCACCGCTCCTGCTGTCCACTGTCGGCCACTGTCACAAGTGTTCTCATGGTCTCTGAGTCGTTTCTTAAAAACGAGGCAGTTCTTCCTATGCTGACCTAGAAATACCCAACATGGATCGAAAAACCCAACATGGATCGAAAAACCATATTCTAATACAAAATGTGTAACTCTATTTGTGGAGAAGATTCAACAAACCTGGACGTTCTTGAATGTTTACCAAAAAAGTTTCAAGCAGGGTATGTGTGAAACATTAACAGGAGTAACCTCTGGAGAGTGGGCGTGGTGGAGCTGGGAAGGCTTCCTGTCCCTTCTTATTTGCTGGTTGAAACTTTAAGCATGTGGTGCTTTTATAATTCAGACTTAAGTACTACCATACAACTGGAGAGGAGAGGAAGCAGGGAACTGTCAGAAAGGCCATGAGGACACA
Source organism: Fukomys damarensis (assembly GCF_012274545.1). NCBI lineage: Eukaryota > Metazoa > Chordata > Mammalia > Rodentia > Bathyergidae > Fukomys > Fukomys damarensis. Next base: position 18,322,884 of record NW_022900929.1, on the reverse strand, counting down.
CACCATGGGCGACGGTGCTGTTCCCTTCACGTTTGAGGTTAGAAAATGTCCAAGTGAAAGGTGTCGTGGTAAGTGACAACAGGACAGAGCTTCAGTCTTGTCTGTGTCCCATACATGGCTTTAGGACACCTAATGATCAATGTGCTCTAAGCATGAATGCAGGGGGCAGAGAGGACCTCCAAGATCCCTGCGAACACCAGGACCTTACGAGGTTTACTTAGTTGAATTTTCAAAAGGGAACCAATAAAAAGCAACACTTTAGCATATATGAGAGCGCAAAATAGAAAAGCTTATGTTCCATTTTGAACACCCTATCCACAGCATACTGAGGTGTAAAAGCAGAGCAAAGAGCTGCTGTGCAGCCACAGCTCAAACAAAGTGAGGCCGGAGACCGACTGAGACAATGGAAGTCAGACGCGGGGGAACACCAAGGTCCACCAGGGCAGAATACATGAATACCAGACAAGCAGCTTCCCATGGCCCCAGGAAAAGCCACAGTGAATGTGAAACAGAAACTCCGCAATGATATGATCGCTGTCCACAATAATCTCTCAAAACAATGAGCAGTAATCAAAGAAGAGTGTGAAATGTAACGGAGGCAACAGAGAAGTGATGTAACCCTGGAACCATGAGCTTGAGGCTGTGGAGCCCAGGATGTTTATGTCTGAAATCCGAGGACAAAGAGCCGAGGATGAGGGCGGGGGAAGCAGCATTCCATTCCCACGATGGCCAGGCGCACACCCCTTCCCTGTGGTTCGTGAGAGCCACCCGAGTCCACGGTCAGACGTGAACATCCTCTGACCGGAAGCCTCAGAGCCTCTCAGGGCCACACGGCCCTTTGAAAACACGACAGAAGCTTGGATCACTCTCCAGAATCCCAGGCAACGAGAAGACACAGTTCGTAGTGACTGTGGAGGTGCAGAGACCCTCCTTGAAGCCCCCCACACAACTACTTCCCTTTCCCAAAAGGCCAGTGCTAAATCCCTGGACATCTCATATAATCCCAGCAGAGGGAGAGGAGTTTTCCTAGGAGCCAGAGCCCTTCGTGCTCTCTGATGTGTGAGGCTCTTACCACCCATGTGGCTCATCCCTGGCCTATTTGGTCCTAAAGCCACTCACTGCCATGCTGTCCCCAGCTGGTGTGGTTCCCTGGGGAGACGGGAAGTCTCCACACTGCCTCCCACTGCTGTGGGGGCAGTGCCCACCACGTCCCTGCCGGTCCTGAGCCAGCCCCTGCCCCTGCCTTGGTGCCATCCTCCACAGACATTTGGGCCCTTCCCAGTGGTCATGGCCCCTACCTCCTCCTCCAGTCAGGTGCCAGATTTCTGGGGCTGCACAGCCACCGAGCCTACTATGTGGGTGGAAGCTGTGGAGAGCACTCTCAGATGCTCCCTCACGTGGCTCTGCCCACCTCCTCCAGCTGCCACCCTGTCCAAGACAAGGCTCACGGTGCCCACCAGCCATTTTCTTCCTCCTCTGCGACATCTTGAGTCGCCCACATCATCTGGCTTCACAGACCAGCTGCACCTGCACCCACACCTCCAGGAGCCGGTTAGAAACAGAGGGGCCCTGCATGCTGTCTCCTGGCAGGGCTCCAGGAAGATGACCGTCCCAGAAGCACTGTGTATGTGCCCTGCCTTCTCCTGCTGCGCCCTCTGTTCCCACCACCTGCTGCTGTTGCAAAGGTCACCAGTGTAGCTTAGTGCAAAGGCCTTATGAATCAATCTCTAGTACCAAAAGAAGAAAGAAAAAATTGCAAGAGCAATTTTGCTCTTTCAAGGCACTCTTTGGGCTTGCCTGGGCCAATGTGAGGGAAGAGGAATTGTCTTGGGCTGCTATATCAAGAAAGCTATATAATAGAGTCAATGTATATAAGAACAAAACTTTTCAATATTTTACCTTATTATTTTGTGAAATAACACAAATCCAAGGATCAATAACTAAATAAAAACTGCACAGGTGTCTTACTAGGCGCCTGTCCTCACAGCCACACAGGTGTGTAGGTGGCTGGAGATCGACAATCTGTGTTTTGCTCACCGAGTCGTGCAAGTTCGTGCAATGTCTGATACACACAGGCCTTACCACCCCGTGCCCTCCCCTACACAGCAGCCCCTTGTCACCTACACAGTCTCTGCTTGAGAACCACACGACCGAGTCCTGACACGTACATCTAAAATCACAAAATTGTGTTAAGAGCCTGTGATCTTGTGGGGCCGTGGGTTGGCCACCCTGTCGTACAGGTTCTTCAGCTGATTTTGGTGTCAGAGACCCTGGGAGGCTGATGACAGCCATGGAAGTGGGGCGCAGCTCACACATCCCTGAGGCCCCCAAGCAAACTCAATTAAACCCAAGTCTCCACCTGGGGTTTTGCCTCTTTCCTCAGTTCCTTGTTGGCAGCCCCAGGGTGCATCCTTGGCCTCCTGCCTTCGTCTATGTCCCCGGGTGACCTTGTGTCACCCTTGGACTTCAGCGCTGTGTGTACTCTTGGCTCCCATTTCTCAGACCCAGGTTCCTCTCTGACTCCAGAGTCACCTCCAACTGTCCGCTAGGCACCTCCACTTGGGTGTCCTGCAGGTACCTCAAGTTCAAAAAAACTGCTGTGCCAAACCTCCTTCAGCTGAATGTGACTGCTCCATGGACCCAGCTATCACAGCTGGAAACCTGGGGATCACTCTGGAATCCTTCCCCTCGTCTACTCCCCTCCCAACACTGAACTGTAAAATTCTGCCACTGAAAATAGTCCCTAAAGTTCTCTCCCCATCCACACCACTGCCTGTGTTCAGGCCATCTCTCTTGCCTGTACCTGTCCCTAGCTCCATTTGTCACCTGCCCACATCCTTCATTGCCCTCATGACTAGAAGGGAGGACCCCAGGATGGTAGTGTTCCAGAGAAGGTTGTCATGTGCTGTCATCTGTGATGGCAAGAGTCAGATAGAGAATATCAGGATGTATGCTTCTGCGTTCTGTCTGCAGGCCAAGCCTGGAGGCACTCATCTGTAATCCCAGACTCAGGAGGCCAAGGAAGGAAGATTGCTGCATGTTCAAGGTCAGCCTGGGCTACACATTGAGTTCAAGTTAGCCTGACCTGAACTATAGAGTAAGACCCTGCCTCAAAAAAGAAAAAAAAAATGTAGAAGAGTTGAATAATTACCCTGATGTACTGTGTCGTCCTAGATCGGATCCACGTTGAGTTGTGCTTGTGTTAGACTTATAGTTCATAGTAGTTGGTGATAAGCAAGCAGGTACAAAAGAAAGTAGTGTCCCTAAAGATGCTCTTGTGCTAATTCCCTGAACCCGCGGACATGCTACCACATGTGGCAAAGGGGGCCTTGAGAGGGAAGAGAGTCGGAGAAGAGAATAACCATGATCATCTTGGCAGGCCCAGGCTCATCAGAAGCTCCATGTAAGAGGGGATCAGGGGCGTTCGAGAAAGAGAACGAGACATGTCAACATAAGCACAGAGGAGAGGGGTGGAACAGACTGAGAAACAGACACAGAGAGCCAGATCTGAAGTGCTGCGCGGCCGTCTCTGAAGACGAGGGTGAACCGCTGGCCAAGGAACACAGGCAGCCTCTCCGGGCCATTTCCGACAAGGCGACGGCAAGGCACTGGGGTGGGCTCACATCTGTGGCCATCACAGTCAGTGTCAAGAGAGCAAACAGCACTGCCCAGAAAGACCTGGCTCCGGGGTCTCCCTGCCTTCTCTGTGCAGACTGGGACTGATGGTGACCGCTCTGGGTGTGGACATGCCACTGTCCTCTGTCCAGAGAGGACTTCTGCTCACAGCTCTCCACTCTTTCATTACCTCAGCACCCTCTCTGGGTAACAAAGTGAGGGTTCACCCTGGTTCATCTCAGGGTCTTCCTGGGTCTGTGACTGCTCTGGGGTACAGAGGAGCATCCAGAGTAGCAGTGAGCAATAGCTACAAGTCACAAAGGGTACAAACAACACCCTGCAGAGTCGGGGTAGCCGGGAAAACGCACAGGGAGGTGTCTGCTTCCCCAGAACGCCCTGTGGCGTTCATTCCTTGCTGCTTCGGCCCACTTCTTCTACTCTTCACTGTACCTCGATGCTAGTTGCTATGGCTTCTGTCTAGCTGTCCCCAAAGCCTCGCCTGCTCAGAGGTGAGGCCTTTCAAAGGTGACTGGGTTCCAGGGTGCTGTAGCTGGCTTGGTTGCAGAGGCGGGGTCACTGCTGTGTGACGTGGAAAGGCATCTCCCCGGCTCCTCCTTTCCTTCTCTGTTTCCTGGCTGCCAAGTGGAGAGCAGCTTTCCCCAGTCAGTCCTTCCACCATGCCCGCCTTCCTGCCTTGGAGCCAGGCAACCATGCACTGAAAACTCAAGCAGAAATAACTTCTCGTTTAACTTGTCGGTGTTGAGTACTGAGTCCCAGCAACAAGAAAGCAATTGAGACTCTTACTTATCCAAACTGGTGTCTGGGGTGACACATGCTTGGAGGCAAGGCTTAGGCAGCTAACACACTCAAGAAATTAAAAAAAGGAATAAGGCAACATCTGATGGCCTTAATGAAGCCCAACTTAAAGCAGCACATGAGACCTTGAAAATAGACAGATGACGACGGTGAGGCTGAGAGCTGAAACAACTATGCCACAGACCCCAGCGGAGAGCTAAGAATGAAAAGTCTGCTCCGTTTCCCAGCCCTGCAATGAGTCACAGAGGGCACCTCCATGATTCTGAAGATGAGAAAACAGAACCCGGTTATCTTCTGAAAGAATAACAGCCCTCAGTGATCCCTCACTCTCAAAGGATGGAGTCCACTAAAGCAGAGCTCAGCGGGAAGCAGGCTTTGGGCCCATCACGGCTGCCAGGAGAGGATGTGGAGAGAGGTGAAGGGCCAGAGAAACTCTACCAGGGGAAATGCTTTCCCAGGAAGGGCACAAAGAAAAGGTAGCAGCCTCAGTGGAGGTATTTATAGCCTACAACAAAGGGATGACTTCAGGGCCACCCCCTGGGCGGTGGCAAAGGCATCTCAGCCAAAGGGAAGATCAAGAGCCCATGTCTAACAGTTTGCTTGGAAAATGGCCCAGCCCTCACCTGACAATGAGAGAACATCTGCCTGGCCAGTTACCCTGGAGGAGAAAAGTAGAGAAAGACAGTTGAAAGAATTAACAATGTATCAAATTACAAAAACACGTTTTCAAAAGTTATTGTTTGATCAGGATGTAGACAAGTCTAACCGGATACACAAAATACCTTCATAGACGCAAAACTAGATTTGAGTCTCTCCTCTTAATCTCTTTGGGAAGAAAGGGATCAGTTAGATCCAGTCGCATACCAGGGGAGATGATGATCTGCCCCTGGGTTTTCCTGGCAGCCAGCCAGGAGGCCAGGAGGCCAGGACACCGGAAGGCTGTTCTGGAATGGGAGAAGCCTGGCCCAGGGGCCTGTGAAGCCCCAGGTTGGCCAGGACCGCTGGACCCAGGTCATTCAGGCCAAGCACAAGCCAGGACTGAATTCCAGAATCTCAATTAACAGAAGTTCACTCCCCACGGCCTGGCCTCATTCCCTCCTGGCCTCCTGGGAGCTGCTCTGACTTCCCAGAAAACATGGTTTTAAAAGTCTGTCAAGGTACTGTCCCCAAGGCTGGGAGAGCCACAAGGCTCAATCCTCCTAGTTCTGCAGCCCACAGGTCCCACTGCCCCAAGTACAAAGAGCTGGTGGGTGGAGTCCTCACATCTACAAGATGGGTAAAAGCCACAGCCGTTCAGGGTCATACTCCAACTGAATACAGAAGCTTGAGCCATCTGAAGGTCCAGGTGCACCTGGAATCCAATGAAAATGGACCCCGCCACCTACATGGACACACAAAGCCCTCCAGAGGGAGGGGACCCCATTCCAAGCCTTATTCCTCTCACAGCCTACAGGCAGAGTTGCTTTCCCTCCCAGCCATGTCGGGAAGGTGGAAGTGGCTGCAGCTGGGGAAAGAGGCCTGGACGCCAGGAAGGCCTGTGAAGAAGCCTTCACCCCAGGCAGCCACTCCTCAGACACCCTCACTCCACAGGTCAACTACCAGCACGGCACCCACCCCAGGGGCCACAGGAGATGGTGCCAAGGGCAGGCATATGAACACATAGACAAGGTGAATTCGGGAAGCAACATCTGAACTTGCAGACCAGATGTATAATGAACATCCCTTACAAAGAAAATGGTTCTCACAGAGGGAGGGGGGCAGGGGCCACTGACAGGCAATTTGAGAAAAATATAAATGGCCAAGAGGTCCACAAGATTCTCAACTTCACTAGCACATGACAAAATTCAGATTAAAATCATATGGCACTTGCACAAACCATTTTAGAAAAACAATCCATCTGAGGAGAATTAGGGAACCTCGTGGAGAGCAGGGCATTCTGGTTGGCTTCCATGACCTAAGAAGACTCAGGCAAGGAGCCTGCCCAGGTCTACAGAGCTCCTGGCCAACCTTTCTACTACTTCACTCTCAAATAGCAACTCTCACATTTAATGCAAGAAATTAAGCATTTGTGAAAAGCCCGTATCCTGCATATTTGCCTCTCCCAACATTTCAGGGGACAGAAGGGAACACGGAAGAATGGCCCCTGTCTTGGAGACACGTAGGGAAGTACTGGAGGGACCAGCACGCGGACGGAAGGGTGTGATTACTGCAATGTGCTCAGTTAACCCAGGAGCTCCCCCAGGGCTTGGGGAGTGTGACTCAAGAATACACGTGGGTATGCAAGTGAGTGTGTATTATGCTAGGGTTTGGCTCACAGTGTCCCTGAAAGCTCACATGTTGAAGCCATGGTCCCCAGCTGACACCACTACTAGGAACTGGGGCCTGGCGGGAAGCAGCAGTCATGCTGATGCCTCTGAAGAACACACTGGGACCCCATCCCTCCCTGTCTCCCTGAGCTTCTCAGCTGCCATGAGGTAAGCAGTGCTGTCCCCGCCATGTGCTCCCTGCCAGGACGCTCTGCCTCACCTCAGGCCCAAAGGCGACAGGGCCAATGACCATGGATCGAAAAACCTCTGAAACGTGAGCCAAACTTAATCTTTCTTCCTGTAAATTCTTTATCTCAGGTATTTTGTTACAGTGACAAAAAACGGATGGACACAAATAAGCTCTATATAGAAGAACTGTGTCCCCTTTACCCAAATGTCTTATGGGTCTGGAACTTATCCCAGGACTGGCCAGGGATCATTTCTCATACCCAAACCTGTCGAATGGACCCTAAGGGAGGCCATGCCAGGATTGGAGCAGTTATGTTTCAGGAGGAATCAGAACATCCTAATGGGCTTCATGCTCTACAGCAGTACTTTTCGCCCCGACTGTACTGTAGGGGTGGACGCCACGTGACCCAGCAGTGTCTCCCCATGCGGTACTGTGTACCTGCCCTTTGGGCCTTATCACCCAGACGTGCTGAACGGGAACCAGCAGACCCGTGTAGCGTGGGCTAGAAGCTGAAGCGCTGGTAGGGACGAGTGCTGTGCAGTTCCCGTGTGGAGCACAGCCTGGGCTTGTGGCAAAGGCTAACTGGTAAGCTCAGGTGTCAACCTGTGGAGCTCTAGGTGGTTCACACTCAGTTGTGTTAGTAGGGGGAGGCAAGGAGGAGATGACTCACGAGCAGGGCGCTCTTGTCCCCTGGACTGACAGGGACTGCAGGGTGTTGCTGGATTCCATTGTCACTAGCATCCCATCAACAGCAGCCACTGACAGACAGAGGGCTGCCTGGTGTGCGGACAGCAGTTCCAGAGGAATGCATGACACCCTGAAGGCTACCACCTTGGTAAACACGAATTGGTGCCTTGGGCTGAGCTTCCTGCTGCCTTCCTCGCGGTGATGAGGGACTGAACAGTGCGGAAGGCCCCTACATTTGCAGGTGAAGGGCCTTGTAAAGGATGCACCTCTCAAGGTGAGTGAGGGTGCACGCCAAGGCCATCAGAATACCCCAGCCCAGGCCTGGGAAGTGAGTGGATCCAAGCAGAGAGCCCTGGGCTTGTGCAGGGTGCCAGCTGGCCGGGGCACCAGTGGGGGTGCGAGAGCTGCTGCACAGCAGAGATGCCTCCCACCCCCTCTGCGGCACACAGCACCAACAAGGACTGCCCTGCCCACCAGCAAGATCCGAGGACTGCTGTGTGGCAGATTCCCTGGCAGGGAGGCCCTGAACACGGTGCCCCGTCAGACTGGTACAGGGGTGCTCAGGTACAGCTGGGCCCTGACAGGGCAGACAGCGTCTTGACTGGGCTTGGCTTGCCCAGAAGATGCCTACAGTGCCATAAAAGAACCTGAACAAAGACAGTGTGCCGAGCTGGATGACGGTCACTTCTTCACCAAGGAACAGCAACACGTCCACGATGCCAGCACTGGGCAGGGAGCCCCTCCCTGGAGAAGTGGCCTGCGGAGAGTGGGGGCGGCAACTACAACTGTACCAAACGTGGGGTGGGGAGGAAGGGCTGCTTGTGAGCCATGCACGGTACGAGTGGGACCACAGCAGCGTGCCCTGCCCTCCGCCGCCCTGGCTTCTGATGGATCTGGGGATGAGGGGTGTGAGGATGTTGGTGTGACTGCAGCTCCTGCCGCGGGAAGAGCACCCAGCTGTGACTTCTGTACTTTCCTTCCCAGTCACCTCAATGCCCCAGGCCACCTGAAGTCCAGGGCTGCGAACACAAGTGCTGGAAGCAGATGGCTCTAAAGCCAGAACTGTGCCAGTGTCTTTAGGGCTTAGGCCAGAGTCCTAAGGGTTGGGGTGAGTCATACCTCTGCTCTACCCAGAAGATGGGGTGGGCACTGCCTGCAGCTGCGCAGTCTGGTGGTGACGGTGGCCCAGTCTTATAGCCACATGACCCTATCCGATCTGCCGTGCCAGCCCTGCCACCTGCAGCCTGCGCCAGTGGCAGAACCTATGTCCCTCAAAGATGGAAATGGCTGGGTACGAGTGATGCAAAATCTAAAAGAAAGGATAAGCAACCCACATAATGAGGGGAGTCACTTCCTTTCCTGGAAAGAGGCTCAGAGAAAGAGATGACCCTCTTAGCTCAGTCACGCCCGACAATTGAAGGGTGAGGCTGTCTGTCAAGGCCACTCCTGCTCTGAAGCCGGACAAGTGTAGAGGGACGCTGGGTGACAGGACGGTGGGTGCCTGGTCTTCTCAACTATGTGAGGAAGCGATGGTTAACAGCCCAAGGCTGCAGACTAGGGGTGGGCTATGGCAGAGACGAGGCCCAAAGTGCAACCCCAAACTGACTGACCACGGGGCACCAACGCTGCAGTTAAACCTGAACACTGAGGTTTCAGCTTAGAAAAAGCAACTGGTACCAACTTGGCTCACATGCTGACAGTGAGGGCTCTGTGCGCCCACTGTGTCACCACCCCTGTGCTACATCAGAAATGTACATTTTCACCAGGGGGAAGTCACAAGCACCGTCATCCCAGCTACTCAGAAGGCTAAGGAAGGAGGCTCGCTTGGGTCCAAGAGTCTGAGACCAGCTGGGGCAACCTGCCTGGGGACTTTGACAAGGAAAGAGAAAGAGGCAGGGCAGGGGAGAGAAAAAGGAAGGAAGGAAGGGGAGAGAGAGAGTGAAAAAACAAAGGGAAAGAGGGAAGGGGAAGGAAGGAAAGAAGAAATGTATATTTGGTCTCTACCCTTTCCTGGCCCACAGCTCCTACAAACCTTGGACCCTGCAGGACAGTAAGTGGTATCTGTGTGCTCAGAGACACCTGCTGGCTGGAGTCCTGGCCAGCCTCAGGATGGGGGCGAGGTAACCAACATGTGACTAGAGAGAGGAGAGGAGCCAAGGTTGAGCTGATCATCAATGGCCGGTAACTGAATCAATCATGCCCACACAGGGAGCTGCTGTAACACCTGAAAGCGGAAGGTCGGGGTGGCGCTGGGAGGGCAGCCCACACCCCTCCCCACATACCTCACCTGCTACTGGCCATTCATCTGGATCTTCCGTGCGATCCTTTATGCTATGCTGGAAACAGCAAATGACTGAACACAACAGAGGCCTACGGGAAACAAGCTGAAATTTCTCCGCCCCACGTATGAAGCAGGGCATCCTGGGGGCTGCACTATGAACCTGGGTAGAGCATGTCGGCACTGAACTGTGGGCAGGCAGGACCCTGCTGGTGCTGGGGAACTGGCAGGTGTAGGACAGGTTTGGTTGCAGGAGTCAAGGGTTCCAGAACGGAGTGTCACGAGAGAAGGTCCAGAACAGGGTTTTGGCTTTCGTTTTTCCTTAACAGTTAGTAACTGCAAAAGCTGCCTGCTGAGTAATGGCCCTGGACACCCTGCTTTTTTCAGTTGTGTAAGCTTCAGACTCTTCAGTTTGCAGAAGAGGGGACAGAGTGCAATACTACAGGAAAGGGAAATCCAGCAAGAGCTCTTGGGTTCAAAATTTTGATCACTGTAATTAAAGTGTAAGAGTTGGGAAATGGGATACAATTCCTGGGGTGGAGGGACTTGGAAGATAGAGGATCCCTGCAGGGGCCCAACACCGACCAACAGAAGCTCCCAGAAAGGCCAACAGGGAAAGGACACACAACTACAGCAAGTGACCAAAGGGCCTCCTAGCTCTGCAATGCCTCTGGAAGCCAGGCGCTCAGCTGGAGGTCTTGCACATCAGGGTGCCTGGATGTGTCCCTATGGAGCTCAAGAGTAAGGAGATTCTAAAGGATTCTGGACACAGAAAAAAAACAGACTTTGCAAACAGATTCTCCTCAGTTACCAAGAAGGTCTAAGAGGAGAAAGGAGCAGTGCCAGTGAGATGCGTTGGGGTGGGCAGAGGAGACCTGAGGGAGCAGGTGGTGCTGGGGCTGGTGAAGCAGAAGAGGTGAGAGGGGAGGAAGGGGCTCTGCAGGAGGATCCTGGTTGGAGGAGAGTCCCGAGTTGGGAGGTTTTCACCTGGGGCTGTTCTAAGTGGAAGGAAGCTTGCTTTCCCTCCAAAGTCTATGCTCAGCTGCATTATTTCTGATTAAGTACAAAGACCTAATAAATCACTTCTTGGCCATACGAAGATTCAGATCGTTCATCTCCTGTGTACCCAAAGTTGCTCCAGAATATCAGAACGAGGAAGTAAACACACAGAAGAGGATCCAGGAAACAGTGGATTCAGCCCAGGAGATAAAAAGAAGCCCCGGATGGCAGCTGAGTCCCAGCCTGAAGAGCAATCTGTACACTGTTTTGCAAACAGGGAGGCTCCCAGGAGGAGGGACTCAGATGACAGGGAACCGTGGAGTCTGAGCACAGATAAGAATGAACAGGCAAATGGTTCGGTGGGAAAAAAAAAAAAGAAATTAACATTTTCGAGGAACAGA
>NW_022900929.1:18281337-18311443 GCF_012274545.1 Fukomys damarensis | reverse complement strand
GAGAGTCCCGAGTTGGGAGGTTTTCACCTGGGGCTGTTCTAAGTGGAAGGAAGCTTGCTTTCCCTCCAAAGTCTATGCTCAGCTGCATTATTTCTGATTAAGTACAAAGACCTAATAAATCACTTCTTGGCCATACGAAGATTCAGATCGTTCATCTCCTGTGTACCCAAAGTTGCTCCAGAATATCAGAACGAGGAAGTAAACACACAGAAGAGGATCCAGGAAACAGTGGATTCAGCCCAGGAGATAAAAAGAAGCCCCGGATGGCAGCTGAGTCCCAGCCTGAAGAGCAATCTGTACACTGTTTTGCAAACAGGGAGGCTCCCAGGAGGAGGGACTCAGATGACAGGGAACCGTGGAGTCTGAGCACAGATAAGAATGAACAGGCAAATGGTTCGGTGGGAAAAAAAAAAAAGGTAATTACAATTTGCAGGAGAAACAGAAGCTCTGAAAACTATACGAACACAGCAGTGTTTTGCTCTGTAATTTGCTATGTAATTCTATCATACACAGCAGAACGTGGGAAATAGGTTTTTAGTTTATAAAACCCAAAATGTCAGGATGAACACTTTATTTTCATTACACTAACCTGAGAGGAGAAAAAGTGGTAAAGGACCCAGAAGGAAGGAAGAAGGTTTGGTACCGTACGACAGACATCATGCACAACGGACAGACCAGAAGCAGACACTGTGAGGCTGGCACTGCGTGTGCAGAAGGACGCCCAGAAGAGTCAGATGAAGTGAGGGCCGCTTTCCCCTGCACCGCGCTGCTGGTGTCTTCTGTGGGGCAGCCCAAGGCCAGACTGCCAGGGTTTGACTCTGGGCTCTATTGCCTGCTCGATGGGTACCTGGCAAGTTACTTGGCTTTTTCAGAACTAATTCATCCTCTACGAAGAGGAGATGATGTGTGCATTATAGAGATATTATGTTAAAGCCAATGATCCAATAACACATATAAAAGAATGCCTGGCATGTAAAATGTGATTAATGGAAATTTTGATCACAAGTAATACACGTAAACTTAGGAAAAAACTAAGGAATGTCGAGCAATGATATCCAACAAAACAGAAGAAAAAGACACTGTGGTAACCCTGAAGAATGAGGCCATGCCCAGATGTGCTGTGGATGGGTCTCACTGCCCTCTGACCCAAGTCTGGCAGTCAGCCAGCGACTCCCTCTGATTTTGCCCACCCCTCAGAAAGCGTCCGGTGACTCCCCATGTCTGCAGACTGCCCTTGTTCCTGTCCTGCCCCTCCCCTTTCCCTCTGCCATTGGCTAATGCACCCCGAAGGCTTCTCTCCTCCAGGAAAGATGGCTGCAGTTCAACTGGACCAGCACTAGACCTCTCTCCATGTGCCACACAGCACCCAGAGGGTGTGAGGGCAGCCGGCTCTCCCAGAGATGGTGACGGGTCAGTGATGACTGCACCCATGGTGGCTGGGCAAGGTGGGCACATTCCCCTGTGAGAACGCTATTTCCCTTGGCAACCACACCACCCTGCACATTTGGTACATTCTGAACAGCAGCAGCGATATCCTTGTCTGCTCCTGAGACAGGACTCTCCTACTTCCTTTCGCAGTTGATTTTTTCTTTTTTTAGAGACAGGGTCTTGATATGGTGTCCAGGTTGGGAACAAACTTGTACACTCAAGTGATCCCCCTGCTTCAGCCTCCTGAGTAGCTAGGCTACATACAGTACCACAGTACCAGCTCTTTGTATGATTTTATTTAGTGTTCAGAGCAGGCTTTCATACTTCCTTGTCTTTACTAGAAGTGATTTAAGGATGGGAGCTGCCACCCTCTGCCTTCAAAGTCCACAAGCACCTGACAATAACATGTTAGAGTAGAAGCACAAAGAAGGCCACCAAATCTCACCCTGGGAGGTGGCCCTCCAGCTCTACTCAGACAGACCCTAGCGGAAGGCAGGAGTGCCCAAGAGGACCCACACCCCTGTGGGACACAGGAGAAAAGCCCAGGGTGCTTCCTCAGGCCATGCTCCAAAAGCAGTTAAAAGTAGCACTGGCTGGGGTCGCACACACTTTTAATTCTAGCACCCTGGGAAGCTGAGGCAGGAGGAGCGCAAGTTCCAGCCCAGCCTGAGCAATTTAACAACTCAACAAGATCCTGTCGCAAAATAAAAAATAAAAGGCTGGGGGATGTAGCTCAGAGCAAAGGCCCAGAGATCAAACCTTGGTACCTCCATTACCCCTACCCTGACATTATTGGGCGCTGGCCTGCGAGCTGGCAGGAATGCTGCCATCCTAAGCTAAGTAGAACCATTTTAGAGTTAAGTTTCTGTTTTAGTGACTATGTTTCTGTTTCCTAAGACTGTAGTTCCTTATCTTTGTTACCCAGCCATTATAATTGCCAAGGTTACTATTACCCATGATAGTTTATGTTTATGCCTATTTCTTCTTATCTTGCTAGACATTTTGTGCTATTCTGAAGTTTCTCAAACTTAACAACCTTCGAGTTTTTTGAGTCATCTGGTGTTTTATGACGTCCTCACTCTGTAGAAGTTTCCTAATGCTTGCTTTAGGACAGATAAGATTGTTATGGTATTATCATGTCCCCTCCTGTTAGTTTGTGGTTTTTTGCTTTAAAAGTCTGATGCTTGCCTGCAATAAACGTCGCCTTGATCAGACTCCTGTCTTGGCATCCTTCTTTCTCTCCCTGCCCCATCTCCGCCTGATGCTCTTTCAGGTTTGAGCACCTAAGACAGTGCTCTGCGTCGCCGGCTCGCGACATGACATGGTAAGAACAAAGAGTGGTGTCTGCTGTCTGTGTTCTCCCCATGGTGGGAGAACTCAGGGTCCCTTACAGCAGGACATTTAATTAGTAAATCCTCACATGCGACCGAATTCTGTCTTTCTTTATACCTGCTTACCAGTCCTGGCCTTTGGAAAGCATACAACAAATATCACCTGTCATATGTTAACTGTTTAAGTGGATGAAAATAGCTACTGTGAGCCCTTTACAATGCTTTCCAGACAGAAAACCTAATGGTGAATTGCTAGGGTGTGAGGACAGGAAGGAGATAACAAAACGCCAGCTGAAGACGATGACAGAGGCACAGAAAGAGAAGAATGATGTCCAACACCCCAAGTGTCTCTGATGGGGACACACTGGTGTCCCAGCCCCACCACTGCTCCTGGGGATGGCACTGCGGGGGTCCTGGCCAGGGAGGCAGCCACTTAGAACGTTTCAACATCCACCCCAATACAGGATCGCTGCCTTTTCTGAGGTCCTGAGAAAAACCCTGACCTCGAGCGCTGACTTCTGACTTCGTGTCAAATTGTCCTCCCCGTCAGAGCATGTGTTCTGCCAGGCCCCGTGGAAGTCCCGAGAACATGGCAGAACTGTGGCCACTCCTGTCCCTGCTGCTGTTCATCTCCAGCACCAAGAGCCAGATCACAGCAAGGCTAAGGTCTAAGTCGAAAGAGAGACCAGTAACTGGGGACAGCTCGGCACCCAACATGGCATCTCTTTATCTGCCCATCTTCGCATCCCATGCCTTCCTATTTCACACAGTCACTGTCACCCAAGTCTACCAGGCGGTGCATGAAGGGTGCCACACACCCCAAATTGGCTACAGTCCTACCTCCAAGATCCCCAAGTGGAGTTGGGGCTGGTGCAGGAAAAGGAAGGGAGCTCAGGATCCTGCCAGTAAGTGTCCGTTCTGGCACAGCACTGACCCAAGTCCTGACAGCCAACACGGGAGCACGCACCTAAAAGGCAGCTGGCCCACTGTCTTAGCTACTGTATGCTGACCTAA
Source organism: Fukomys damarensis (assembly GCF_012274545.1). Classification (NCBI taxonomy): domain Eukaryota; kingdom Metazoa; phylum Chordata; class Mammalia; order Rodentia; family Bathyergidae; genus Fukomys; species Fukomys damarensis. The sequence continues at coordinate 18,307,670 of NW_022900929.1, read as the reverse complement.
CCACCACTTACTTAGCGTGTGCCAGGCATGAATGACTACCCTGGCTAGAGAACACAAAGCCGAAAAAGGCACGATGTCCCATCTCAAAAAATCTTATCTCCTATAACCAAAGGCTTAGAGAACATGACGGAGAGGACACGCATGCCACCGCAAGTGACTCTCCAAGTCAGCAGACTCTGACAACACAACTGAAAATGGGTCTAGTCAAAACTAGATTGTCAAGATGACCTGGTTTTTACTGCCTTTTAAAGGACTGGCTAGGTTCAAGGACAGCAGAAATTAGGGGGCTAGGGAGAACATCCAACACAAAAGCTAATTCATTACAACCTCCAAAGCAGCAGGACTATGACAACTGCCCTGTCACACCTAATTTTAGTCCCTGCTGATGTGATGGACACGCAAGAGGAAACTATCTATAGAACATCCAACACAAAAGCTAATTCATTACAACCTCCAAAGCAGCAGGACTATGACAACTGCCTGTCACACCTAATTTTAGTCCCTGCTGATGTGATGGACACGCAAGAGGAAACTATCTTAAAATCACCAGTCCCAAACTCTTACCATACAGGAGATGGAATGGGAGGGGAGGCTGTTCTAGGCTGGACCCGCACCCTCGGCAGGAAGTGTTGGACCCAGGGCCAGCCCCCTATCTCTACTGGACGTCAGCAGCAGCCAAGCAAGAGGCATTCTCAGACCTGCATTTCACTTCAGAGTTCCCCGCAGCCCTGGTCCCAGAGCCACATCAGTGAGGAAGGCGATATTTCCTTATGACATGGCAGAGAGCAGTGGTGCGGAAAGCATACGTGAATTCATCTGGGATGAATAGGCCTTTTCACCACCCCCTTGGTTCAGCCGCTTTTGTAGCTTTTGTAGTGATAGAGCAACAAAGATGTTTATCACCAGGAGCCCGCTCAGCAGCTGTTTCTCACTGTTCCTTGTTTAACATCTCTCAAGAGTGGAGTTATCTGCTCAGAAAAGCAGGTGTTTCAGGCAGGTGATTCTGTTTCCATTAATTTTTCTGAAGTAATAACAGGCCAGAGTAGGAGGTTATCTCCTGCACTCCTGGGGACACCTTGCCCTGTGCCTGTGAGATCACAAGCCGTATGCTTGGCAGGGACGTCTGCCCTGCTGGTTCTAGCACCTTCTAACCGCTAGTTCCAGCAGTAAGCACAGTGAGCGGCACAGCCCCACCCTGCTCGACACCTCCATTGTGTCTTCTTTGATAACATGTTAGAGGTGAACCGAGGTTGGAGGTTTGTAATTTCTTAGGAAAAAGCAGGCTAAGAAAAGCCTGACTACTTCAAAGCCCAGCTAAATGGTCATATTAATGACACCATCACTGGTCGAAGCTCCAAGCTACCACAAGGACAGTTTAATATAAAATGTGAAAAACATTTTAAGAAATGTGAAGAAAGCTCAAGGCCTCCACTACCTCCTGTCAGCTGTAGACCCCACTGCGCACTGCGGGTGAGAGGGATGGCGGACTTCTCTATGAGGCCAAGACCCCACAGCCCTTCTGTTACCTTCAGTGTTATCCCACTGTGGAGCCATTTTCATGAGAAGCGAACATTCGGTGACACATTTCTTTCTCTCTATCCATGTAGTCCCTGTAATAGCTGTGGAGAGAAAGGCACAGCGTCTGTTTGTAAGAGGTGACATCTGGTGGCTGGAATTCTCTGCTCAGGTACACGCACATCCCACAGTAGGGGGAAGTCATGCCACAGAGGCAAGGAGACAGGCCAAGCTCCTAAGGCACACACAGCCACCATTTGAAAAGCAGCAGCTGTGAAGGGGGAGCCAGCACCCCTGGGTCTCAGGGCCAAGCCCTGCCAAGCGAACCTTCACTCAGTGGCCTCTGACTTATCTGGAGGTTTTCTTGCTAAGTCATGGACAGACCCCCAAACTCCACCTCTAACCTGAGGGAATACTTTTACATTTCAGAACGGGAATTCATGGAAAGCCCTAAAGTCCTAAAATACCATTGAATCCGAATATAAGGATGCACACAACTCAGTCTCACAACGCCAGGAAACCTTCAGCCAGAAGTCTGGACCAACCATTCCATGTTTGGAGTAGAAAAATCTCACCACAGCAGAACAAAACTACGCCTTTAAAATCAGTGGACAGCTTACTAGGTGACTCCTATTTATAGGAGAATGTTTGTAAAGTTTTCTGTAGTGAACATGTAACTTCTATAACCAGAAAAGTAACATTTCTAAAAGACTAGTGTCTCTAATCCTTGAATTAGGCCTGACTAGCCTGTTTCCAATCCCCACATGCTGGGAAGAACAGGTGGGTCTCTCACCATGAACAGAACCAGATCTGAGGTACAAGACCCTTTCAAGGCCACCTCTCTGGGGGCACCTGTCTGCGGGGAGGTGGGAAAGGGTCAGGCATCCAGTTTGCCAGCTCTCCCCGCCACACACTGGGAACTGCTGGATCAGGGCACTGTGTGGGGGCCACCTCCTAGTGGGGTCTGGGCAATGTTCCCAGTCTTCCTTCACTGGGGGATGGCCTGGAACAGCCCAAATCACAGGCGCCCCTGTGCCTGCCGGCTGAGGTCTCACCTGGCCAGTTTCTTCAGCTCGTTATTGATGTCATGATTGAAGGGCTGCTCCTTCTGGGCGCGAACTAGGAAGTCCCGGGCCTGCTCGTAGTCAGTCAGGAGAACACAAGCCTGTCATGAAGGGCTAAACTTTAAAGGCAGATTTAGGCCTTTATTTTGTGGCGTCAGAGTTGAGCACTGAGGCTTCCTTTCTGGGGCACTTGTTCCCAAGCCCTTCTCCCAGCTCACCTGTCCACACCTGAAGAGGGCTTTGGCATTCTTTTGGTCAATGATCAGAGCCTGCTGTCCGTAGCGCAGGGCCGTGGTGGGTTGGTGCAGCTTCAGGTACGCCAAGGACAGGTTCAGGAGAATGAGGAGCTTGGTGGCTTCCACCAAGTGCTGCTCCTCAGGGGGTGCCAACCGCCGGCGCAGCAGCAACAAGGCCTGGGGGAGAGGGCAGGCAGGTGGTGGGGGCACCCACAGAGCGCCCTGAAGAATTCACATGTGCAAAACCAGCGGAGCTAAAAACCAAGTCGGCAAGGTGGCATGACACTAGATCAATATATAGAAGCCCTAGGATTTCTGACAGGAAAACAGAGCCTTGGGGCTGAGTGAGCAGGAGGCACACTCCCTCTTCTCTCTCCCAGCTCTGTTGGGATAAGCAAGGCTTACAGCAGCAGGAGCAAAGATGGGAAGGGCGTCACCCGGCCCAGCGTGTGGGTGTGGACCACAGCGGGGTGATGAGGCTGGTGGAGATGGGCAGGGATGGAACTAACAGTGGAGTCATAGGAGGAAAAAGGCCCAACATTCTGTTCCATCTTGCTGTGTCCAGATGCCTGCAGCTCAGGAATAAGGGCTCTATTTCTGGAGTGATGGAAGCAAAGTGGCTCTTGATTCAGGGACAGAATGGAGCAGCCTCTGTCCTGCTGCCCTTCTCACCCCAGAGTGCCACAGCCAGGCACTGACACTGGGCAGGAGACACAGGCTAAGGACACCCACGTGCTGCTCATGTGGCCACCACTGGGCCACACTGCAACCTGCCCTGCCAGGCCCTCGGGGCTCCCAAGCAGCTTTCCGATGCCCCTTCCAAATTTCAGCAGTTGGCCAAAGATCAGAGCCTCCATGGACAAGGGCTCCTGTCTCCCAGCAGCTGTCATCCCTTCTCCACAGTAACCAGACCCCCTTGCTAGAAACATGTCCATCCAGGACATGGGTATCTGCTAGGCCTCTGGCAGCTAAGGATGGCCAAGGTGGGTTCTATTCCTGTATGTGGCACAAACCCTTCTTCAGGGTGAGCTGTGTACTCAGCCCTCCTCCCTTCTGCTACCCAGAACTCAGAGGCCACAGCCAGGACAGCAGGCCCTACTGCAGGAGCAAGAAGTGTGGGGACCCAAACACTGGGGAGCACAGCACCCCAGACCTAGCTTGCATCCCTCTATCCTGTTACCAAGAGAAACTGTGGTCTCTGTCACCAATGGTCTCAGTCTCTGGAAGTTGCTACCTAACTATGCAATTCTCCAGCGCACAGAAAACCAAACTAAGAGAACTGAGACTAAAAAAAGATGATTCCAAGAAAACTTGAAAAAGTAACCAAGTCTAAAGAGATAATATACCCAGAAAATAAGAACAGAATGCCAGAAAAAAAGAACAAAGAGGCTCTTGAAATTAAAAACAAAATTCTCTCTTTTTCTTTTGAGATGGGGTCTTGCTATGGTGCCCCAGCTGGTCCTGAACTCATGGGCTCAAGCCTTCCTCCCACCTTACTGTCTGAGTAGCTGGGCTGTGTGCCTTGCTTGGAAAAAAATGTTTTAAGTGAAAAATGGATTAGAAGAGATGGTAAAAAATGGTCAGGAAAAGTTCCTAGGCAGTAGGGGGTAAAGACAGAAAGATGGTAATGATGAGGGGGTTAAAAAGAAAGGACAACTCAAGGTAAGGAGCCTGATAATAATTAATAAAAATTTTGTAAAAAGAGACCAGAAGAAAGGGACAGGGTAAATTATCAAAGAAATCATTTAAGTTTCCCAGAACTGAGGAAGAATTTCCTGAATAAAAAGTTGTAGCAAAGGCTCAACAAATTTTAAAATGCACACGCATGTGTGCACATACAACTGTAAAATGTAAGTACACCAGGGAGAAAAGATTCCAGAGTCTCTACAGAGAAAAATAAGGCCACTTATATAGCAACCTCAGTGGTATCACACTTCTTCATATGTGTGTGGGGGGGTACGGAGGATTGAACCCAGAGGCGTTCTATCACTGAGTTACATCCTCTGCCCTTTTAAAAAAACTTTTGAGCCGGGCGTGGTGGCGCACGCCTGTAATCCCAGCACTTGGGAGGCTGAGGCAGGAGGATCACTGTGAGTTCGAGACCAGTCTGGGCTACATTGTGAGCTCCAGGTCAGTCTCAACTACATAGTGAGACCCTGTCTCAAAAAACCAAAAAAAACAAACAAAAAAAAACTTTTGAGGCAGGGTATTGCTAATTTGCCCAGGTTGGCCTTAAACTTGTGATCGTAGCCTCAGCCTCCAAAGTAGCTAGAATTACAGGTATGCACCACTGTGTATGGCAGTATCAGGCTTCTTAACAGTAATTCTCGAAGTATAAACTCTGAATTTTTAGACATACAGTGCTATTCTCTACCAAAATAAAGGAATACACTGAGAAAAACAGCAGCAAACCCTCAAATGAGGGACACCCCAGGGCAAGAGCTATGTAGCAGGCCCAAAGAGTCCCTGGTGGGAATGGCCCCAGGACTCATGGGTGAGAGGCTGGACCTCATGGAAAAGTACACTAACAGGGCTTTCTAGCTGGGTGTGGTAGTGTGTGCCTGGAATCCCAGCAATCTGGGAGGCTGAGGCAGGAGGACTGGAAGTTCAAATCCAGTCTGGACACCTTAGACTGTCTTAAAATAAATACATGAAAAGGGCTTGGAATGTAGCTCAGTGTGGAGGCCCTGGTTCAATTCCCAGCAGTGCAAAAAGAAATAGTGTGTATGGGGGCTTTTCTTTCTTGTAGCAAAGTTTAGAAAGAAACAGCGAAAGGCATAGAGAAAACTAAACAACCAAGAGGCAATTTAAGGGGCAAAAAGGGATGCCGCACAAGGAAAAGGATGAAGTGTAGGAAACTACTTAGCTCAGCAGGATGTAATATTTATACAACCTTAATAATGCAAAACTGAGTATCAATTTTTTCAACGATGACACACCAGTACTGGGAAAACAGAAGTGAGAGCGAGACCTAAAGCCTCACCTTCCATAATGAGAAACCAAAAATGTCAGAAAAGAGCAAGCCATTTGTCAAGGCTGAGTAAGGAGAGAACAGCAGATACAATTAGAGACACAGGAAGGAGAGCGAGGGGTGGAAGGAGCAAGGGGTCTCAGGGTAAGCAAGCTGGCTCTCTTGAAGTCTTATGACTGACAGGATCTGTGACTGAACCTCACCCCTCACCAAACATGTACCTGCTACTTTAGGAACAGATTCTGTCTACTCTGAAGAGGTGGCAAATGCATTCACTCACCCGTCTCCCTCTGGAGCACACTGATAAGTCAAACATGGTGGCCGCTCTCCCCTTGTGACAGAAGCCTATTCACGCCAAGCAGCACTGTACTAATTCAGAAGACTGTATTTTGGGCTGGGGGTATAGCCTGGCAGTGGACTACATGCCTAGCATGAGCAGACCCTGGGTCCATCCACAGCACTGCAAAAACAAAACCAAACCCTCTCATTTCCCAGCTTCCCACACAGCTAAGGGAGTCTCTAGAATATGGGTCTGGCCAGTGAGATGTAAAGTGCCTGGGGTGCTTCTGGGAAGTTGTACACACTATCTACAACACATATGTGTGTGCGCGTGTGCACACACACACACACACACACACCAGACTCTGCTTCCCTCCCTTCTCCCAGCCAGGCTACTCTGTGATGCTGAAGACTATGTGACCTTGGAGAAAAAGGAAAATACCACTGAAGGATGGCAGCTAAGCAGAAAAAGGAAGCAGGTTCCCAGCCCTGCACAGCCTCCCTTTGCAATTCCCTTCTGTGAAGAAATACGGTTTCTTTCGGAAGAGTGAGAATCCTGAAGAGCTTATGCTTAGTGCACAATCAGACCAAACCACAATGCCCTAAATGCTGCCCTGTGCTCTCAGAGTTTGCTCAATTACAAAGGACACAGAAAACAGCTGTCAGCATGACAGGTACTGGGAGCATCCCAGTTAGAAGCCCAGCAACACCAGAATCACTCAGGGTGAGACTAATCTCTGCCATCTAAGGCACCTGAAATGCAGGTGGCAGATGAGTGGAGAATCAGTCGGTGGAGGACCAAACACTGGGAAGATTATTTTTTAATACGTGAATTTTATTTTTTAGAGCACTGGGATGAACACTGTGGAGAACCATAGATCCGCCCCTCCGCCATTTTATGATATAGCCTATGAAGACATTTTGGATTAGGTTTAGTTTTCCTGTAGATCACATGATATGTTCCCGTGGGTGTTTGATGTATCCTTATAAGGTAATAATCTGTTCTCTGTATGCTGATTGGTTGCATTATGGTATATATGTTGCCACCCCTTCCAGGAGAGAAAGAAAGCGGGGTAGAGATCCGGAGATGAGAAACTAAAGTAAACTCCTTGTGTATCAAGTGTGTGCCTCTTTGCTCACCCATCGCCAGTTCAGGCCCCTGTAGTCGCAGACCGAGTTGCCCAAGGCAATCCGGCTCGCGACAAACACCTTTTAAACTTCTAATTAAAGTATATAGTCATACAGGTAAAGCACAAAATACTGCACTGCTCAGCGAACTTTCACAACCAAAACACACCAGTGTAACCCCACCCAGATGAACCCCTCCAATGTCACCATGCCTCTCCTGAGCCCCTGCACCCCCTTCCAGCCGGGCCCCTATGGCATGAGGGATTTTCTTCAGTGGGATTTTTCTTAATGGCTTCCCAGGGGGAAAGTCTGTTTTTTGAGCAAGGAGGTTCTCAAGGTTCCATGCACTCTTACCCGTTTATACCTCACTTTGGCATCATAGAAGCGATTCTGGCGGAAAAGGTAGTTGCCAAGTTCCTTTTCAGTCGTTGCCACTTTGAGGACTTTCTGAAGTGGAGACTGGTCTTGCTGCTCCTGAGGACCAGACAGAAATACCCAGGTTAAGAAAGACACAATGCCACAATGGAAGTGGTATTCCGCTAGGAATCTTCTGGAAACTGCGAGCTTGTTCACGGCCTTACATGTATGGAGGACACCGGAGTCCCGACAGAGGCTGCTGATGATAGCTGGCCTCCTTTTCCAATCTAGAGAAAGCCTACTGCTTTATGGTCTTGAACTGTCCCCAAAGCAGCCACGTCCATGGACTCCGGGAGTGACGGAGCTTGGCAAGCACAGAACTCGGAGCTCACAACCACCATTTAGCCAAGAAGCACTCAGCAGGTGCTGTTTGCTCAGAGCCCTGCAGTCTTTCTGGCTGTGACTACCCTGGCCACTTATCAGAATCACCTGTGGAGCCTTTTTTGTCCTGGCCCCATCCGGAGAGCCTAAATCAGCACCCCAGCTGTGAGACTCAGGCACTGGCAGGAACCTCTGCTCTGTGGAAAGTTGAGGACAGGGTGAGATCCATGCTGTTGCCTGAGTTCTAGAACTTACAGCCGAGAGGGCACAGAACTCGTCCGACTCAGCAGAGTTGAGGAAGTCAAGCAGCTCAATCTCAAACAGAACCGTGGCATTTGGAGGGATGAGGGGCGGGCAGCCCAGTGCCCCATAGGCGTAGGGTGGCTTAAACAGAAACCTGGCCAGCTCCCCTTTCCTCATGCTCAGCAGGCCCAGCTCCATGCCCCACAGTGTAATATCTGGAAAAACAGACAGGGAGTGTGGTTAGAGCTTCTCAGCATACTGTTTGGTGGTAGCAGCTTCTTTCCCTCCATGTCCTAACCTCTCCAGGCGCTAGCCCAGGCCTTCTGCATTGTGGTCCCAACTCACTCAGCCTCGTGTCCCACGGCCCCCTCCACTCTCGAACTCCGGCTTCTCCAGGCTCAGCAATATTCCTGCCTCTACATTTCCACCACACGCTTCCTTCTTTCTGGGATGTCTTCCTCCTCATGTCATGTCCAGCTTCCACCCCGACTAAAATCTTACACTTTAGGGCTGGTTCCAAATGCCTCTTGTTCCATGGAGTCTTCTGCGATCTTCCCAGAAGGGACTAACTGCACTGTCATTAAGTACACAGTGACACTGCTCAGCTTTCTCAATAACTCATCCGATTCTACCCGGTTACTGTAGTTGTCAGAAGGGGGGTCAATGCACAAGACCACAGTGAAGCCTTAGGGGCAGAGAGGTTCTAATCATCTGAGTACAAACTCTTTTCATCCTGCAAATGCTTAATCCACAAAGAAACATGCTCCACCGGCAGGTTAGGATGCAAACTTCACCTTGGCAAGTAGGCTGTCACCCAAAATCTAGATCTTCAGGGGAAATGTGGGTGAGAACATGGGTGATTCATCAAAACCCAGCCTCAGAAAAACCAACTCTAAGAATCTGTGCTCTGGACACTTCCAATCCTAACCCATCTGTCCCCAAGTGAACCCTATGTTTCCAGCTCCCAGCTTGAATTTACCCTCTCCAAGCTTCATCAGACGAGGAGTTTTCCTAAAGCAGTTAGAATCAAAAGGCTTGTCCATGTGCTCCAGGTATGCAGAGTATTTCACTAGAACAGAAAGAGTGTGAGGAGAAATACAGACCCAAGCACCCTCCTCGTCTATAATACCAAATCTCAAGTTATCCAGGTGGAACAGTGGAATTCATGAGCTTAAGCTGCCTGGCATTCTGAGACACAAAAGACTATTCCCATCTCTGGATGCTGCCCCTGGGCCCTGAGGTTCCAGGGCTCTGCTCTGTGCTTAGCACTTTGCCCCAGTCCAATGAAGCTTTTCTAAACCTGTAAAAGCTTTCTCTCTCCACTACTGCAATGTTAAACTCAAGGCCTTCATATTGAGCTACAATCCCAGCCATTTTTAAAATTTAAAATTTTGAGACAGGGTCTTCCCAAGTCCCTCAGTTGTGCTGGCTGGGCTCAAATTTTCAATCCTCCTGCCTCAGCCTCCCAGGCATGAGGTACCATGCCCGGTCCACAATGCTGTTTTAAAATGTGCCTTTCCTCACCCCGAAGGAAAGTGCAATCACACAGTTCCCTGAGGACAAAGGGCAGCCAGGCTGCAGCCAGCCATACCAAGCACCGAGGCATCAGGTGTCACCAGATCTCCAGCACCTTCTCGGATGACATCCTTCAGCACGCCCCTGTCCCCGGAAATGTCCAGCATCTTCTGGCTTATCCGCTGGTATTGCGACTGGTGGAGAGCAAAAGCCAGACCTCAGCACGCCACGCCAACCCGAGCGAGGGAGGCCACCCCAGGACAATGACCTCAAAACGGTGTCCAGGGCGCCCTCACCTGACCCGGTGGGTCGTCCCTGCGCAGGGCTTCTGAGAGCTGGGTGCTTTCCCCCATGTCCGCGCTGCCTGACCTCCCTTCGGCGCGAGCTCCCTGGTCACCCTTGGGGCCGCGACGCCATCAGGTTCCAAGAGCGCGGCCCACCACCCCTTTGTACCTGGCAGTTGGCTCCCGCCAGCGACATTTTGTTCTCAGATCGCGAGGAGGTGCTCGCTGCTCCAATCCAACTGCCACCAACTACCTTTGGGCTCTAGAAACCACAGAGGACGCCTGTGGGCTCTGGCGGGGGAGGGGCACGTGACCAGGCGCGCAGAGCCTGATAGGCGGCGGGTGTGCGCAGAGCATGCTGGGGCCGGAGAAGCGCGTGACGGTGGCTGCACGTCCTAAGCACGTGACTGGGTGCCAGCGAAGGGTGGAACGGGGGATGTGATAGCCCCCACAGAGCCCAGAAAAGCTTGCAGGTACATTGTGAATAATGTGGTGGAGCACAGGGAGGTGGTAGGTAGTTTAGGGAGGAGGTAGGTAGGTTAGGGAGGCTCAGGGAACGTTGGGGTCAGGGTGGGAAGAACTCCAGAACTGCAGCCATGGACAGGTCAGGCCGCTCTGCGCTTATTTTTCCCTAATAACTTCTCCAGACAGTGGGCATTTTATTACTGACTTCTGCCTGTGTTTTGTCTTCTCCCCCATTTTTCCTTGCCTTGCACCATCAAGAAAACAGCTGCTCTGTGGTCAGATCCCTGAGACATCTCTTTGTCCCCTGGCTACCAGGCTCTTGTCAGAGGTTGACAAAATTGACTTCTGACCTTTAAGCACTTTTTCTCTTGGCTTCTGAATTAGCATTAGTGTTCTATCACTGTGGTAACAAATTACCACAAAGCTAGCAGCTTAAGGCAGCACCTACTTAACTCATAGTTGAATAGGTTAGGTGTTCAGTGCCCTTTCTCACTGGGCCAAGATCAAAGTGTCAGTAAAGCTGTGTTACTTGCCGCCCTGGGTAGGGTCCAGTTCCAAGTGCATTCACATTGTTGGCAGAATCCAGATCCCTGCAGCTCTGCGTATAACGTCACCAAATCACAGCTGCAGTCCAGTGAGTTCTGCTGCTCACACTTGGAATCCTCTTCAGCCACATTTTCTCTGACTCCAGCCAAAAAAAAGTTCTCTGGTGTTAAGGGCTCATGTGATTAAATTCGGTCTCTGATAATTCAGGACTGTGACCTTAACTACATCTACAAAGTAGTCTCTCTTGCCGTGTAAGGTAACATTCACAGATATCAGGACCTATGGGGTGGAGATCTTTGGGGCTGTCCAGCTTCCCATGGATTCCAGGACACAGCCCTCTTCTTGTTTCCTCCTACCTCCCTGGCCAGGCCCTCTTAATCCTCCTCCTCTTCCTGACCCCCTCAACATCAGCAAACTCGTCCCTGTCCTTGGATATAGGCCCATTGTGTTTTTTGGTCTCTGAGAGATCCCAGGCATTCCTAAAGTTTGTATGTGAGGTACCTAATTGTACGTGGTGTATGCACAGCCAGCCCGTGGTCCCCACTGAGCTGCGGAGCTCCGGGTTCCTGTGTTCAGTGGCCTCTGATTGTCAAAGAGGAGTCCTCCTGCTGGCAGTGGCCATGTTGGCAGGGACCTTTTTAGAAGTGAACATATTTTTTTTTTAGTGATAGGATTGAACCAGGGCCTTCCTTGCACATACTAGGCGAGTACTGTACCACTGAGCTACATTTCCAGTCATTTTTTAAAATTTTATTTTGAGATGGGCTCTTGCTGTTTTTCCAGACTCACCTCAAATGTGTGACTTTCCTGCTTCTGCTTCCTAAGAAGCTGGGATGACAAACACATGCTGCTGTTCCTGTTTTAGAAGTGCACAGTCCTGGGCATGTCCATGTACTCCTGAAACGCTCTGGGGTCAGCACTCTGTGTAACAAACCCTCCATGGGAATGTGTTTACTGAAATCCACAGAGCCCCGCAGCACTCAGTCGCTCTACTCGACCATCACAAGCATCTGACTCTGGATTTCCCCTCCACTCTTCTCATCTTGATTTTGTCACTATCAGGCATAGGCATCACCAGCCACCCACTCAGGTGCTCAAGCCACTGAGATCCATTTTCTTGCGTAGAGCAGCAAGACTGCTGTGCTAAAAATATAACTCTGAAAAAAAAAACAACAACTCTGAGCCAGGTGTGGTGGTGCAGGCCTGTGATCCCAGCATTGGGGAGGCTGAGACAGGGGGATCACTGTGAGTTCCACACCAGCCTGGACTACATAGTGAGTTCCAGTTCGGTCTCAACTTCATAGTGAGATCCTGTCTCAAAAAACAAACAAACAAAAAGCCATCCAACCAAAACAAAACAAAAAAACTCCACAAAACTCTGATACTGTTTCCTTACTTTAAAATTCTTCAGTGTTCAGTCTTCAGCACAGAAGGGGGGGCGCTTTCCAGTGATTCCCAGTGCCCTTGGAGTTGAAGCCGTAGTTCTGCCCTGGAAGCTTGCCAGCCCACCCCCTTCAGCCCCATCTCCCGAAGTTCCTGCTCCCTTTTTATGTTCCTGCTACCCAGCCCGCCTCTCTAGTGTGCCAGCATCTTCCCATCCCTTTGTTCTTGCTGACCTATTGTCTGGGCACCCTTTCAGATGGCTGGCCTATTGGGGCTGGGGATTTAGTTCAGTGGCAGCATACTTGCCTCGTAAGCGCTAAGTCCTGAGTTCAATCCCAGGTACCACAAAAAACAAAACAAAACAGATGGTTGGCTTCTTTGTATTCTGTACCTTATTAAGTAAAGTTTTGTAGGAGACCATGAATTTGGACTGGACACCTGCTCTACGCCCAACAGAACAAGCCAATGTAGAATGTAGTCATAGTAACTGAGTTTTGATCAGTTTCAGCAGGCCCTAAGGCCAGTTAATTAATAAAGCTGTAAAACAAACAAACAAACAAACAAAAAACTAGTTAATCATTTGACTAAGCTGGAGCCAGTTAAATTGTTTTCTATGCCTTGCTTCCTTTTTTTCTATAAATGCTGCCATAAGACATTGTTGGGTGGCATTCTCAGACCCTTCCCTGGTTCTGAGAGCTACTGGATTCATGAATAATTTTTGTTTTGCTTTGTTTAGATACCCTTTACTAAGTTTAATTGGTCTAAGGAGTTTGCTTTTTTTTTTAATCAGTACTGGTGATTGAACCAAGGGCCTTCACTCTGAGCTACATCCTCAGCCATTTTACATTTATTTTGAGACAGAGTCTCACTAATTTGCTAAGTTGTCGACTGGGCTCAAACTTGCCATCCTCCTACCTCAGCCTCCCAGAATGCCGGGATTACAGCATGTGCCCCCACATCTGGCTAAGAGTTTTTCTTTTAACAAGCTCAACTGTCCCAACCTCAAAGGCATTGCTCTGCCTTTTTAAAATGATCCCTCGCACAGCCAGTCACCCATCCCTTTTCTCACCAGTCTGTTTACTTCCTGCATGGCATTTAACACTAGCATAGTGTGTATTTATGGCACATACCACCCCTACCTCTGTTACAAACTCCCGAAGGACAGGGACTTAGTCCTTTCTCTACTATATCCCCAATACCCAGCTCAGAGCTTGACACATCACAGGTTTTGGGTATTTCTTGAGTCAAGTAAAATTAGCCATCTCCCTGCTTATAACAGGCCCTGCCTGGCCTGTTGTAGGAAGGGACCTCGCCCCCTGGTAGACCTGGGTGCTCAGACCTCTTGGATCCGTGTCTGCTCTTCTTGTCTTTTCCCATCAGTATTTCCCCTCCCACCCATGATACATAGATCTGACGACCATGGATGACATCCATTGACTTCATAATAGAATGCCATTGAACCTTCAACACTGCACATTTTAAAAGTTCATGATTTAGTAATATTGAGCCAAAGAATCCATTCCCTGTGACTCGGTTGAGGCGAAGTTCAGAAACAGGACTCATGAGGAAAGAAGTCAGGACGGTGGCCACCGTTGTTAAGGGCTCTGACCAAGAGGAAGCAGCAGGACCCCAGCACAAAGTGCTTAAAATGTTCTACAACTTGTTCTTGAGAGAGGATAGTTGACAAGAGGTACATCAACCCTGGGAGTTAAGATTTATTTACTTCAAACTGGGCGTGGTGGTGCACGCATATAATCCCAGCACTCGGGAGGCTGAGGCAGGAGGATTGCTGTGAGTTCGAGACCAGCCTGGGCTACGTAGTGAGTTCCAGGTCAGCCTCAACTACATAGTGAGACCCTGTCTCAAAAACAAAACAAAACTCCATAAGATTTATGTACTTCAGCTGCACGTGGTGAGACAGACCTACAATCCCGTACCCTGGGAGGCTGAGACAGGAAGACCACAAGTTGGAGCCCAGCCTGGCCAATTTAGGAAGACCCCATCTGAAAATAAATAAATAAAAGAAAAGGGCTGGGAGCTGGGTTGGTAATCCCAGCACTTAGGAGGCTAGGCTGAAGCAGGAGGAGTCCTGCAAATTTGAGCTCAGCCTGGGCTATGCAGGAAGCCCCTGTCTTAAAAGAAAAGAAAAAAAACCCTCAGCAATAAAGAGGGAAGCTAAGTGGGGGGAGGGGTGTGGTTCAGTGGGAAGGCCCTGGGCATAATCTCCAGGCCTGAAAAAAATGCACTTTTGAAAGTTATTCTTGAGTTTAAACGTCTAGGTTAAAATACCTTCAAGATGAGATTGCCTCAGAGAGCAGCATGCCACGGCACGTGTCTGCCGTGTTTGGGGTTGGCAGGTGTGAGGACACACCCCCACCCCGGCAAGGCCGCCACCTGAATGTGGAGGTTATCAGAGCGGGCCCAGCAGAGGCCGCCTCCCCAGTCGCGTGACGTGACCCAGTTTCCACCTGATTCAGAGTGACCTTGGGGAGGGGGGTGTTGCTGGGAAAAGGGAGGCGAGCAGGGGTGGAGACCAAGCAGCAGGCACAGGAGTCCAGCTGTGCTCCCCAGGTCGCCCAAGCAGAGGCCTGGCTTGGTGGTGGATCGGGAGAGACCAGGTAACGAGGTGCTGGTGGCTGTCCCTGGGGTTTCTTCTCTCTGCCCCTCAGCTTCCACAGGGGAGCCGAGCCTGCCTGGTCCCAGGATGGGGGACGGTGTGGTTCTGGGACATCATTTTTCTCTGCTCTAGAAAGAACTGTCTGGGGATGTCCACTACAGTGCAGATTTCCGGGTCTCACTAGCTACCTGCCCAGTAGAATCCCTGAAGGTGGGAATCAGAAGCCCCAGTGCTACTGAGCTTCTGACGTTGTTTGGCTGTTCCAGAACCGATCCAGACCACGGAAAGGAGCGTAGCTTGTCTCTTCCATCCAGGTCTAGGCTGCAGAACGGCTGGGGCTGGAGCCTTAATTATCAGCATCACAGGTGGCCCCCCTGCCCCAGCTGGCCTTTCACATTTATTCCAAATCTGAGTCGACAAGGTGGGATTCATCTGTCTCCACGTGGCCGCTTCTGGATGCCAAGCCTTTTGTTGGGGAAACTGCAACCTAAGTTAATAAGTGGGTTAAGACTGGAATCGAGGGCTAGCATCCTTCCCTCTAAGTTCTGGAGGCCCCTAGGGCTGCTGGGGTAGACAGTGTGGACAGTGGGCTGGAGGGGCAGGACCGAGCCTGGCCGCCTGTGTTTCAGCCCACGCAGCACGCATGGCATGGCAGGTGAGCGTGCCCGAGCTGCAGGACCAGCTCCAGTGCCCCATCTGCCTGGAGGTCTTCAAGGAGCCCCTGATGCTGCAGTGCGGCCACTCCTACTGTAAGGGCTGCCTGGTGTCTCTGTCCTGCCACCTGGACTCGGAGCTTCGCTGCCCCGTGTGTCGCCAGGAGGTGGATGGCAGCAGCTCCCCGCCCAACGTCTCCCTGGCCCGGGTGATCGAAGTCCTGCAGCTCCCAGGGGGCGCAGAGCCCATGGTCTGTGAGCACCACCGAAACCCACTCAGCCTCTTCTGTGAGAAGGACCAAGAGCTCATCTGTGGCCTCTGTGGCCTGCTGGGCTCCCACCAGCACCACCCCGTCACGCCGGTGTCCACCGTCTACAGCCGCATGAAGGTGAGAAGAGAGGGCTGTCGGGGGACCACGGGCGCTTGGCGTTGAAACCCACCCTTGTGCTCTCTGGCGCCACCGTCTGCCACAAACTACAGTGTGTCCTGGCCAGGACCAGGGTGTTCATCTGGGTCGAGCAGGTGCTGAACCAGGTGCTGGGGGCGCAGCCACACGGTGGGCGGGAGCCCCTGGTGTCGCTTGCAGCCCCTTCCTCTGCCATTCTTTGTATTACTGGTTTGTTTCCAGCGCGCTGTCCTGCTTGTGTGCTCAGAGGGCGGGGACTTAGGTTGCCCCATATTTTTAGTACCCTCAGCCTTACCTCTCACCGTCTAGGCTCACGGGGTGTTTGTTGAATCAGGGAATCCCTGACCCCACAGAGCACTGTGCCAGATCAGCATTTAAGATGCAGGGGAATAGCGCCATCTGGATCACTAGGTTTATGTGAGGCTTCTGGGCCAGTTGCATCTGCATGATCTCACTTACTCCTTAGAGAACAGTTATGGGAGGCAGGCAGGGTGGGGTTGTTGTACTTTACACCTGAGGAAACTGAGGCTCAGAGAAGGAAGGATCTTGCCCAAGTTCATATTCAGATGACTTATAAGTGTGTGGCCGGGACTCCCACGTGAGGCAAGTTTCCCTTCAGTGCTCTGGGCTGAGAAATGACAGGAAAGGGAAGATACTGGGCTCAGTGGTTGGTCATGGAAGGCCTGTGTGACACAGGAAGGGACCTGGATTTATTCAGAGGCAGTGGGTGGGTGGATGATGATGTGGTCAGACCCCTCTGGCAGGGGTAGACTGGAATAATTAATGTCAGGGGTGGAAGGGTAGAGCGAGATAGGAGGGCGTTAGGACCTGAGGGATGGCAGAGGGCAGGGAGGCCTGGGGCACCCTGGGAGATACCTAGAACAAAACCCTGAGGACTGGATGTGGGAATGGGGGAAGGAGGAGCCACCTCCTCCGGCACAGATGAAGGAGCACGGGGAGGGATCTTGCAGCAGGAGAATGGTGGGCCGGGCCAGCCTGTGATGCAGCCCGCCACACCCTTTACCCGTTCCTCCGTCCACTCCCTTTCATGCTCTCCTGTCTTCTCTGCCTGTGGAGCTCTGGAGCACTTGACTGATTGACTTGCAGTTTCCTCCCCTCCCTGTGGCCTCTCTGCCTCATTGGGTGGCTGCTGAAATGCTGTTCTGGGGCTGCGACACAAAGCTCGGAGGCCTTGTCACCTGGAGCGAGAACATTGTGTCCACCTCTGCCCATGCCAGCTTCGCTCCAGCTCCTTTTTGGAAACCCCTGCAGCTCTTTTATGCTTGGCAATGATCTAAACCAGAGAGCCCAGACACGGCCATAAACCAGCAGGGATCTAGGCCAGCAGGGACCAGATGGTGGTGGAGGGGGCTGGCTTGGCAACCTGAGGCTGGGCACATTAGGGTCAGGGCAGTCCGGAAGTATGAATGTGTCCGCCCCAGGAGGCCTCAGGTGTGCATAGAGGGAGGTCACTGGGTTTCATGTGGGCCATGGTAAGCAACGTCAGCCTCCCTGGGGCAGCCTTGATCAAGGCAGCTCCTGAGCAAATGCTCATTCATACTGGACCCACTGGTGATTGCGGAGTTTACCAGTGGCCTGCACTGGGCGCAGGGAGAGTTGGCTCCCAATCCCAGTCAGTTGCCGTGTTATGTGGACTTCAGGTGGCTATGGCAATGTTTTGCACCCATGTCTACATCCGTGTCCCGGAGAGGGGCGACACTGGGACTTCTTCTGCCTTGGCAATTCCTGTGGCTGTGTGGAACACACTTGAACACTCTAATCTATTTGGGGTCCAAGGAAACTTGGGTGGCTCTGGTCCCTGCCCCGTCCCACTGGGGGTGCTTGTGGCCACGGTGTCACTCCAAGAAGGAAGAGGCCCAGCGCTGTGCAGACAGGAACACCAGGACACTGGCAGAGCCACACAGGCGTGATGCTGAAGGCAGGGGACCTCAGTGTGCCACTCGGAGGGGAGCAGTGCTGTGCAGGGTGAGGGGGTGTGGTCTGGGGGTGTTAGCAGTCGAGGTGCTGGGGCTCTATAGCCGGGAGCAGGGTAGTGAAGATGGGAGCAGAGGGTGTGGCGGGTCCCCTGCTCAGGGACCATGGTGTGTTGACTCCAGGAGGACCTCGCAGCCCTCATCTCTGATGTGAAGCAGGGGCAGAAGGAGGTGGACGAACTTATTGCCAAACTGGTGAACAACAGGACCCGGATTGTCGTGAGTGCCCTTTTCCTCTGCACTTTCCTGCAGAGCCCAGTTCTTTTACTCTTTTATTTTTTATTTTAATTTTTTTGCTGAGCTGGCAGTGGAATTTAGGGCCTTGTTGCAAGAGCCTGGGCCAGAGTTTGGTCTCTGAGCCACACCCGCAGTGGGCCCAGCTCTATTTGTCCTTTACTGAAAACCATATCTTCCATTCAAAGCAGAGTTCAAAGCATTCCAGAGTGGGTGGGGAAAGTGCAAATCCGCCTAGGAGAATTCTGCCCAGTTGTCAGGCAGGACAGGCTCCAAGTTGGCTCTCCTCCTCCATGTCCTTGGGGCTGAGATAACCCAGGACTTGAGTCCCTGAGATAAACAGCCCAAAGCTCAGGCATGACTTTCCCACTTGTGTCTTTTTGCCCTTGACAGTCTGTTGTGGGCCTTCCCACTACCTGGGGGCAGAGGCCTGGCAGGGGAGCCCTGGGAGCTGTCTGGTTCACCTGAGTGAGTGGCCAGCTGGGTCTGGGGCTGCTGGAGCAAGAGCAGGAGCGGCTGCTGGTCTCAGGCACCATCTGATGGTGGCAGTGCTTGGTCCACAAGGCATGAGTCCTGGCAGCCTCCTTCCCAGGCCTGTTCTCCTGGGCGCTTTAACATATTGCTCAGTTGTGGATTCTTAGGATAAAGTCTTAGCTACACAGGTGATAGTTAACACAGGCAAAAGCAGAAGAGCTAGGGTCCTGTCCCTGGTCACCATCCCCACAGCTGACTCCCAGGCTCCCCAAGTCCAATGTGAACTCCCTGGGGACATTGAGGCTGGCCACTGCAGACAGGTGGCTTGGTAGTGACTCCACCATGAGCTACCCTCCCTTGTCCCAGAACGAGTCTGATGTCTTCAGCTGGGTGATCCGCCGTGAGTTCCAGGAGCTGCACCATCTGGTGGACGAGGAGAAGGCCCGCTGCCTGGAGGGGGTGGAGGGTCACACGCGCGGCCTGGTGGCTTCCCTGGAGATGCAGCTGGAGCAGGCCCAGGGCACTCGGGAGCGGCTGGCCCAGGCCAAGTGTGCGCTCCAGCAGTTTGGCAACGAGAGTTACCACGAGTTCATCCGGGTGAGCGCCACAGGGGTGGCCCCTGAGCCCTCCCTGCCTTCCCTGCCAGCCTCGTGGCTTCCCCATAGCCATTACCTGCCTCTCTCTTGTCTTCCAGAAGTACCATTCCACGGCCTCCAGGTAACAGCTGAGATACAGCTGCTGGGGTGATGTCAGCAGGGGCCGGTGGCTGCAGGCACAGGCAGCTCCTCCATTGGTCCCTCCATTTGGTTTAAGCAGCCGCCCCTGGGTAGCTTCCCACATCTGGCTCTGGTCCCCAAGCCCAGGGCAAACAGCGAAAGTCATGTCCCTTTTTCAGGAGTTCTGCAGGGTGCCGGGGAGGCAGATGGCAAGCTGTGGTCCCAGCACTGGGCGGACAGGAATGCCAGGGCACTGGCAAGCCACACAGGTGTGATGGCTAAAGGCAGGGGACCGCAGTGTGTCCCCAGGCAGGGAGGGCAGCAGTGCTGTGCAGGGAGAGGGGATGTTAGAAGTTGTGGCACTGGGGGTCAATAGCCAGAAGGAGAGGAGCTAAGATGGGGGGCCCGGAAACCTGCGCTCTGGGGTCCACTGCTAGGAAGGAGCGGGGCGCTCACGAAGAGGACAGGGGAAGTCACGGTGGACAGTGTGAGTGCACAGCCCAGAGTGTGGATTTCCCTGGGTGGCCTCCAATGTGGGACAGAGGGTGGATGTGGCCCTGGGCACAGAGCTCTCCCATCCCCGTGACCTGTCACCTGCAGAGCGGAGCTCCAGCAGGCGCGGCCCTTGGAAGGCGCATTCAGCCCTATCTCCTTCAAGCCAGGCCTGCACCAGGCCGACATCAAGCTGACTGTGTGGAAAAGGCTGTTCCGGAAAGTTCTGCCAGGTGAGGCCCCCACCTGTCCCCTTTCTGTCTTTTCATGAGTGGCACCAGAGCACTTGAATCTGCAGTGAACTCAGAGGAAGGCACATGGGGTGGTGGTGAGAGCACGGGGCTTGTCAAGATCAGCTCCTATCAGTCTCTAATTAGCAGACTGGGCGGGGTGCACTGTGTCTTTTCTGAGTGTCAGGCTCCATCTGCTAAGATGCACTAATGCCTGCCTGGCTGGCTGTGGAGTTCACATGTACACCTGTGTGTGGCTTTGAGCTTAACAAATGGTAGTTATTGTTCTCTGCCAAAACCCCAAAGACGCTCAGTGAGTTCCTTTATTACTAGCATGCTGTTTACTTGTATGTAAAAAGATCAGTCAATGGACTGGTTTCTCCACCAAAGGCAGAGGTAGAGTTTGTATAAAAAAAGGGGAGAAAAAGTTGCAGCCTTTGAACAGTAAGTCCTGCCTGTGCACTTCTGGGGTTACCCAGTCAGCGGGTGGTTAGCACAGAGGTGAGCAGGGCCGTTTGTCCTTGGGCAGGCTGATCTGGCTAACAGGTAACAGGTCTGCTGTCAGGAGTTCTCCAGAAGCCTCGGGGGGCAGGCTGTGGGCCACACCTGAGAGCAGCCTTCCCATCCTTCACCCACACCTCTCCTGCAAGACCAGTGTACACCTGTCCCTGACTACAGTGTCCCCAACCTTTTTGGCACGAGGGACCTGCTTTGTGGGAGACAGTTCTTCCAAAGACGGGGTCGGGAGGATGGTCTGCAGATGATTCAAAGGAGCGCACGACCTAGATCCCTCGCGTGCACCCATCACAGGAGCGCCTGTACTCCCATGAGAGTCTAATGCTGGGCCGATCTGACAGGAGGCGAAGCTCAGACCGAGAAGTGGGCAGTGGGGAGCAGCTGAAAACACACACAAAACTTAACTAACTTGCTGCTCGCCTCCTGCCATGCTGCCTACTTCCTAACAGGCTGCTGACCCATCCTGGTCCACGGCCTAGGGGCTGGGGACCCTGCCTTATTAGAACCTCTGGCTCCCGGTGCTGTCTGCCGGCTTCTGCCATCATCCAGCACCCCTCATCCAGCACACGGCTGCGTGTCTGGCCCTTTTCTGCTCTAGTGATCCAGAGGGCCCAGCTCCCGTGAGGAGCTCCAGGCTGCCATACCTGAGGTAGGGTCTGCTGCTGTAGGTGTGGCTTAATGCCAGGCCTTCTCTGTTTCCTGCCCAGCCCCGGAGTCTCTCAAGCTGGACCCTGCCACTGCCCACCCCCTCCTGGAGCTCTCCAAGGGTAACACAGTGGTACAGTGTGGGCTCCTGACACAGCGGCACGCCAGCCAGCCCGAGCGCTTTGACTACAGCACCTGCGTCCTGGCCACCCGGGGCTTCTCCTGTGGCCGCCACTACTGGGAGGTTGTTGTGGGCAGCAAGAGCGACTGGCGCCTGGGAGTCATCAAGGGCACCACCAGCCGCAAGGGCAAGCTGAGCAAGTCCCCAGAACATGGCCTGTGGCTGATCGGCCTCAAGGAGGGCCGAGTGTACGAGGCCTTCGCCTGCCCCAGGGTGCTGCTGCCTGTGGCGGGCCACCCCCACCGTATCGGGGTCTACTTGCACTATGAGCAGGGGGAACTCAGCTTCTTTGACGCTGATCGCCCCGATGACCTGCGACAGATTTACACCTTCCAGGCTGACTTCCAGGGCAAGCTCTTCCCCATCCTGGACACGTGCTGGCACGAGAGGGGCAGCAACTCGCTGCCCATGGTGTTGCCCCCGCCCAGCGGGCCTGGCCACCTCACCCCCCGGCAGCCTACCAAGCTGTAGGCTGATCCGGTGCTGCACTGGGTGCTGGTACCGAGGGCTTCCCCCGGGTGATATCGTCACTCTTTGGGACGGTCTTCCCGCCTGTGTTTCCCCGGAGCATTTATGACACGGAGAAAGGCCACAGTCCCTTCCTTGCCAGCCAGCTGGGGTTAGCAGAGCCAGACCTGGGCATTCACACGTCCTGCTGAGCAACCCTGTCCCTTCCGACCACGCTGTCTTCTAGCTGAGGGTGGAAATGTACCTTCCTCTTTATCACTGTGAACGTAACTCTTAAGAATAATAAATCTGACTGTCTCTCTCTTTAAATGATCTAATAATTGTTTTAAAGTATACTGTTTTTGTTTGGTTTTATTTTGTTTTTTGAGACAGGGTGTCACTATGTAGTTGAGACTGACCTGGAACTCACTATGTAGCCCAGGCTGGTCTCGAATTTACAGAGATCCTCCTGCCTCAGCCTCCTGAGTGCTGGGATTCCAGGTGTGTGTCACCATGCCCGGCCATAAAGTATACTGTTTAATGCTCAAGTCTGTATTTTTGCTATGTGGGGATTGAACCCAGGCCCTTACCCATGACAGGCAAGTTCTCCCCCCAATGAGCCACTAACCCAGCCTCTCTGTTTAGGCATCTTGCTTTCACCTGGTGCTTGCTTGGGCTGTGTTCAGAGTTACATTAACCAGTCTGTCACGGTTTCTTCCTCGGACTTCTCTGATTCATCTTTCAAGTAGATGGAATAGAAATGAAGCTGCAGAGGTCAGACAGAGAGGATACAGCTCTGCGAGATGCCCAGGAGCATGAGAATGGCAAGCCTGCCCTGATCACAGTAGAGGGGCAAATATCTGCTCCAGACCAGGCTGGGACAGCCAAATTCTCACCCAGGAAACTGACAGTTGGCAGAGAAAAGGGGTGGAGCTGTCACCTGAGACCTGGCACTTTCAGGAGCAGATCCACAGCCCTGTGCTAGAGCCCAGGAGCCTCTGTGAGGGGCAGCTCTGCCCTGGTGCCTGGGGACAATGCCACATGGACACCCAGGCAAGGCTTGGGTGCACTTTTTCTGAGATGGTAACATTATCGTCTCCAGGAAGTATGGCTTGGTATCTTTGGGTGGCCGTTATTCAGCCCACACCACCAGGTTCCTCTATCATAAGAAAGGCATGACACCCCAACCAGAAACCTAAACCTTCTCTTCCTCCTCCTCTACCTTCCTCATCCTCCTCCATTTTACTCCTTCTCTGCCTTTTACTCCTTCTTCCTTTGCCTCTTCTTCCTTCTTTTCCTCTTCTTTTGTTTTTGTTTGTTTTTTGAGACAGGGTCTCACTCTGTAGTTGAGACTGACCTGGAACTCACTATGTAGCCCCAGCTGGTCTCAAACACAGCGATCCTCCTGTGTCAGCCTCCCCAGGGCTGGGATTAGAGGCGTGTGCCACCACGCCCGGCTTTTTTTTTTTTTTTTAAACAAGGTCTTGCTATGTAGCCCAGGCTCACAGCAATCCTGCCTCAGTCTCCTAAATGCTGGGATTACAGGCAGGAGCCACCATTCCCAGCTGTGTGTTATTCTTGATCTGTCCCTCCTCCTGTTCAACTTCTGTGGCTTTAACTTTTAAACTGCAGTCACATTTCCAACTTCAACCCAGCTCCACTGACACCAGCCCACTCCAGGCCACCACTTCCTACCAGGATGACTGCTGTGTCTTCTACCCGTCTCCCTGCCTCGACCCTGCCCCCTCAAAATCCCTTCCCTGCACAGCAGCCAGACTGATGTTTTAAGGAAACAAATCAGAAGGTATCTCTTCCTAATTAAACCCTTCAGTGGACTTCCATTTCTCTCAAGGTAGAGGTCAAGATCCTTTTTGTAGCTTTGGATGATCAGACCTCCTTCACTTACTCTGTCCAGCCACGCTAGTCCATTTCAGGTCCCCAAATACACTGGACTTTTGAATTATGATCAGCCTGACATAAGAATGACTTGGGTTACAACTGGAATTTTAGTTTTAACTTATGACCAAAGTCTTGAGGTATGGCCCAAATACCAGCCGCTTGCGGTTCCAGATGGTCTCAGATACAGATTTAACCCTTAAAGGTTTCTGGAAGGAACATTACAACACCCTTTCTTGTGTGTGGTTAATTGAGAAATCCTGGGCCAATGTCTCTCTAAAGACACTGAAATCTTTCAAGAGAGAGATTTTGAAGGCTACGTAGAGGAGCCTGAGCCTTCAATTGACCAACTTGAGTTGCAACCAGCCCTTGAGAATGAATTGAGTTTGTAAGGGTCAAGGGTCCCGTTGTCCGTGTGTCTTCTTCCTTTGGGGACACTACTCAGGTTTCCTGAGCTGAATAGCCTGAGCCTGGATGGTCCAAGTCCTATTCCAGGGCTGTCATGGGTGCCATTGGTCAGACAGCATCAGGTGTTATGGAGCACACCTGCCCAGAGCTCCTGGGGTCATCTTAGCCATTCCATGGAAAATGCCCAGCCCAAGAATGTAGCCATCAGATGACAGCACAAGAAGGTGAAGACACAAGGACACCTAAGTAAACAAAATAAGAGCAGGTTTTAATTTGAAAGTTTGCTGGTAACATTTGGGCTCCTTGATACAGCCATGCCTGAAATGCATCCCGATCCCCCAAGCTCCAGGGATTCCTATTTGTGTAAGCAAGTAATCTCTACCCCTTTTTATTCTCTTTAAAAAGCTGGGATTCTGTCACTTGCAACTGAAAAAGTTCTGACCAGCTGTCACCTGGATACAAAAGTTCTTAGACCCAATCATGAGACTGAAAAAGAGCTGGTTGGTCGGCCTTTTTCTTTATGTAAAAGCCTTTGTAATCTAACAATTGGTTTTGGGACATTTTATTGTACCTACACCTGTTCCCCACTCACCAGGAGGAGGTGTTTCAGTGTGAGCCAATTCTAGTACAACTAGTTATCCAATGTCACACCAATTTGTGCTTATTCATGCATGCAGGCATGCTCCCATATTTTACTATTTTAGATCTTTATTGTAAGGAAGACACTGATCTGAAGGTAAGGGTAGATCGGTGTCAAGACAGACAAGGTCTTTGTCTCCATGGAATAAGCGATGGCAACAGACAATAAACCACAAAAAAAGTAAATAACCACATATGGAATAGGTGATATGATAAAATAAGCGACAGGATTTGATGGAGGTGCTACTAAAATATCACTCGGAAGCATAAAGGGGATCAAATTTGGATCGGGGGCCCTCACTTTGAGTTACACCCCACCCCCTTTTTTTGTGAGACAGGTCACTAAAGTCACTAAACTGTAAACGCCTGTAATCCCAGCACTCTGGGAGGCTAAGCAAGGAGGAAGGCAAGTACCAGCCTAGCCTGGGCAGCTTAGCAAGAACCCGTCTCAAAGTGAAAAATTAAAAAAAAAAAAAAAGAAAGAAAGAAAAAAGAAAAAAAAAAAGTATGGGGATATAGCTCAGTGTGAAGGCCCTGGGTTCAATCCTCAGTATCATACCCCCTTAAAAAAACACATATTAAGTTAAAGTTTGGAACGACTCAACAATTCTAACGCAGACCAAAATCAATCTCTTGCAAAATGCTTGCTGAGACGCCTGACCCAAGGTTTCGCGTCCAAATTCTCCACTACTTTGCTATACAGAATCCTGCACCCTCTGACTCCGGAAGTCCGGCCGTAAAGAACGTACAGGTCGAGGGAAAAGCCGGCTGCGCTTTGCGACAGCGCCGTAAGTGCGCGTGGGAGCGGGAGTATGGCGCTGTACGCAGCGGCAGCGGCGGTACTGGAGGGCGTGGAAAATCGCAAGGGCTCCCTCAAGGGGCTGGTGTACACCAGCAGCTTCCAGGTAACAGGGCTGGACTCAGAAAAGGTGGGGTGCCGGGGGCCCCGAGGTCGGGCCGAGGGGGGTCCACCTCCGCCCCGCTCAGCTTGTCTCCTTTCTGCCGCGCAGAACGTGAAGCCGCTGTACGCGCTGGTGTGCGAGACGCAGCGCTACTCCGCCGTGCTGGACGCGGTGATTGCCAGCGCCGGCCTCCTCCGTGCCGAGAAGAAGTTGCGGCCGCACCTGGCCAAGGTGAGGGGCGAGGCGGGCCGGCTTCTGTCACCAGGTCCCCGCCCTGCCCGGCGTCGCTCTTCCGAAATGAGTCTGCGCAGCTCTTACTGGGTTATGCACTGACTTAAATGAATTTGCTTTAACTTCGGGCCCTGCATAAAGGAATGATTGGAATAGAAAGCCGGGCACGGTGGATCACGCCTGTAATTTCAGCACTGTGGTAGGCAGAGGCAGGAGGATCGCAAGATTGAGCTCCACCCTGAGTCAGTTTAGGGACTTCTTGAGATTTTGGCTAATAAGGATTG
>NW_022900929.1:18266418-18281008 GCF_012274545.1 Fukomys damarensis | reverse complement strand
AAAAAACAAAAAACAAGAAACAGTGAGTGAGACTAAGAAAACAGAAAGGGAATGTTGGCAAGGCACAGAATTGAAGGGCAGGGCTCTGTTGGTGAGCAGCCTGAAGAAAGGGTCCAGACCTCTATCTACCTTTACTTGCTGTTCATGTACCAGAGACCACCTCTGCCATATCTGGACAGGATCTCTAGCCTCTTTAGAGTTCTAAGGAGTGAATGCCCAGGGCTGTCTTGTTTTGTCTTTGTCTCTCTCTCCCCAGGTGCTAGTGTATGAGTTGTTGCTGGGAAAGGGCTTTCGAGGGGGCGGGGGCCGATGGAAGCCTCTGCTGGGCCGGCACCAGGCGAGGCTCAAGGCTGAGTTGGCTCGGCTCAAGGTTCATCGGGGTGTGAGCAGGAATGAGGACCTGTTGGAAGCGGGGTCCAGGCCAGGCCCAGGTGAGCTGGAGGGAATCTTGGGGCCTGGGGAGGATGACAGTCATCGGGCCCTGAAGGAAGGCGTCTGTGCTCACGGCCGCTCCCTTCCAGCCTCCCAGGTGCCTCGCTTTGTGCGAGTGAACACTCTCAAGACCTGCCCTGATGATGCAGTGGATTATTTCAAGAGGAAAGGTTTCTCCTACCAGGGCCGGGCTTCCAGGTGAGTTCAGCATCCTGCCCATCTGCCCTCCTAACTCTCCACTGTGAATGAAATCCTTAGGCACTGCAAATATGTTCTAAAAAATACTGGAAAAAAAAAAACCAGAATTCCACAACAGGTAATCTGAAATTTTTTAAATGACGAAAGGAGTATCTGTTTTTAATTTTCAAAAAACGCGCTAAAGGCATCTCACTGTGGCGGAGAGGACGACCTTGGTACTGCACTGTTCTGAGCTCCTTCCCAGGCCCCTCAGCCGAAGTGCTGCTGCTCCCTGCTCGAACTTCTCCCCTGGCCTCACCACCTCCTGTTTTGTCCCTTGCCGCCTCTGAGCAGCTGCTTATACCTCTCCCCTTCCCTTCCCTTCCCTCCTCCTGCCTCTGGAATGCTGCCTTGTCTGCTATGGCCAGGCACGGAGGGTGACATTCAGGTTCAAAGTGCATCCTCACAGCTTGGTGGCCTTCTGATCTGGAACGTGCTGTCCCCAGCCAGGCTGTGGTGGTCCCGGGGCGTGTGGTGCTCCTTGCTGAGAGGTGTGGAGACTGTGGCTGCCGCTGAGCTCAGCCATCAGGGAGCAGTGCTGTGCTGCCTCCCCTGCACCCCGACCCTGGAAAGGAGCCCCTTAGGGTTGTGCTTTCTGGGAAAGGTCAGCAGCACCTACTGGCCAATGTTTCCTGGCACTTCACTTGTGCCAAGTGTGTCGAACATTAGCGCTCTTCATCTGTGTGCCTCCTGTGACGAGAGCACAGGTGGAGATAGGGTTGGGGCTGAGGTCACCTGCCCATGCCCCTGCTGCTGGGAGATAGAGGACCGGGATTGTCTCAGCTACTGACTCGACCGCCTCTGTGGTGGTCTGAAATTTGTTCATAGCTGTTTTTCATTATTTTTTTGTAGTGTTGGGGATTTGAACCTTACAGCCTGATACATGCTAGGCAAACACTTAGCACTGGGCCACACCACTCACCCCTGCATAGACAATTTGTTTAAATTTATGTATTATATTTTGTTTTTGTGTAATTCTGGCTGGCCTTAAGCTCACAGTGATCCTCCTGTTTCAACCTCCTGAGTGAGGGGTTATAGGCCTGCATCACTGCTCCCAGTTTATTTCAAAATTTTGAGGCAAAGTCTCACTAAATTGCCCAGGCTGGGCTTGAACTTGTTACTCTCCTGCTTCAGTCTCAGAGTGCTGGGATTATAGGCATGTGCTACTACCCCAGGTGTGGAGTTTAAATACTGCCTGTAAGGATGAGCAAAGGGGATCCTGGCATGGAAGGAAACTAGAAAAGGTTGAACAATGGTCTGTGTTCCCTGGCAGCCTTGAAGACCTACGGGCCCTCAAAGGGAAGCACTTTTTTCTGGATCCCTTGCTGCCTGAGCTGCTCGTGTTTCCTGCGCAAACAGATCTGCACGAACACCCTCTGTACCAGGCGGGTCACCTCATCCTGCAGGATAAGGTAGGGAGGACAGGTGGGAAGGGGAAGCATGTGCAGGCTCCCCCGACCCCCTGGCTCTGTTCATGGGCTGCTGTGCTCCACTCTGCCAGGCCAGCTGCCTTCCAGCCATGCTGCTGGCCCCGCCACCTGGCTCCCATGTCATTGACGCCTGTGCTGCCCCAGGCAACAAGACCAGTCACCTGGCAGCTCTTCTGAAGAACCAGGGGTGAGGAAGGGGAAGGGGCGGAGCCTGACGCTGTACTCTGAAGGGGGAATAAGGACATCTTTAGTAGGGACAGAGTGGGGGCAGTCCCAAGCTAAGCTTCCTGGGGGCTGCTTCACGCCTGGCCAGTTGGCCACATGTGTATTCAGTACTCCTCCTGCATGTCCGGACCTAATGTACATGTCAGCGTGGGACATGGCGGATATGGCCTCCCTTAGGAGCCCTGTACATTCTCGGTCCACCCCAGCTCTGTCCTCTCCCCCAGGAAGATCTTTGCCTTCGACCTGGATGCCAAGCGGTTGGCGTCTATGGCCACTCTGCTGGCCCGCGCTGGAGTGTCTTGCTGCGAGTTGGCCGAGGAGGACTTCCTGGCAGTGTCGCCCACAGACACACGTTACGCCAGGGTCCAGTACATCCTGCTGGATCCCTCCTGCAGCGGCTCTGGTGAGATGGGGAGGCTGGGCTCGGGTCTGCAGCCTAGTTTTGGTCCCAGTTGGACTGGGCCGTGGGACTGGGCAAAGGCTCCGGCCTGTGAAGCGGGGCTTCGCTTGGAACTCAGCACTCTGCAGGTTTGTACAGAGGACTCTTCTTACAGGCATGCTGAGCCGGCAGCTGGAGGAGCCTGGTGCAGAGCCGCCCAGCAAGGAGCGCCTGTGTGCCCTGGCGGCCTTCCAGCTTCGAGCTCTGCGCCATGCCCTCACCTTCCCCACCGTGCAGCGCCTCGTCTATTCCACCTGCTCCCTCAGCCAGGAGGAGAACGAGGACGTGGTCCGAGAGGCGCTGCAGCAGAGCTCTGGGGCCTTCCGGTAACTCGGGCCCCAGGCAAGGTGTGGAGGGCGCAGGGTGCCCACCACCCCAGTGAGGCTGAGCCCTCTCCCTCCACAGGCTAGCGCCCATCCTGCCCTCCTGGCCGCACCGAGGCCTCGGCACTTTCCCAGGGGCTGAACACTGCCTCCGGGCCTCCCCCACGACCACGCTCACTGGCGGCTTCTTCATTGCTGTGATTGAAAGGACAGACGTGCCCAGGTGAGGTGTGGGGGGCAGGGCCTGATTGGGGGACGGGGCGGGGGTTGCAGCCAGGGGTCCCCTGACCTCTGTCCTTGCCTTGCAGCTCACCCTCACTGGCTGAAGTGCCGGCACCGGAACCTGTGCCCAGCCCCACACTGAAGAGGAGGAAGAGGCGGCGGAAAACAGCAGCTCATGAGAGCACGTAGCAGGTGCCAGCCGGCAGTGAGACCTGCAGGGAAGGCAGCTGCTAGACGACACACTGAGCCCCGGGCTGCAGCAGGGGTCTGGAAGTGGAGGGGAGTTGCCTGGCAGCCCATTCCTCCCACCGGAAGGACAGGGATGTCCTAGCCGTGTGGGCCCCTCCCCTGGACTGTGTTCTTGCTGGTGACAGAAGTGCTGCTGCCACACAAATAAAAGACAAGACACTCTTATGATGGATCACAGTTTGTTTATTCTTATGACATAAGCAAGGAGAAAAATGTCACATTCATACTAAAAATGCCCACTAGCCCCAGCAGGAACCAAATCTCACCAGTAAGTCCCAGCCTCCTGTTCCTGTCCTGTGCATGTCCTTGCACACATGCTCGGCGCCCACCCGGGAAGGGAGGTCAGCTGGCTCAGACCCCACAGCTGAGGGCCCTGATGCAAGGCCAGGCTGAGGCTTCACTGCTGGACCCGCGCCCACCCTGTGGGGCCTAGGCCTTGCGCTCTTCCCACATTCAATCTCAGTCACTAAGGGGGAGGGGACTAGTCACACCTACATCACATTATTTATAAAATAAGGATTAAGTTTGTATAATCGGGAAGGAGCTCCAGTCCTGGTGAGCAGTGAGCCCCTCCACACAGGCATAACTTAACTATACTGCTAATCTCTAGTCCATAGCGTTTAGACAACCACCTCAATGAACCAAGCTTGAAGGAATTTAAAAGGCAATTTAGCTTAAATACAAAAATAAATTTTTATTTTGTTAAAAAATGTTTAAATATTTCTTTTAATTTAGACACACGCATTCATACTTCTCCCAAAGAGGATGGGCGTGGCAGCGAGGCGCTGGGCCTGGGGGTCTGGGAGCAGAGTGCAGAGGACCCTGTGGGGGACGGTGACCGCCTGACGAGCAGAACGTGAGCTGTGTCGGCATGGCTCTCCCGCTGTGTCCCAGGGTTGTCTCACCTGTGCTGAGGCCAGGTAAGTGGGAGAACAGTGGAGGGGAGGTCTTGCTTCCCTCGACCCCATCCCCTAGGCTGCCAGCCATTAAAAGTCAAAACACCATTGCAAAATTCAGAAGTCAGCACTGGCCTTCACGTGGGCCACTTTCCACATTCTATTAACCAGGCCCAGGAGACTCGAGACAGTTAGGTCCGGCACTACCAACATGCCGCCACACATACAATTCAATTCTTCCTCCAAACTCGATTCAAAGAGCAACAGACACAAGCGTCAGACAGTAACACAGGACGAGGCTTGGGACACGTGATCCCAGAGAGGCAGACACAGGCCGGGAGACCAGAGGGCGGGGGAGGCTGCTGAAAGCGGGAAGCATCCTGCCTGTTCCAGGAGTTCTCTTGGAGCGTGGGGCTCACCCCCAGCTCTGCCAGGCTAACAGTCTCGAGCCACCATGCTTTTAGGGGCCAAACTGGCAGAGGGTTGGAGGTAAAGCCACCTCAGACTTAGCAGGAGGAAGTGGACCAGGAGCAGCACCCACTGGATTCTCCAAGGCAAAGCTAGGTTCAAGGTCATGGAAAAAGGAGTAAAATCCTCGGAACCAGTGAGGGAAAAAGCAGCAAGAAATGAGGAAATAGAATCCCCTAAAGGGACCAGAGGAAGAAAACCACTTCTTATAGCCAAGCCAAGCAGGTAAAGCTTAGGGGTGATCTGTTTTCCCCAACCCATCCAAAGCGTCAATCCATGGGCACACTGCATCCTCCGGGCAAGAGGGCGCTCAGAGAAGGCAGGCGGGAGGCGCCTGGCTGGGCTGCACACTAAGCAAGCTGGGGAAGTGGACAGTATGTACAGGTGTTTCTTTAGTTCTCCAGCCTCACCAGAGCAACTTTCAAGTAACTGCAGCGAGCTTCTGCCCTGGCCCCCCTACCCTCCCTGACACCTGCTTCCTTTGGGAGGGAAGGGCCCAGAGCTGCCACACGAGCCCTGGTGGCTGAAGCCAGATCTGGGATAGGTTTGCTGTATGGAACTTGAAGGGTCAGAGGCTCTTCCTAGCAGGTGCTGAGGTCCAGATGTGGGTGAGGGGACAGGGGCAGGGACAGACAGGCTATTTCTTTCGGGTGTGCTGCCTTCGGGCCTGCAGCCGCTGTCGAGCCCCTGGGGTCTTGGATCCCGCACCAATGGAGAAGGAAGGGGCCGCTGATCCTAGAAAGGTTCAACAAGGTCTCATCAGGGCAGCTCTCCCAGAGGACACATCTCTAGTGCCTCAGCTCTGGAAAGCCAGGCCAACAACAGAGCTTCCCAAAGGTGCTGCAACCCTGTGCAGGAGAGGCTCAGCAAGATGCAAAGTGCCGGAAAAAAGGGCACGGCCACCGAAGAGGGCTCCTCTGAGCTCTGCTGCCCAGACCCAGAGCCCAATCTCCACAGGCCTGAGGGCCAGGGAGCCTGCACCACATCCCACCCCACGCCATGGGAGCCATCACTCACCGAAAGGTGTGACTCCGACAAAGCCCTGGGTGGATGCTGACGGTGTCCCAAAAGAGAGGCTGCTTCCTGCTGTGCCCACGCCAGGGGTGGGGGCGCTCTGTCCAAAGGTGGGTGTGGAGGTTCCTAGGATGACCAGAGGAGGGTCAGGCTGGCCAGCTACTGGATGGCAGGGAGCCTGGCGCGCTGGCTGCCTGCAACTCGGGGGCGAGCTCTGTGGCTCCAGGGCACCTGCCCTGCACCCCACACCGCAACCTGACAGAGGACTCTACCACCAGCAGTCATCTCGCAGCCATCTCCTGCCCCTCATTCCCTTCCGTACTCACCAGCCCCAAGCGCCCCACACGGAAGGCTGTCTCACAGGTCTTGGGGTACAGGAGTGACAGGGAGCTTCTTGGCTTACCAATGCTGCTTCCTTCCTCTCCCAAACTCCCAGTTCCTCTGACTTTGTCACTTAGCCCCATCCTGTCAGCGCTGTCAACTGCCAGTCGGTCCCACCTTCACTGGGCATGGCTGGCTTACTCCCACCCACTCTTAACTGTGCCCTATGGTGGGTGCCTTTCAGCGTTGAGGGCAACTCGCCACCTCCAGCCCACATCTGCCATCTCCCAAGATCACTCCTGGGCATGCCCTGTGGTGCCGGCCACTGCCTGCTCTCTGTGCTTGACAAGGTCTTGCGCGGCTCCTGTTAAAGATTCACCTTGGAAACTGCAGGGAGGGCTCTGCACCAATGGCCTCACTGGACATGTGGTCCAGTGTTCCAGTCCACAGAAGCACCTGGCAGACCCATTTCCCTCTTATGCTTTTTTCTCTTGGTCCAAAAAGACTTCCAAGAGGCCCTCCCTTCACATGTCACCCTAGCACGCTACTAATCAATGAACACAGACGCTCTCAGGACCAAAGTTCACCTTTAACCAGCAACTAGAACCACAATCTTCTACTTAAGCTTCTGCGGTGATCTTGTCTACTGTCTGCCTTGCCACCCTATGGTTCAATCTTTTTTCCAGTACCAGGCATCGAACTGAGGACCTAGTGCTTTCAAGGCAGGTGTGGTGCCACTGAACTAATCCCTGGCATACCTTCTCTTTACACCTCTAGCCTAGCCTGGCTTGTGTCGTGCACACACCTTGCCACTCTTTCAGGCCCGGAGTGCTCACTCTCCCAGCCTGTGGCATAAACACTTCAGTGTCATGTCCTCAGGAAGGTCACGAGGCTCGCAGGGGCTCCTCCAAAGCCATGTGTTATCACTCGGGCACCGGCCCACCCCACTCACCTCTGAACATAGAGTTGCTCTCAGGGGTGCTGGCCACGTTGAAGGCGAACGGTGTGCTCTGGCTGGCTGTGCCCAGGCCACTCTGAGTCAGGCCCCCACCAAAGGGGGTGGTGGTGCCCGTGGTCCCGCTCTGTCCAGCTCCGAAGCTGAATGCTCCCGAGGTGGAGCTGGTGCCTGGGGCAGCCACCGCAGGCCCAAAGCCCCCACTGCTGCTGGCCATGGCCCCTGACGCCCCAAAGGTGAAAGGCGATGGAGCGGAGCTGCCGAACACAGAGCTGCTGGTCCCACTACTGGCGGTTTGGGTGGTGGCTCCGAAGCCCGAGGTGGTGGCCACACCGAAGGAGAAAACTGCTGTGGTGCTGCCGAAGGCTGGCTGCGTGCTGGCAGGGGCGCCAAACACAGAGGCAGCAGCTTTCAAACTGCCAAATGCAGACTGTGTAGAGCTGCCAAAGGCAGGCTGGGCAGGGGCCAGGGCTGGGGCTGGGGTGGGTGTGGGAGCCGGAGCTGGGGCCACAGAGTTCCCAAAGGTGAAGGAGCTGCCAAAGCTAGGGGCGAGGGCTGGCGTGGAGGAGCCCTGCTGCTGCCCATCTGTGGCCCTGAAGGTGGCCTGGGGGTTGGCCCCTGGGTATGGTGGAGGTGGGACAGGGGCCTTGGCGCTTGAGCCAAAGGGAATGTTGAACGCCGGTGTGGCCGTGTGACTGAACGTCAGTGTGGACTGGCTGGTGGTGACTGGGGCTGGGGTGGTGAGGGTGCCACCAAAGCCACTAAAGCCAGCAGTAGTGCTGCTGCTGCTGGTGGTGGCTGGCTGAGCAACACTGGGAAGGGACTGGCCAAAGCTAGTGATGGCTGTGGACACGGGCATGGTGGGAGACTTGCCAAACTGAAAAATGGAGGGCACAGTGGCGGTGAAGCTGGCAGCAGAGGTGGGAGGGGCCCCGAAGAGGAAAGGCTGAGAGGTGGAAGCAGTGGTGCTGGTCGTGCTGCTCAGGGCGCTGACCGCGCTGTTTGACCTGAAGCTGAAAGTGAGCTTCATAGCAGAGTCTGTGGAGGTACTGGCTGTGGTGACAAAAGCCACTGTGGAGGCAGCGGTGGACAGGGCAGGGAAGAGAGGGGCAGCCGCAGCCGCAGTAGTGACCGGAGCAGGTGTTGGCTTGAAGAAGGGAGCTGACAAGGGCACAGATGTAGGTGGCCCCATGCTGTCAAAGATGGGCTTGAAGGCTGGGATTGCAGTGCTGGTCGTAGCAGGCAGGGTGGTACTGGAGGCAGTGGCTGCGAGAGGGGTGCTAGACGGCAAGGGCCCTTCTCTCTCGACTTTAGGTGGTGGCTCAAAAATGGGCTTGAACATGGGAGAGGCAGAAGATAGGCTGGGAGCAGCAGCGGGGGCAGCAGAGCTGGAAGGCGGGGGGCTCAGCATCTCAAACGGTGCGCTCTGCTTGGGGAGAGGAGCAGGAGTTGGGCTGGGGGGTGCGGGGACTTTGGCAGGTGTCTTGGCCTGAGCAGCTGGAGGTGGCTTGGTGTCAGTGACTGGGGCCATGGAGGCAGCAGGGGCCAACCCCAGGAGGGTGGCGGTGGGTTTTGTGTCTGAAGAGGTGCCTGGCAGGGATCCTGACAGGGAAGAAGCAACAGGGGTCAGGAGGCTGGGTGTCTTTGGAGGTGTAGAGGCCACGGAGGCTGCCACTCCTGCAGGTTCTGGGAAGAAGAGGAAGACAGGTGAGTTCCAAAGACTTCCACGGGGTAGTGTGCAACGTGTGCCCTCCCAGAGCCACCACTGTGCTGGGGATCCAAGAGCAAATCAAGCAACTGAAGGAGTCTGTGCCACAGTCCCACCAAGGCCATCAAGGAGGCATTCCTACTTCCACAGACCATCAGACAGACAGACGGACAGTGAACACGGCCTCATGGGGGTGATGAGCGTGAGGAAGAAGGGAAGTGCAATCCTCAGAAGCCAGCTACTTACCTAGACGCCAAAGGTCATCTACCGAAGATGAACCTATCCCCTTTACCAACTGAGTGCTAAGCACAGGGCTGCAACCACAAGCTCAGCCTGCATGCCCGAGCCCTGGAGAGGTGACACCACAGTGGCATACTCTCCAGCAAAGCCAAGGGCACGTGTCTGGCATGTGCCTGCCATGAAGGCATGGGCCTGCATGACCCTGTGAGGGCCTATGGCCTAGGAGCCCACAATGTCCTAAGGGCACTGCTGCACTCAATTTGTAGACATCCCACAAGGGCCATGTCGTTCTCCTTTCACAGATGACAGCAGCCAGGCAAGTGGACTGCAAACCCAAGCGGCCCTCCCCAGCTTTATTTCTGTGAGGCAGGACACTGTCCCTCACATTTTCCAATAGAGAATTTGGAAGCAGTACAACCTTTATGGTTTGGCAGGCAGAGGAGGTCTGAACTCACAAACAACCCCAGCACCCGCTGCTGGATGTGTCTCGCAGGCCCAGCTCTGTATCTGCTCAGAGGTGCTCTGCTCACCTGAGGACAGCGAGCCCGGGGGACTCTGCATCTTCTTCAAGCTCTCCAGCAGGGGGTTCGAGCTGGGCACCAGGAGGGATGCCAGTGGGGACTCGGGCACCGCAGTAGGTGGAGAGAAAGTGAAAGAAGGCTGCGTGGTGGCTGGGCTCTCAGTGACAGAGTTCGAGGCAGCATCTGTGGAAGAAGGACAAGATGAAACTCCTGTCTTGCTTGGGAACGCTTTCCAGACAGCACGGGAAGCTCAGGGCTAGTCTGACCTGTCCAGAATGTTTCCCCCCAGCTTTCAGTGAAACTCTGAGCAGATTTCTCAACTGAGAAAGAAAAGAAAACTTACTGGCTTTGTCCTCCAGGACTTTGTTAAACCACTGTAGTGAAGCCTTCTTCTCCAGGTCCAGGTCTTCCGTGGTGATGGAATAACCGAGCTCAGGCGGGGGAGGCTGCCAGTGAAAACAAGACAGGTCAGGAAACATGCATCTAGCCTTCCCCGGACAGAGGACTGATGGGAGGACAACAGGCAGGATATACCAAGGTCAGCCGGTCCCCTCGCCTGCAGGGCAGCAGCTGAATCTTCCGTTTCCGCCGCCCAGAGCTGCCAGGTGTAGATGGGGAAGTCCATGAGTTCTGCTGCTTGCAGGTGTTTGACTCGACAACTAAAGAGAAACAGAGGTGCTGGCTTCTTTTCTTCTCCCAAGAATGGAGTTTTGTCTAGCCACTGGTGTTTTGTTTGGTTTGGTTTTGAGACAGGGTCTTGCTATATAGTTCAGGCTGGCCTTGAACTCACTATGTAGCCCAGACTGGCCTTGAACTCACAGTAATCCTCTTGCCTCAACCTCCCCTCAGCCTCTCAAATGCTGGGATTACAGGCATGGCCACCATGCCCGGCTTAGCCCAGTTTTTAACAGAGTTGTTACTGGGTCTCTGAAAAGATTTTTCTCTTCCACAGTTGGGATACCTGGGAAGTGTTTGCAAGTACATTTCCAACAGTCAAGAGGAAATGAAGAGAAAACAACTCCAAATGCCTGCATCCAGTTGCTTCCCAAATGGCCCCACCCTGGGTGGCTCACAGATACCTCAGGCCAAGCTGACCCAGGCCGACCCAGTTACTTCAGGGCTGCTTTCTCCCCTCTCCCACCATCACCTCTGCAGGGCAGGAGTGCTACTCCACCTGTTTTCAAAAGCAGGAAATCTGCATCTCCTCATCTCCCCCACCACCGCCACTGTGCTGCGCATCAGCTCACCCCTTTCTCCCTGGGACTCCTTGTCTGTCACCAGTGGAGTTGAAGAACTGGCATGATGACACACCTCCTCTTCTCTATAGGGATTTTGAAAGGCAGAATTCAGTTCAGAAAGACTTCTGGACCTAAGCACTGGATAAATAGTGCCTCATACTCTCCTCCCTACTGAAAGGCCATGACTCACCAGTACGTTAGGACAAAAAAGGTCAAAAGAAAATTCCTGCAGAAATGAAGGGAGCACTTCATTAAGGCCAGGGAAAACCTTTTGTCTTACACCAAGAGCAAAACAAACCTTCAAAAACTTACAATCTGACAAGTCCAGAGAATGCCAGGCTCTGATGTGACCGGAGGGAATGGCAGTGCCACAAAGCACCCAGGGCCAGGACCAGAGGGCTCCTGCCCACAGACACAACCCGCCCTGCGCCCCAGTGGCCTGGCTGGAGTAGGAGGCATGCACAGGCCTCTGCAGGGCAAGAGGGCAGTTCCGGACCCTTCACTGGCCTTCTCTAGCACTGCAGTCCTGTGACTCACAAGTCACAGTCACACAAAGGCCAAGAACTGGGTCCATTTGCCCCCTTTCTGCCTACTCACTCGCCCACTCAGCAAATGGTAAGAGGAGGAGGTGCTCATCACCTGGTCTTCTTGGCAGGCCTCTCTGGGGTCTGGGAGCGAGAGGAGGCAGGACTAGAGAAGGGGGAGGAAGTGGGTCCACTCCTCTTCCGCAGCTAGAAGTCAAGAGAGACAGGACTGCTGTCATTCTGTGGTCTACTCATCACTGCAGACAAAGTTTCTTTTTAAGTGATTAAGAAAATCTTTATGAAGAAAGATCCTTGGAAAGCCAGATGTGGGAGCACTTGCCTGTAATCTCAGCATTTGGGAGGCTGAGGCAGGAAGATAGCAGCAAGTTAGGGAACAGCTTGAACTAAACAGTGAGACCCTGTCACAAGAAAGGGGGTGGGGTCCCTGAAGAGTCAAATGCCAGTATTAATTACGAAAGCAAAAGAAGAGTCTAGAAAGGTAGTGGAATGCTAACAAACACAGAAGGAATGAAGGCACTTTGCCATATATTGGAAAGAAGGATGCGACA
The DNA here is from genome assembly GCF_012274545.1 of Fukomys damarensis. Taxonomy (NCBI): domain Eukaryota; kingdom Metazoa; phylum Chordata; class Mammalia; order Rodentia; family Bathyergidae; genus Fukomys; species Fukomys damarensis. Next base: position 18,268,997 of record NW_022900929.1, on the reverse strand, counting down.
CTGACTTTCTAATATACTGTATTCTCTAAGAATCAGTCTGTGCCCATTAAAAGATTAAAAATGAGAAGGGAAGAGAACACTATAGAGTCACACACATGCACACTAAAAAACCAGTGGCTGAAACAAGTGTTCAGTTCTGTGCATTGTTTTCTATAATTCTGAGCTCCATCCTCTGGCCTTTTTATTTTTTAAAATTCTCAGACAGGGTCTTACTAAGTTGCCCAGGCAGGCCTTGAACTTGCAATCTTCCTGGCTTGGCCTCCTAAGTAGGTGAAATTCCAGGCATACATATCTCTATAAATTTCTGAGATCATTCACAGGAGCATCTATTAAGCTGTCTTATTTCTAATAGGTACATGGTATTTTTTTCTGGCACCTCAAACTCAGGACTGAGCACACTTGAGCTACATCCCTGGCCGGCCCAGTTACATACTAGTTCATGCTTACAGAAATGATATTATTCAACCAAGCCCCTGAGAAGGGACATAGTTATTGTTTCCAAGCTTCTGCTAATAAAATGTTATAATCAATGTCCTTGTACTTCTTTCAGTCCATAACAGAGCCTGATGGCAAAAAGGGCATGAGCTCCTCTAATCAGATGGAGTCCTCCACAATCCACTACAGAAAACAACTGACACTCCCAGCAGCGGTGCTCATGAACCCAGGGTCCTCTGATACTTCTGCGGTTTCAACTTTACTTTTAAAGCTTCATTTGGAATAGGTTTTCCTAACATATGAAAAGCTTTTGAAAATGAGAAAATGTAAGTATCCTCCTTCAGAAATATACAAAAGATACAAACAGTAAGGGACAGAAAACTGAGAATAATCCACTAACGTATGAAAAGGTGGTCGAAGTCATTCCGGAGAGGAGAATTAGACACCATTCTTCACCTGCCACTTGGGAACAACTCAAGAGTTACGACAACCTCACCACCACTCTCCAACATGCCAGTGTGAATGTAGACAGTACACGCTCTCCGGAGGGGAAGCAAGATTCTACACATATCTATCTCACCTCTGACCTGGGACCCTGACTTCCAGGACTCTATCCCTGAAGTGTGGCTGCCAAGGGTGAAGCATATTCTTCGCAGCACTGTTTGTAACAGCACAAGACTGAAACAACACAACATTTCTCCACAGAGGAGCAGATAAACCAGGCCACTGTGCTACTGTGTCAGAAATTTTAATCTTACTTTTCTCGTTGCTGACACAAAGCAACCAACACCCAAAGTGAAAGGAGGAAAGGTCCATTTTGGCTCACAGTCTGTAGAAGTTTCAGTCTATAATCAGCTGGCTCCCAAGCAGGGTGGCATGGCAGACAGGCATCCCAGAGCAGAAGACAAGCAGCGGCAGCGATACACAACATAAGCCATAACATGCTTAAAGATAGGAAGGAAATAATGTGAAGTGGAAAGGGAGAGAAACTGGATTTCTCGGTATCTTGTCTTGATATGTTTTTTTGGAATAATTTAATTTGGAATTAAATAATCTATATCAAAAAGAAAAACAAATAGGGCCGGGGATTTAGCTCAGCGGTTCGGTGGGCTGCCTTGCAAGCACAAGGACCCGAGTTCAATCCCCGGTACCAAAAAAAAAAAAAAAAAAAAAAAAAAAAAAAGAAAGAAAGAAAAACAAAGAAATCACCACAGCCTTAAAAATACCAAATTCATGAACCTCACTGTAGATAAAGACAGCAGCCTAACCAAGTGGCTTAATTCATGTTCCTTTAAGATACAATATTTTGATTGTATATCCCTAGTATTCAGAGACATAGACTAAGGGTAAAATGAATGACAAAAGCCTCACTGTTAATAATGACATTGATATTATTTTATAATCATGTATCATATCCCAGCAAGTAAGTTATTATGAACCTACTTTTTTGTATAATACATAAAAATATAAAATCAAAGAAATTTTACATCAAGATTATGACATCTTAAAAATGAATTTGAAATATCATTCTAAACAATGATTTGATTCTTCTTTCTTGGAGGTCTGTACATCTATTTCTGCTGGAACTCAGACTGTGTTATTTAATACTCTTTCCACTGGAAGAAATCAAGGCTATACGAAGAAACAACGAATTTCCCTCTGGGGTGGAGCTATATGAGATGGACTCTGGGAGGACAGGAGCAAAAAGCAAAATAACTAGCAGAGACGGCTGGTGTCTAACCAAAAGGATACAGAAGCAGGTTTGAAATTGCTCTTACAGGCCCAAACTGAAAGAGTTCACACAGCAAAAAGAACTGCATAGTTGAGGGTGGTGATGCACATCTATGATCCTAGCACTATGAGAGATGGAGGCAGAAGATGAACCCAACCTGGGCAGTTTGGTAAGTCAGCGGGGTTTTGTCTCCATGCGTAAATGAGGACCAAAATGGATGACAGATATTGGGAAGTAGGAAGAAAATGTTCAACTGGGAAGGAGAATGGGGGGCGGAAACAAAGCTTTTGTAGATATGAAGGGGAAGAAGGACTGAAGGGAGGGGAGGGGAAACGAGGAAAAAAGAATTAAGATATATTATGTACAGGTACAAATTCTCTTGCAAGAACAAGGTCCTAAGTTCGATCCCCAG
>NW_022900929.1:18257674-18266176 GCF_012274545.1 Fukomys damarensis | reverse complement strand
TCCCCAGTCCCCCCCCCCCCACACACACAAAGGAGCTGGGCATTGTGGCACACACCTGTAATCCCAACACTCTGGGAGGCTAAGGCAGGAGGATCACAGGGTTCGAGCCCAGCCTAGGAAACTTAGTGAGACCCTGTCCCATTAAAAATAAAAAAGCAATGGGGATGTAGCTCAGGGCAAAGGCTTTGTGTTCAATCTTCGAAATCACCAAAACAAAATTGAGAAATGTGAAATTACTTACAAACCTTCAGAAATTCATGAAGATAATCAACAGCACCAGTGAAAACCCTACTGGCTACCCTGGCATGATCAACATCAACATCCTCTCATTTTCCTACTGTTTCTGCAGGAAGGATGCGTTCCTGCACATACATTTCAGTTCACAAGCAGAGGGAAGGAAGGATTTGAACATCACCATGCCGTATCCCACAGCAGTGTACCCAGGTAAAGCTGCTATCTGGCTGCCAGAAGCAGCAGATAAAGAGCCCACCAGAAAACTGAACAGATTGCACTGACAACACTGAACCAGCGATCAACACTCATTTGCCTCTGGTAGGGGCAGATTAGAGGGACAAAAAAATACAGGGCAAAACCTGACGACTAACATTAAAAATCATCATGCTTATTTGCATACCACGTTCTTGAGAAAATGTCCCCAACTGTATCCGTGTGAAAGTGCTACTCACATTTACTGTGTGCTGACCTTGTCACCTTCACAGAAACAAAGGTCAAGACCCTGATCAGCCCAGACCACACCGATCAGTAAAACAGTAATTTTCAGAAGACAGCTTACCCTGGAAGGATGACGTACACCTCAAATGCAACTCTTGCAGCCCACCATGCTAAGATAGTTCTTCTGCTCTCTGCATTTGCAATACTTTAAATAAACTTTCACTTCGCACTGTATCAGTATTGACTCCCCATTGTTCATTAATAGCCCCACTTTGTTCTTCACCAGAGTGAGAGTAAAGACCCTGAGAGAGGCGAAAAGTCACTAGAGGGGACCCCTACCCCACAGCACCACCCCTGCTGGACATAACAGGAAAACACAGCATCACCTATGAACAGCATCACCCAAAGAAGTGAACTTGAACCCAAGCAAGCATGAGGGTCCAACTGTTCACTTACACAGGAAACAGCAGAGTGCATGTACACGATATCAACTGTTTAGAATGGGAAATTCTACAGAAGAAAATGATTTCTTTCACCTCCACGAAGAAAGAGAAGTAGAAGAGACAAACGTGAACTGAATTTTGGTCCCCAGTTCAAAGTAACTGTAATAAGGTAATTTTGAGTAATAACAGGAATTCGACTAGAGTAGTATTAACTACAATTAAATGAGTTACTGCTTAAGAGGGATAATGGCATTATGATTAATGTTAAGAAGTTTTTAAGTTAAAATATAACATGGTACTTACAGATGAAATGACATGTTTGCAATTTGCTTTAAAACATAACAGCACAAGCAAATTGGGGGAACTGACGGAACAAGATTAAGAAAACACTGGTAACTATTGAAGCTACATGGAGATTCATGATGCTATTTTCTTCATTTTTACAAACACGTGAAGCCTTATGTAATAAAAAGATTTAAAAACTAGGGATTAGCATGTACTGAGTAGGGCTTCTATGGAGTCTGAGGAAATGCATGGAGAGTGCTTAGCGCAGGGCCTTGTGTCAGAGCAAAGGCGGCTACAGGGCCCTCGCTGTCTCACTCCACAGGCACAGAGGCTCGGGCCCAGCCCCCACGTGTGTCACTGCCAGGGCCTGCCAGACCGGTGAACTTGTCTGAAAATGCTCTTCCCTCCAAATCCTTCTCCATGCAGCCACCATCTTTTTTTTCTAGCTACAGTACAGAGTACCCACTACCGCCAGGAACCGGAAGTGGTGATTTTAAAACATTAGCTTCAGTGACCACAACAATCCTTCAAAGAGGAGGAAAAATAATTTAAATGATTTATCCATGCAAGACCCTATAGTTACTATGAGAGGCAAGATCTGCACCCAAGCTTTCTGGCAGCAGCCTTCTGTCTTCCCTACACTATACTATAATCTCCTTTCTAAACAAGAATTACAACTTCTTTTTGAGAAAGGGTGTCACTTAGTCCAGGCAGGCCTAGAATTCAAGATCCTCCTGACTCAGCTTCCCAAGTGCTGGAATTATACGCATATGCTATCATGGCCACCTTGAGTTATGACTTGTTAAAATTTTGCACTAAAGCCTACCTGCTTATAGGCTAAATCTCCCTTTATGGCCCAATGCTACCCAGACTCAACCTTTTCAATTAAGTTAATGCCATTTATTCAATTGTTCTTCCTTTGTCCATTTATCTGCAATAATAATGCTACAGTAATACCTTGGTTCACGAATGCATGCTTCTGTTTCCAGACAATTCGGTTCACATACAGAAGCATTTGGCAAAATTTTGCTTCTATTCACAAACTCCACATCGGGTGACAGACACAACCACAGTCATCTTCCCAACACCAACACAAACACAAACACAGCCATTGTCCCCAAAAGTGTAAAACAAATTTAGTTCATAAGCCAAGGTATCACTGAACTTCTATCAGGCTTACCTTCTGAGCTTCCTATTCAGTTCTATTGGTCAACATTTTATTTTATTTATTTAAGGCTTTGTGTGTTCTGTCAGCCAAGATGATCCTAGCACCAGACAGAAGGTGGTCAGTATTCCCTTGCTCACCAGTTCATGCTGCCAGGAACCTGTGCCCTGCAGCAGAGCTGCTGCTGTACCTGTGCAAGGCCTCGGCTGGAGCTGTAAGAGCTGGTGATGGCGTTGCGGCTGGAGCTGAGGATACCCCCTGTGCACGTGCTTGTCAGGGAGCTCACAGAAGAGGTGCGTGAGCGTTTATTCAAGTGGTCATCTGAACTCTGGGAAGTAAGACCTCGCTTCAAGGTGCCAGGCCTAACAAAAGGGGAAAGTCTGATGCGTTACTGAAGACAATTGTTTTCTTTTTTTAATTTATTGGTACATTTTAGATATATGATGGTAACACTTATCATAGAGAATTTGTATCTGTACATGATAAATCTTGCTTTTTTTTCCTCTTTTCCTCTCCTACCTTCAACCCCTCTTCCTGTCCTTATACATAGAAGTTTTGTTTCCATTTTTTTCTTTCCCTTCCTTTCCCTCCCCCTTTGAACATTTTCTTCCTATTTCACAGTATCTATAACACATTTTGGTGAAGACAGTGTTCTTGAAGATGTCATTTTCAAAAGTTATGATGCCTTTCTTAGTGAATTGTAAGAGAAGAGAATAATGCTCTGAATTTGCACTAACAATCTGGCTAAATTAATTGAGAAAGTCAGTGGGGAGAGCCAGATTCTTAAATGTGACTCCAAACATAATAGAGTCTAGAAAATGTACCCTAATCTACAGTGACAGCGAGCAGACCAGTGGACACCTGGAGGGAGAAGAGAACCTTTGATAATGCATTGGTATGTTCAGTATCTTGCGGCTTCATAGGGCCATACATGGTAAAACTTAACAGAGTCTGTGCTTTAAACAGGTAGTTTATTGTTTATTAGTTATACCGTAATAAGTTGTTTTTAAAAAACTAAGAGTTAAGAGGAAGCAACCAATGTTTTGAAACCTCCAACAGAAACTAATTCCCCATATATCCTTCCTACTACAATACAGTCAATTCATTCTCCAAGTTTCCACTATGTTAAGATCTATTTCCTCAGCTTTCACCCAGGATCTTATTTGGAGCCAATCAAGCAGGTTAGCCTGGCTCATACGACTGTCCCTTTGCTTCTTTCTGGAGGACCATCAACATTCCTTTCCATACTTCCCTTGAGACTCTTCCCTGGGGCAGTCCTGCACCTTCAAGCCCTCCTCACACACCAGGCTCCTCGTCCCTTGAACATCTTGGTGGTTTGTGGCAACCGCCCCCGTACTGCGACACAACGAATGGACTCCAACACTCTAGGACAGTGTGAGCAGAACTCCAGAAAGCAGGATGACCACTACTGGCTCTCTAGTCTGTCTTCTTCTGACAACACAGACTAGGAGCACTGTGGCTTTTCTGGCAGCCATACCATACTGCTGACTCAGGGGAAACATATGCTACCCTAAGTGTTTTCACACGTAGCCCTGAGCCACTTTCCCTACTCTTCAGTTCTTCCTCCAATGTGTTTTAAACACAAATGTACAAATTTAACATTTATTGTTCATACTAAATTTTTCAAGTTGCATTTTATCTACTGCATAAGCCCTGCAATTCTGTTTATATACCATACCTGGGTATCAAATACATTTACAAACACTCTTAGCCTGCCTTAGGGTATTTCATTCATATTAATGCAAAAAATGTGAAAAGGAACTAGATAGTTAATTGTGGCAAGTTACTTAAGACACTGCTCTCTGATTTCAAAGTTGTGACCCTGAATCAATTAAGCAATGAAAAAAGCAAAGAGGAAAAGCTACAGGGCAACAGCTGTGATCATATCCCTCTCCCTAACAGTTGCTATTTCACCCAAATGGATTCGCACACACTTACTTAGGCACGAAAGAAGCAGGAACTCCATTGGCCACCAGGGGTTCAAATGCCGAATGTCCGCTCCCACTGCTATCATGGCGCCTAGATAAATCAAAACCTTCTCAATGAAATAACAACTTCCCCTGCTTAAAGCACATTCTTCTACTTCGGAGATCTATACCATCTCTATGTCTCAAATCCCTAAACTTCCAAAAGGCAAATCTAATCTAAGACTGCCCTGGTAAAAAGGACAATAAGAAAATATTTCAAGACCTTTCAAACGTATCAATTTTCTCACTTGCTAACTTCATGTAAGAGTATTATAATCATAAAATTAACACCTCTCAAATTTAAAAAAAAAAAATCAGGGACCAATCCACACACCTCACAGTGCTCCAGAGGGTAATATGCCAAGTCCGTTAGGAAAACTATACATATCACAAGGAAGATCATTTTTGTGGTTCACTGCTTATTACAATTATGGGAGCTACCATTGAATCCTTAGTTGTAAGTGCAAAGGGGTAGAGAAAAAGTATCACCTTGGGGAACATGAGAAACCTATGCGGACCATAAGACTATCATTTCCTCCCTACCGCCTGCCACTTCTGCTTACCTGGTTGACATTAGCATGAGCTATTCACTTGCGACAACCGCAAGCCCTATCTTTAGTTACTATTACCTGATTTTTCTACATTACATAAATATACAGGCATTTATGGGCATTTCCCTCATTTATTTTATTTTATTTATTATTATTTTTTTTTTGGTACCAAGGATTGAACTCGGGACCTTGCGCTTTTGAGACAGGTGGCAGAACCACTGAGCTAAATCCCCAGCCCTTCCCTCATTTAATTCTGTCATCTACAGTATCAAAGATGGTCAACTTTGAAACTTCAGATATAAACAATCTTGTCTACGTAGTGGAGATGAAGGTTATATCTTTCAGTTATGGGGTTCACTTGTCTTCTTGGAGAGCTCTTCCTTGACCACTTTTAGAAGGAAGTCATCTTTTCATTATCCTCTATTACTACTTTGTATCTATACATTTGCAATCTGTAATTACCTTATTTTGTCATTTAAAAAAATTGCCTGTCTCCCTTAAAAGAGTCCACCACAGGGCAGGGATTGTCTTGTCCACTGCCCCATCCACCTGGAACAGAGTCTTAGGGGGCACTTAATTAATATTTGATGAACTAAAAAATAAGTGGAGGATTGGAGATGTAGCTTAGTGGTATTTTTCCTAGCATGCATCAGGCCCTGGGCTCAGTCCTTGTCAAAAAACACAAAAAACATCCAGTAGTAGAATCCTTAACTGACTCCCTTGGAACTCCAAAAAATGGTCATTTCCTAACTGCATCTTCAACCTCCTCTCTATTCTCAGGAAACTTTTTATTCTGTTTTCGTTGTTATCATATAACCTAAAGGACAGTGATTTTACTCTCACCAGATAAACCTACTATACTCTAGTTTTCCCTCTGCCATGACACTCATTTCCTTCAACAGAGTAATGACTGCTGGTTGTCCAAATAATTGAACACAAAATCGTGAGGGGAAGACTCTAAGCATTCATTTTTTTTTGGAGACAAGGTCTCACTATGTAGTTGAGACTGACCTGGAACTCACTATGTAGCCCAGGCTGGTCTCGAACTCACAGTGATCCTCCTGCCTCAACCTCCCGAGTGCTGGCATTACAGGCGTGTGCCACAACGCCTGGCTTAAACATTCATTCTAGAAGATAAACCTTAACACATTTGGATCAAAGCAGGAAGTCAACATGACTAACAACATCTCTATTTATGGAAAATGAACATTATAAAATGTACCTGAACTAGGCCTTAGGAAATGATTAGCATTCAAGTCCTTACTATCAGTCTCCTCCATGAAAGCCAAAGAAGAAGGCTCACAAACTGGAGTCGGCTGACTTACCTTTTCGGGAATGACATACATTTTAATAAATTCTTAATAGTCTACATAGGAGGCTTTTAGTTTTTTGCTGAGCCTTTGTTACCTTCTTTTATTTTCCTGGGCATCAACAAATACTTGGTCTTCTTCCTCCACTGTCCTTTTCCTCCTCTCTTTGAGGGCGTTCAGTACAGTCTCCTTTGCACATGGGTCTGGGGTATCACTTGATGGTGAGGACAGTGTTGAGTTGATTATTTGCTCAGACCTGTAATGAAAGACCACATTTTGCTGGGCGTGGTGGCGCACGCCTGTAATCCCAGCACTCGGGAGGCTGAGGCAGGAGGATCGCTGTGAGTTTGAGACCAGCATGGGCTACATAGTGAGTTCCAGGTCAGTCTCAACTACATAGTGAGACCGTTTCAAAAAACAAAAAACAAAACAAACAAACAAAAACAAAACGAAACAAAACCCTCGAAAGACAGAATTTTAACAGTGAGTTAAATCAATTACCAGGCCACACCAGCACAGAGTTAAGTCACCAGAAGTCAACAAATGAGCAAAAATACCATTTATACACTCACAGAAATTATCATTAGCAATGAAAGCCAATGTCAAGGGCCAAAAAAAAAAAAAAAAAAAAAAAATTAAGGTTTCATTAGAATTTGGGAATTCTCAAATAAGCAGCTGCTTCTTTTCTTACGCATAGCTATTCTGTCAGAGAGAGGCACGTAGAAGAATAGACACAAAGAGGGAGGACTCTTCCAATAATACTCACATTGGAGCACGAGGTGGTTTGCTGTCTGGAGGTGCAATCCTCACAGTCACCGGGCTACACACCATCCTTGAGTTACGAATAGACAGCACGGGCTTCTTATGACAACCATTCCAGCACACTGTGGGCAGGACCCCCGGAAAGGAATACTGGGCTTGTTGGATTGGATAATGTCTTCGAGGCGTTATTACGAACCGACTGGATAAGGTCCCATAATCCCTACAGAGAAAGAGAGACACATCACCGAACCAAAGAAACTTAAAAGAATGTCAGAAAATGTAAATGGCTAAAGAACCAGCAAGCTTAAATCTCTTCCTAAGCAAAACAGAACACAGTAGCTTTATGACAACTTTCCCCTATTCCATCTAAGGGCAGAAAGTGGCAGCTGCTTAACAGCTGTCTGTACCACAGACTTCAATGATTTCACAGGGAAATCGCAAACCTTGGTCACAGAAGTACTGTGGGAAAAACAGAGATGATGATGTGTGCTGAGAGGGATTTTTCAGTAATTTTTCAGTTGTTTGTACTAATCATAATATACATTTAAAGTCAAATAACTTCAACCCTAGTTCATTTTCTTAACTAAATATATGAATCAAGAGCCCAACATTTTCAGCAGCTTTTTATATTCTCTTGTATCATTCAGCTCTTGGGACTAAATGAAAATGTGTCTAACTTGATCAGCTCTGAGTTTTTCTTCAATCAAAGATGTATCTCTTGGCACACCTGTCTGAGCTCCATTGATACAATTTCTTTTACTGGTCCAAAGACAAAAATGTAGAAAAAAATACTATACGACTAAACTAGAAAAGACATTTTCACCAGAAGGTGAGATACTTTAGTAAAGTATTCTGCTAAATGTAGAGTGCACTATCAGGTACTTCTAAGAACTGGAGAACACTGTGTAGGGGCTCCCGCCTGTAACCCTGCACTTGTGAGGCTGAAGCAGAAGGATCATAAATCTGAGCCCAACTTAGCCACTTCAGCGAGTTTAAGGGCTGCCTGGACTACATACAAATCGAGACCTTACTCAAAACAAAACAAAACTGGAAGGTAGGGTTTTGGCAATAGGTCTCAATCAAAGAACTACAGGAGGGCATGTGACGCCTGACCTACACCAAGATTTCCTTAAAGAGGTCAAAACCACAGAGAATTCACTTTGGACTCCAGGAAGAAGAAAACTAGATTTAGAAGTTAAATCTTCAGCCAGTCTACCGGCAGGGATCTCTGGGAAGATCGGCGTGTCTTACCGATGGGAAGGCCCCCGGGAGGGTCGGTGGAGAGGGGTGGGGAGGGAGGGGTAGATGTGGTGAACTCGCCGGCCG
>NW_022900929.1:18243800-18257201 GCF_012274545.1 Fukomys damarensis | reverse complement strand
CCGTCCCTGGCACTCGCTATGGGACGACGCCGCTCGCCTCCTCCAGCCGCCGCAACCGCCGGAGACATCGCGGCTCCGCGCCGCGGAGAAGACTTAAATATCCCAGCGTGCACCGCGCTACGTGCGCGTCACCACGCGCCGGATACGTCACTGCGCGCGACTCCTGGAAGACACGGCTGCCTGGCGACGCCAGAGAACCGACTGCTTTTGAAAAAACGCATCCTGCATGGCCCTCGGAGCTCTCAAGGTCTCCCGCATGGCCTTCGCGTGGTCCTGTGGAAGAATCGCGTTAAATGGGAAAGCACCTCCCTGATGTTGCCGCACACCTGTAACCCCAGCACTCTGGAAAGATGAGGATGGAGGACCGTAGGTTCGAGCTCAGCCTGGGCAAATTAGCGAGACTCTGTGTTAAAAAAAAGAGGAGGGGGGTGTGTGTGCTAGGAACGGGGATGTAACTCACTTTGACAGCCCTAGGTTCGATACTCAGTACCCAAAATAAAGAAATATAGGAGCGCCGCTGAATTGGTAATTCTCCATACTTTTAAGGGTTAACCTAAATAAACACATTTTTAAAAAAGCATTTTCTAGGGGTTAAACGCTTCTCCAGCAAAGTGCTGGAAGGCACTTGTCACAGTTGCTATCAGAGTTGTGTTTTATTTACCGTTTTCTGCCAAATTACATACAGCTATCTACCAAACCAACCACCCTTGTCAAATGTGGGTCTAGTTCTAACAAACTGAAGATATGACATGAAGCTACTGCTTCAGTCCCCAAATTTGAGTGCCTATAGTGAAGCAAAACTTGGAAGAAAGTCTTTCTTAAGGTTTCTCCCAGCTTAACACGGTTTCCCTCTCAGATTCCTCCTCCTCTGCTGACCTCTGTTACAGATAAGTAACAAAATTCTTGCAGAGTCCTATAGATGTCCTGGTTTCTCAGAAATCTGCCTTCCTTCAAGGCTGACCTCATCTCTGGTGGTGTGCTGCTGATAAAGTGGACAATTATAAAGACCTATAAAGTGCTGTGACATCTTAAAAGCTGTTTTCTCTCAAGAGATGCAAATAAGGTTGACAACTGTGTTCCTGTGAACAGGATCCTGTGACATCCTGGAATTCCCGATATCTGTTTTGCTTTCAAGGCTAAGCTGTAAACTGTCACTGAGTAGCTGCCTTTGTACTGTGTTGTCCCAACCCCTTGGACAGAATGTATGAAAACTGGAGCCCTTCCTTTGTTCAGGGATCAGCCCTTTGGACAGGAGTCCATCTGTAAAATAAAACCTTCCTTTCCCAGTGGTCTCTCCTGTCTCTTGGATTCTGCAACATAGCATAAGTAACAACATCAGATAATTATCTACCAAGCTGCACATTATAGTCCAGATATCAGTAAGTTTTGAGGATTTGTGATCAATCAAATAAATGTTAAATTTGGGAGACTGAGAAAGATCAGTGGTTGCTTAGGACCTGGAAGTGAGGTTGAGGGGCGGAGTAAAGATTACTTGTGATTACAGGGGTTTTTTTGTGACAAGAAATATTCTAAAATTTCATTGGGCTGATGGCTGCACAACCCTGTGAATTTTAAATTATGTGGATTAACCACCAGTTTTAACAACCTGGTAATCTACCAGTCCAGACCTGGGCCTAGCTCAGCTGCCCTGGCCACTCATTCTTTGATTTATTCATCCTGTTGTTATGACATGTTAAAGAGATTAAAGGTGGAAAAGACGGGTTCTCTGATGTTTAGTAGGGACGAAAGATGTACAAGAAAATTAAAAAGTGCTAGGGATGTAGCTTGGTGTATACCTCTGGGTTACATCCCCAATACGAGAAGAAAAAAAACATACAGATCATCAGTGTGCAGGTATTAATACAACAGACAAAACTGCAAATGTGACCAAAGTCACAAAAGACCTTGCAAATTTGGTCTGGATCATTTTCTTTAGACACATCTTCAATCCACCGCATACTGTGACACAGATGACAGGGACACTATGCTATCTTCCTCCTGACTCACATTTCAGAATTGACTCACCCTGGGGAACCTACTTTGTTCCTGTCACCACCTCCGTGAAACTGCCCTCAGCCCAAATAGGACCTGTCACCTTGGTGTCCCCACTATACCCTGTACAGACTATTTTCATTACATTCAATCCACTGCACTCACTCGCATATAGATCACCTTCTCTAGCCTGTGATCTCTAAAACAGTCTTGCCTAGCTGTCCCCTGACACAGGGCATGGTTCATGGTGAGCACCCATGGCTCCTACAGGAGTGGAAGTTTCATCCTTACTCAGAAGCTAGCAGGAATCTGACTCCCCTGCTGTGGTGAAGGCCACAGACAGCTTGGGTTGTCTTTCACCAAGGCAGAAGTGATGGCAAAATTGAGGGCTATCACAACTACCACCACTGTGCACTCGTGGCACACGCTCTCCCACATGTGTGACATGGAATCATCTATTTAATCTTCCAGCTGGGTATGGTGGCACACACTCCTCTAATTCCAGCACTTGGGAAGCTGTGACAGGTGGATCACTGTGAGTTGGAGGCCAGGCTGGGCTACATAGTGAGTTAGAAGCCAGTCTGAAGTACATAATGAGATTGTTTTAAAAAACTTTTTTTTTTTGTACTGGGGATCAAACTCAGGACCTTGTGCTTGTGAGGCAGGAGGCAGCACCACTGAGCTAAATCCCTGGTCCTCAAAAAAATTTTTAAAATCTCCCCAGTAATACTACTGCAAGTCCAGCAGGAAGTGGAAAGCCTGAGGCCATGTAAACATCTTGTGTAACTGAGATAATGAATACCAACATCCTTTCAAAGTGTGCCATGGCCAGAAGAAAGCGTGGAGAACTAAGACATGGTGATGAGTCGTGGAGCAGAAACCGGGGAAGAGATGAACCAGGCAGAGATCAAATAAATGGTCAAAGGAGAGGCACCGCACACTGGAATCCCACACGGCAAAGGCCAAGAATGACCGGAAGCTGGACATGACAGCGTATCCCTGTAACCCCAGAAGTTATGAACCAGAGGCTGAGGCAGTTGAAGTTTAGCCTGGGCAACTTAGCGACTGTAGAAGATGCTATCTATCTCAAAATAAAAAATAAAAATAAGGGCTGCGGTTGCAGCTCTGTGCAAAGGCTCTGGGTCAATCCCCAGTGCCATGGTGGTGGGGAAAACGGGATTGCAACTGGGATGGGATCATTTGCTAGCCAATACATACGTCACACCTCCAGGCTGGAACTGACCTTTTTTTTGAGACAAGGTCTCACTATGTAGCCCAGGCTGGCCTCAAACTTGCGGAGATCCTGCTTCAGCCTCCTGAATGCTGGGATTACAGGCGTGCGTCACCGCGCCTGGCTTGGAACTGACTTTTCATTGTGATACGTTTCTTACAAAACACAGACTTAAAACATAGGCATCCACCGAGGCGTCTATGTCAATTCTGGAAGCCTTGGAAAGCTGAACTTTAGAACGCGGGAAGGACTTACCCCACCCCAACATGTCTGTGCGGCAGCCAACGGCTGCCCAGTCCTACCAGTGGCAACCAGCAAGGACCCAACCTGTTCTGAGTCCGAGCCTTCAGGAACCGCCTAGCTCAGCCCACTGGCTCGTGGTCCCGACGTGCACCCCGCGTCTCACGTCACCATGGGGCATCTCCCGCGGGAACAGCCCACGGGGCAGGTTGCCAGGCAACGAGGCTAGCCCTGTGGCTTCTCCCAGGGTACTCACAACAATCTTCCACTGGGAGCGAAGAGCAGCAGGTGGTTTGGCTCCCACTTTCTTCCTTTTCTTCAGTCGGGAGTGGCGTGGGGTAAGGGGTGGGGGATTGGGGTGTGTTCATCCCAATCTGATTACTCTTTTCTCCAGCATGGGGGTATTAATTCTGTTTCAAATATCCAGGGTCTTCTAGTATAGTGACTTCCACCAAGGCTTTGATTCTTTTCTTCTTCTCCTTCTCCTCCTCCTTCTCCTTCTTTCTTCTTTCTTCTTCTTCTCTTTTGGTGTTGGGGCTTGAACCTAGGGCCTTTGCCCTGAGCTGTATGCTCAGTCCTTTTTTATTTTGAGACAGGGTCTCACTAATTTGCCAGATTGCCCAGGCTGAACTGGAACTTGTGACCCTCCTGCTTCAGCCTACCAGAATGCTTGTGCCGCCATATCTAGAGGTTTGGCTCTTTGAGCACTCCAATCCCGGCCAGATTGGGCCCTGACAGTTGCCAAGTTTGGGAATTTGGGGAAGCAGAGCACATGCATACATTTGGAGTTTACCCATGGTTGTTTGTTTTTTTGTTTTTTGAAAGTTAGTCTATTATAAAGATTGCCTGGAAAAATATACATTTGCGCTGAAGCCAAACCTTGTGGGCATTTTAATATTTTAAAATTCTGTTTCTTTACTATGTGCGTGCATTTGTCAAGAAGTGATAGCATGGTTTGTTGCCATTCTCCATCTCTGTTTGGATTCTGCAGCAGGGGCAGGAGAAAGCGCACGGCCTGGCTTGGGGAGGGATTTCTACACCTTCACAACCAATCATTCTGCCACAGGTTTCACCAATACTGACAGCTAAAACCTGTTCTACTTTCAGGCTTTGGAACTCCTTCATGTCTTCACTTGCCTGTGATATATTTGAAGCTAAGACCAATCTCTGTTCCCTACTGCAAGGTTCCTGTCTTACTTTTTTGTTGCTGGGACAAAATACGCAACACCCTCAAGTTAAAGGAGGAGAGGTTTATTTTAGCTCAGTTTGTAGAGGTTTCAGTCGATAGTCGGCTGGCTCCAAGGCAAGGCAGCATGGCGGATGAGCATGGCAGAGGAGAAACAGTCCCAGGCGTGGCAGGGAGGAAATAGCAAATCTCTCTTCTTTCCCTTTTTATTCCACCCAGGCTGCAAGCCTATTGGTTGGTGCTAACCACACTCAGGGTGGGTCTTCCCTCTTCAGTAAATCCATCACCCACACCCTATGCTAGGCAGGCAACAGTACCACTGAAATAAATCCCCAGTCCTGACCCACACCCTATGCTAAACCAATCAGTGGACTGATCCAGGATCACACACCCATGATCCAGTCACTTCCCCAAAGCCCCACCTATGAGCACATGAGGTTTCGCGGGACACCCAGTATAAGGATTAACAGTCCCATTATAGTGCACCCTATATCTGTGCTGAATAATTCTTCCTTGAATAAAGTCCCTCCTTATTGTCTTTTTTATTAATTTCATTGGTATATTTTAGGTATATGATATAATGACACTCATCATTGGAAATTTGTACCTTTAGGGGCTGAGGATGTGGCTCAGTGGTGCTGCGCTGGCCTGGCAAGATAAGATTCTGAGTTCAATTCCCAGAAAAAAAAAAGAAAAAAGAAAAAGAAAAGAAAAGGAAATTTGTACCTTTATATAATCGATCTTGGTTCTTATTTTTCCTCATTCCCCTGCCCTCCGTTCAATCCCTCCACCCCTCCCTATTTACAAAGACTTTGTTTCCATTTTTCCCTTTTCTCATATTAATTCCATACCCCTCTTTCCTTTCCCCAACTCCTTCCTCTTCCTCTTCCCCTTTGGACCTTTTCTTCCTATTTTACATTATCTATTATTCCTTTAGATCCTTATTTACACTTTGAGTTTCTCACATGAGAGAAACTATTAGGTATTTACACATATGTGTCCTATTTATTTCACTTGAGTATCATCTCAGTGTGAATCCATTCAGCTATAAATGTCTCTAGTTTCTCATTCTTTATGGCTGAGTAGTATTCCACTTTATTTTTTAAAAACCCACATTTTCCTTATCCAGTCTTCAGTTGATGGGCAATTGAGCTCTTTCCAAGTTTTAGCTATTACAACTGTGCTGCTGTGACATGGGTGCACATATATAGCTGTGGTATTAATCTTTTAATTCTTTTGGGAAGATACCCAGTAGAGAAATAGGTCAAATGGGATTTCTAATCCTAGTTCTTTGAGGTATCTCCATACTGACTTACACAGTGGTTACACCAGTCTGCACTCCCGCCAACAGTGGATTGGGGTTCCTTTTCCCCCACAGCCCCACCAGCATTTGTTATTGGTTGATTTCTTGATAGCAGCCATTCTTTCTGGGGTGAGGTGGAATCTCACTGTTTTCATTTGCATCTCTTGAATGAACAGTGATGTCGAACACTTTTTATATGTTTATTTGCTTTTTCTACTTCTTTGTCTGAGAAATGTCTTCATTTCAGATGCCCATTTTTGGATTGGGTCTTTAAACTTGGGAGGTCTCGCCAGGGATTTAGCTCAGCGGTTCGGTGGCCTTCCTTGCAAGCACAAGTACCGGATTTCAATCCCCGGTAAAAAAAAAAAAAAAAAAAAAAAAAAAGGGAGGTCCGACTTTTAAAAAGTTGTTTATATATTCTAGATAGTAGACCTTTGTCTGAGGACAGCTGGTAAAAAATTTTTCCCACACTGCGTTGTCTCTTCACACTGTTGATGGTTTCTCTTGCTGTGCAGGTTTTTTGTTTCGTTTTTATACTGGGGATTGAACTCAGGTCCTTGTGCTTGTGAGGTAGGCAGCAGAACCACTGAGCTAAATCCCCAGCGCAAAAGGTTTTTAATAAGAAGAGATCCCACTTGTTGATTTTTTGTGCTAGTTCACATGCAGCTGAGGTTTTGTGCATGAAATATTTTCCTACGCCAATGTCTTCAAGTGTTCTACCTAACTTCTCTTCCAGCTGATTTAGTATTTGTTTTAATATTTAGATCTTTAATCCATTTTGATTTTAGTTTAGTGCATGGTGAGAGATATAGGTCTAGTTTTAATCTTGGGCAAGTGGAAACCCATTTTTTTCAGCACCATTTATTAAAGAGGCTATTGTATTAATGCTTATTTGATTTTTCATGTCCTTTAATATTTGTTTTATGTAGTTGGGTACACTAGTATTTGGTACATATGTATTTATGATTGTCATCTCTTCCTCTTGGATTTTTCCCTTCCCAAGGATGTAGTGTTCTTCTTTGTCTCTCTTAATTAGTGTTGGTTTGAAATCCATTTGCTCTGCAAATAGGGATAGCTATTCCTGCTTTTTTGTTGTTGTTTCTGTAACATGGAGTTACCACCCTCTAACTTTTAGCCTGTGAGTTTCTTTTTGAATTAAGTGTGTTTCTTGTATGCAGTATATTGTTGGATCATGCTTCTTGACCCATTCTGCCAGTTTATTTCTTTTGATTGGTGAATTTAGACCATTAACATTGATGGTTATAACTGATATGTGTATTGACTTATCCTTGTCACAGCTTTTTCTTTTTATTGGATTCTCCCCCTTTGCATTTAATTTCTTCTTATGCCTGATGGATTCATTCTGCTGGGCTTCCTGGGGTTGTGATCATCATTGCCTTTTCCTAGAATATTGTTTAAAATTTTTTGCAGTACTGGTTCAGTATTCATGAAGTTCCTTAGGTGCTCTTCTTTCTCCATCCTTTTTTTGTGGGGGGAATACCATGGATTGGACTCAGGACCTTGTACTTGCAAGGCAGGAGGCAGAACCACTGAGCTAAATCCCTGGCCCTCTCCATCAATTTTGAAAGATAGTTTTGCAGGGTACATCAATCTGGGTTGGAGATTGTTTTCTTTTAGAACTTGAAATGATTCACTCTAGGGTCTTCTTGACTTGAGGGTTTGTGTTGAGAAGTCTGCTGTGATTCTGATGGACTTTCCTTTGTATGTGATTTGTTTCTTTTCTCTAAGTGCTTGTAGAATTTTATTCTGTTGGGTTTCTGAAATCTTAACTATTATATACCTAGGTTTAGATTTTATTTTGATTAATCATGGCTGGTTGGAGTACTATATGCCTCACTTATCTGTATGTCAGGTTATTTTCCCCTGCTTGGGAAGTTTTCTTCCATCACTTCTGTGAACAGTTTTTTTAAATGTCATTTGCACTCTCTCCTGTTTCTTCATTGACTCTGATCAGTATTATGTTGTTCTTTTTTGCATTGTTTAGCAGCTGCTGGATTGATTTCTCATGGTCCTTTACTATTTTTAAGAAATTTTTCTTTTCTTGGTCACTAATTGCAATCCTGTCTTCTATATTGATATTCTGTCCTCACACTGGCTCATTCTGCTGCATAAACTATCAATTGGAGTTTTTTACTTCCTGGATATCTGTTTGCATCTACTTTATGGATTCCATTTGTTTCCTATGCTGGGATTCCATCAAGTTCCTCATCTCCTCTTTTTAAAAATCTGTGTCTGCTCTAGAGTTTTTTTTTTTTGTTGTTTTGTTTTGCTCCAGAGTTATTAATCATTTCTTGCACTATGGACACAATCTCTGTTGTTAACTGAGAAATTATTTCTGATTTCATTTTTTCTGGATCCTCTTTCATTGCCAGTTCAGGGAGTCCCGGTGGTTGAGTATCCGATTGTTCCATCTTGTTGCCCTTTCGGGTTTCCTTAGGTGATCTGGAAGTCTGCTTCTGAGACTTGTTTACCTGTCTTCTCATTTCAACAGATGCTGCCTACTGCACTTATGTTGAGGTGACTTTTTGCTTGCCTAGTGCTCTTCAAATCTCAGCAAGCCACCTAGAGGCCTTTTCTCTGCTGCTCACCACTGTGCCACTTCCAATGGTATCTGAGCAGGGCTCTGGCTATTGTTTGCCAAACTGTGCAGCTCTTTTTCAGGTGGGCCTTTAAGCTGCTGGTGTCTGGGCAAGGCCCTGGCTGGGACCTACTCACACCTACTCAGCTCTGGTCCACACAGGCTTCTTGCTGGGATCTGTATGTGCTTACTGATGGAATCTTGGTGGGTCTCTGGTTGTTGCTTGTGTGCCTGTGCAGCTCTTCAGGGTGGGGCCCTGGTTGGGACCACCCCCCACGCAGTCTGGTCCATGTGCTTCTCACTGGGATCTGTGTGCTCTTACTGATCACACAATAAGATCACACAGTAAGAACCTGGGCAGGCCTCTGGCTCTTCCTTACTATTTTTAACAACTGTCTTTAAACGATTTTTTAAAATTTAACACTGTATACCAGCCATGATGGTGCATGCTACTTGGGAGGCTGAGGCAAGAGGATCACAATGTCAAGGCCATCCTGGGCAACCTAGTGAGAGCCTACCTAAAAAAAAAAAAAAAAAAAAAAAAAAAGGCTGGTGATGTAGTTCAGTTTTAGAGCACACGGCTAACACACACAAGCCCTGGGCTCAACCCCTAGTGCCACAAAACTAAAAAACACTGTAAATGCATTGTTCAACTTTATTCAGTAGCAGCTCTCTAGGCTTTTTTTCTGTTCCCAAATGCCTGGATCCTATAAGCAATCATTTCATTGCTCACCCTAGTGACTTTTCACTTTGCCCTCTTTGCTGATCTCCATCCCTTGCTAAACCATGCCCCGTGTTTTCGCCAGTTGCAGAGATTCCAAACATGGCTGGTCAAAAGCATAGAGCAGGCTACCACTCCCTGCCAAATGCACTCTTCCTAATGGAACTGGGCCCCTGCTGTGGGATGGGAATTCTTTGATTCATCCTTGTGGACTTGCTGTCATATTGCATGTGAATTTTCCCCAGACTTCCTATACGGTGTGTTATAATTTGGATTTCCTTTGTCCCTGCCAAATCTTGTGTTGAAATTTGGTTGCCAATGTAGCAGTATTGGGCAGTGGGGTTTTTAAGACAGTTTAATGTCTTTCTTGAGAGACTAGATATGTTCTCTCAGGAATGGATTAGTTCCTGACAGGGTTTATTTAAAAAATGAGTTGGCCCTGTTATCCCTGTGTTATGGTTTGTGTCCCCACAAACCTCATGTGGTCATACGGATTTTTCAGAGGTGGTTGAATCTAGAGTGTGTGATACGGGAGTTAAAGGTGTATGGTTACTGAAGCAGTACACTGATTGGTTTGGCATCACCCGAATCCTGGTAGTCTGGATAAAAGGGGCAGAAAGATATTGTTAAAGTCTCTTGCTGCTTTTGCTACTGAGTGCGCACCATGCCCTCTGCCATGTGCCACTCTGCCTTGGAGCTAGCTGATTATGGACTAAAATCTCTATAAACTGTGAGCTAAATAAATCCTTTCCCCTTTAATTTTGGGTGTCCAGTATTTTGTCTCAGCAATGAGAGAAAAGTAACTAAGACAGAATTTGGTACTGAGAGTGGGGTTGTTGTTGTGACATTACTTGGCCATGTGGTTGCAAGAGTTTTTGGAACTGGCTTGTGGGAAGGGTAGGAGTTAGACAATATTTGGAGATGCTGGCTGAAAGAGTAGAGCTGAAATATGTTAGGTTGTACTGTATGGGAGATTCTGGTCAGAGCTCAAAAGACCAAAAAGCCAATAAAGACCAGGCTCATCAGGTTTCTGCTGGGAAGGACTACATTGGCTGCTGGACTCCAGATTATGTGTGTTATGCCTTGGCAGAAACTTCGTCTGCATCTTGCTCACGTTCAGAGACTTTGCCTGAGACTGAGATTAGGGGCAGTGAACTAAAACTCTGGCAAAAGAAATTTCAAAGCAGTGTAAAAACTGAGGCAGTGCCATGGCTAATGTCAGTGGCTTTTAGCCAGATTTATGTTGAGAATCAAGAGCAAAGAGTCCAGCAGAATGATTTAAAATGTTTTGAATTTAGCCAGAAAGGAAGCTCAAGTAGTTATGGCCTGCAAAGATAGAACAAGGAGATCTTGATCACTAAGAAGGAATAGGAGAATAGAAAAGGTGGCCTGAGGACATCACAAGAAGCAGCACGACTCCACACTTTACAATCTTAAAATTGCAAAAAAATGAGATTCCGCTTTGAGAAGAGAGCCCCAGAGCACCATGTTCCAGAATGGCAGTAGCCTAAGGAAGTTGTTCCTCAGAATTTGGTTCATAGGCACCAAATCCATACAGTAAAGAGAGAAGGAAGCCTGGCTACTGCTCAAGCTGGCAGCAGAGTTTGGCATCATCTACATGGCACTGGATTTAGGTGGATGCAGAATGCAAGAGTTGTAGGGTCAGGAAAGCTTCCTGACCAGGCTGGGTGTGAAGCTGTGAGTGTGAAGCTGAAGGTGCAGTGGAGACCCCAGAAGTTTGGAGGAGCCAGGAGCATGGATCATCTGAGGAAAATTGCAAGGAGGGAGCATGGCTGACCCAAGAAAGAAGCCATGGGAGCTTCAACTACCAGAAGGGCTCTAGGGGCAGAGGCACACAAGTCTTTTGGAGCTCACAACTTGCCACAGATTACCTCAGATGCTGAAGGTGGAACTGTAGGATTTACTGCAGAAAGATGCTGTCCCTTGCTGCTTTTGCCACCATGAATTGGTGCTCCTCTGTCATGTGCCACCCTTTCTTTGAGCCAGCTGATTATAGACCTCTACAAACTGTGAGCTAAATAAACCCTTTTCCCTTTAACTTTGGGTGTTGGCTATTTTGCCTCAGCAATGAGAGAAAAGAAACTAAGGTACTCTCTTACTTTTCTGCATTCACCACTTGCTCTTCTCTTTTCCACCACGTATGGATCAGCACAAGGCCTTCACCAGAATCTGCTTGTGTCACAGACAGCTAAGTTACATAGAAATTAATATACAGTCAGAGAGGAGCTGGGCCCTCAAAGGCTTTAGCACAGAAGATGAAACACACAAAGATGGTGACTGGAGGAAAATCTGAAGAGAGCTTGGCCTCAAGATGCAGTGGCCAGTACTGCAAGCCTCCCTGTGAGAGGAGACCACCTCTGTATGGGATTGGGCAACTATGGGTTAACTAGGTAAATCTGCTCTTTGTGGAATGCACCTGAGTAGCCTTGACAACTTCTATAATCTGTCACCAAAGGATTCAGAAGGTCCTGCCAGAACTCTGCTCTCCCTGTCATCCCCACCACTGCTCTGCTTCATGTAAATCCTACTTGCTCTATTCTCAGGCAAACTCTAGTGGAATTAAGCTTTGTAGATGTAAAAACAGGTATATAAAGAAGAACAAACTTCCATTTGGCACTCTCGAGACTGACAGGAGTCACTCGCTGAGCTGCCAGCATTAAAAGTTGCTTTTTGCTCCATCTTCATGTTAAGAGTGATCTGTCTGGGGTCCATTTCCTGCTTCACCTACAGATAAAGAGCAACTTGTGATTGACTGTGATTAGCACTGCCTCATCCAGTGGCTCAGACAGACATCAAATGCATAGGTGGGTGATCAGAATGTCCAGACTTATCTCTTTTCAAGAATGCCTTTGTTCTTTCCATATACCCTTGCTACATGACTAATTTCCAGTATTAGCTAAGTGACCATACTTGTAATTGAATAGGTTGGTTGTAATTTGACCCATGTTGTAATTTTGCTGTACAAATTCTACAAAGAGCCTCGGTGGTCACCCACTTGGATCCCTCCTGGAAATTTAAGAACTGCTCTTCTCCTGCTTTCAAATAAAAACTTTCCTAACTTTCTTCTTTGGGTTGCAAATACATTCCTCACTATTGTGAGACCGTGAACTTGGCACATCTGACACCTGACAGGTTGGGGTTCTGTTTCCCCATAATACTCAAGACTTCCAGCCTCCAAAATTGTGAGCTAAATAAGTTTTTGTGGTTGTTGTTGCTTTGTTTTGTTTTTTGTTTTTTTGGTGATGGTGGTGGTACTGAACCCAGGACCTTCACACTGAGCTTTTTAATTTTTTTTACTTTGAGACAAGATCTCGCTAATTTCTTAACTGTGCAGGATGGGCTCAAACTTGTAATCCTCCTCCCTCAGCCTCCCAGAGTACTGGAGATAGAGAAGTGCTATACAATTAGACAAGCCCTTGACTTGCCTCCATTCCCCCACCTCCCCCACGGAACTTTTGTTTTGGAAATGTAAGTTTGTGCTGCTGGGCTCCTGCTCAATGTATCAAAATGGTTTGTGACTGTTTGAAATGTGTGACCTTTCAGGAATGTTCTGTTAAGTTCTGCCCCCTCAAAAGAAGGTGCCATTAAGTTCCATCCCCTCAGGAATGTTCTGTAACCCCGCCCCTTTGTTTCAGAAATGTTTTCTAACTGCCTCCCTGCTTCATTGGGCATGCTCTCCTACCCTGTAGATTCCTATATAAGGAGGCTCTCGTTTCTGGTAGAGGGTTCAGACTTTTCTGAACCTCCTCAGGCTCACCAGCATAATAAAGGTTTTTTTCTCCTCCTCTTCAACTGACCATTGGATTCTTGAGTCTTCAAATTATGAGATCTGTGACCCAGAGCTGCCACACTGAGCTGTAAAGCTTAGCTGTGGCACTTGGCTGAAACACAGCTGCTCTGCTCTGCCTCATGCAGGGATTACAGCTGTGTGGCACCGCATTCAGCTAAACCTCTTGTTTTTATAAATTACTCTATAATTATAAATTACTTTATAAATGCAGGTACAGTATTCTGTTATGCCAACAGGCTAAATCTACCACCAACTTTCAACTCCACTCTACTCTAAGTAAATAATCTCACCTACATCTACTTTTGCAACTATATATAT
>NW_022900929.1:18241607-18243756 GCF_012274545.1 Fukomys damarensis | reverse complement strand
TACCGGGGATTGAACTCAGGTCCTTGTGCTTGCAAGGCAGGCCACCGAACCACTGAGCTAAATCCCTGGCCCTCAACTGTATATTTTTATATACATCTTTTAAAGAAAAATGTGAAACATAGAAAAGTATGAAACTAATTAATATAAACTATTCCATCTCCTAGAATAAACAAATGCTGACATTTTATCATATCTCTCTCACACTATTTTTAAAAAACAAAATCTTGCTGGGGATTTAGTGCAGTGGTACCATGCCTGTCTCACAAGCGCAAGGTCCTGAGTTCAAGGTCCCCAGCACTGGAAAAAACAAAACCTTTTTAAATGAAAAAACTCAATTCTGATAAAAATGAAATTTTCTTTGGTGTGCATACTCCAGTATCAACCTCCTCCCATTTTTCCTAGAAGCTATTACTATAATTTTCTGATTTTTTATTTTTGGACACAAGGTCTTGCTCTGTAGCCCAGGCTGGCCTTGGGCTATCCTCCTGCCTCAGCCTCCAGAGTGCTGGGATTACCACCACGCCTGGCTCAGATTTTTTGATTTTGTACACACCTAAATAAGGTATCCATAAAAATGTAACGTTCTGTGGTGTTAGATGTAATCTCCTCACTGGTTTATATTGCCATGTTCCATGGATACAGAAAAAAGTGGTGGCTGCTGGGAGATGAGGGTAGGGGGACCTCTACTCTAAATGAGAAGAGACCTCTAAATGTGTTGTAACTAGATAGAGGTCATGGCAGTGTAACAACATGAATATGCTGTCGCTGGGTTGTATACTTTTAAAATGATTAATTTTAAATGTGTATAATCCCAGCATTTGGGGAGGTTAAGGTTGGAAGATTGCAAGTTTGAATCCATCCTGGGCAATTTAGTGAGAACCTGTCTCAAAAATAATATATTTTTGAGCCAGGCATGGTGGCGCATGCCTGTAATTCCAGTACTCGGGAGGCTGAGGCAGGAGGATCACTGAGTTTGAGACTAGCCTGAGCTACATAGTGAGTTCCAGGTCAGTCTCAACTACATGGTGAGACTCTGTCTCAAAACACCAAACCAAAGAAAAAAAAAATTTTTTTTTTAAATGGCTGGGGATGTGGTTCAGTGTGAAGGTCCAGTCTCCAAAACCACAAAAATCCCCATTCAATTGGTTAATTTCTGTCACGTGAATTTCATCTCAGTTTTAAACAATTTAAAAAGTGGGGCCCTATTGAGAGTTAGAAAGAGGAAGGTGACAAGATCAGGCTTAACTTTGGAAAGGATGCTCGCCTCCCGAGGTACTTCTGTACTCAAGGACTGTTTGTCAGGGAAGGGGAAGAGTTCGGGCAGTAGACTTAGACTGTTTACATAGGAGGTGATGGCGGGTGTCAGATCGCGCCCTTGCTTAAACCCAGAGAACAAAGCCGAATGCCCCGAATTCAGTCCCTCTCACCTGGCAGGGCTCTTCTCCATCTTCAAGCCCTTTTCCAGTACAGTTCACCCTGGGGAGCCTTGCTGCGATACCCTCTGTCGATATCCACTTACTCCTCGAAGAAGTTTGGTTTCAGTGTCATTTCGACCTGGAGGCCTCCTGGAATGGATCCATCTCTCATCACACCCCTCTTTCTTCGCATCCACCAGACCACAGGCTCTTGGGGGGAGGCATGTGCCTCGGACACTGCCTTTTTCTTTGCCTTAAACATCCAGGACACCCATACGGAATTGTGAATAGAAGAAATCCATACTCCAGGGCTCAGCATTCTTATTCGTCCTCGTTCCAACACCACCTCTTGTGAGTTCTTTTTAGTCTTTAAACATACTTGATTATTCTTTGTCCTTAAAACATTTCTCTTTTTTTTTTTTTATTGAGTTTATTGGTACATTTAGGGATACAGTACAGTTACATTCATTGTTGGGATCTTGTACCTTTACATGGCAAGTCTTGATTCTCATTTTTTCCCCTTACCTCTGCCCTCCCTTCACCCCCTCCTCCCCTCCCCATCTACAAACACTTTATTTTCATCTTTTCATTCTCTCACATTTTTTTCTTTTCCCTTTTTGTTCTTCCCCTACGTATCACACCTTCCCTACACCTTTAGCTCCTTTCCTCCCATTTCTAAATGTCAGTAATCTTATTAGAATCTTATGCATTGTTGCAGAATATTCACACCAGGG
>NW_022900929.1:18168471-18235298 GCF_012274545.1 Fukomys damarensis | reverse complement strand
CATCTTCCTACACTGTTACTACTCTGGGGTGTGACACATTCCAGCTCCTTCCTTTTCCCCTCCCGTGAGTTCCTGCTTTCCTCTCCTCTCGAACCCAGCTCGCCAGCGGCCCGCCGGCGTCGCCGCAGCTCCCTCGCCGAGAGCCAAAACATTTCTCTTGATGTGTCATTACCTTCTTTCTTCGTCCTTCCCATCTTCCTACACTGTTACTACTCTGGGGAGTGAGACATTCCAGCTCCTTCCTTTTCCCCTCCCGTGAGTTCCTGCTTTCCTCTCCTCTCGAACCCAGCTCGCCAGCGGCCCGCCGGCGTCGCCGCAGCTCCCTCGCCGAGAGCCAAAACATTTCTCTTGATGTGTTCCATTACCTTCTATTTTGGGGAGACATGTCTTGCTATTTAGTTCAGATGCCCGAACTCATTATGTAGCCATGTAGCCCAGGCTGGCCTTGATCCTCCTGCCTCAGCCTCCTGAATGCTGAGATTATACGTATGTGCCACCATGCCCAGCTCCATTACCTCCTAAAATTATTGCTCTATTCTTCGCCTACTTAGAAATTTCTTGAAATAACATCTCATCACTTTTTATACTTTGCTTTTTAATGTACATGTCTGTCTTCCAAGTTGGAAAGATCCTAAAAGAACTGTGTCTTGTTTATTTCTGTATTTCCTATAGACTCTCGCATACAAAAGGTGCTCAGCAGTGTTACTGAATTGACATAAATCTGCAGGACACAACTTGTGATATTAGTCATTTCAAACAACAGAGGAATGGAGTAAAATGAACCCTTAACTTTTGAATATTGGTCCTATAGGAAAAAACAGATTTAATTCGATGAGATATGGAACAATGAGTCGAAGTCCTAAAGTATAGTTCAGGTCTGATTTTAAATTAGAAACAGAGACCCTCGAAGCAGTACTACTGACTGTCAGCGCTGGCTGGCGCTTCTGGCCCAGAGCAGGCAGAGTCACACAGATGAGGCAGAGGGTTCCAGAGCCTGTGGGAACAGGAGACTGCTCAGGGAGAATGGAGAGTAGCGAATGAGAGGCAGTCATGGGAACAGGGCCCTGGGGAGCCACGCAGTGGCAGAGCACTTGCCTAGCATGCATGAGCCCTGGGTTCTAACCCGGGGCCTGGAATGGGGACAGAGGAGGTGTGGGGATCTCTTGGGGGGTGACAGAAATGTTGTGCCAGCTCTGAGTGGCCTCAGTGTGACTGGTGAACAGAGGTGGTGGGTTCAGAGCCAGGCCTGTCTCCCTAAGACTCAGCGGTGCCTCTACTTGCAAAGCAAACGGAATCTTCTAGCCTGAGGCCCTTAAAGTTCATACACTGAAGTGTGTGTGTGGTTTTTTTTTTCTTCTTTTTTCTCCCAGTACTGGGAATTGCATTCATGGCCTTCATACTGAGCAACATCCCCAGCCCTTTTATATTTTTTATTTTGACACGGGATCTCAGTAATTTACTAAGTTGCCAGCCTGGGCTGGAACTTGTGATCCTCCTGCCTCAGCCTCCCAGAGTGCTGGGATGACAGGCGTGAGCCACCAAGAGGTTACCTTGAAGTCTCAACCCCCAGTGTGATGGGGTTTGGAGGTGGTGCCTTTGGGAAGTGATTAGTGAGGAAGCTGGAGCCCTTGTGAAGAGGATTGGTGCCCCAGTGAACCATGAATCGTTTCTCTCTGCCACAAATACAGCAAGAAAGTGTCGCTGTGTCTGGCTGCTACCTGCCGGCCCTTGACCTTGGACTTTCCAGCCTCCAGAACTGTGAGAAAGGTTTGCTGTTTACTCAGTCTAGGGTACTTCTGGTATAACAACCTGAATGGACTGAGAGCCTAGTATTCAAATTGATCTTTGGCTTGGTCATAACCTTTTAGCTGTGTTTCCCATGTTTAAGAAATGCTATGCTTTCATCAGAATGTCGACTTTTCCTAAACTTACTGCTTCATTTTTCTTTCTTTCATGGCGTCCCATTATCCTCTTATTGTACCCGGTGGATCAGATACACCCTTTGGAGACCAGTGACTGTTTGGGGGCAGCCTTTCTCAGTCATTCCATGTGCAGATGGTCTTGGGCGTTCGGAACAGTGCTGTGTTTGCCTAAAATCAATCTGCCCTTGGTTGCCAGACCCACATTGCCTAGATCCTCCTTCTACCCCTCACTCTGCTTTCCAAGGCACTCGTGAACTGAGCCTCAAGCCTCTGCTCTGCAGCTTTTCTCATTCTTTCTGAGCTGTGCTTTCAGTCACCATCAAATCTCCTCAGGGATCCCTTGGCATCTCCTGGGGTCTCCAAGGCAACCCATTGAGAACATCCCCCTGATGCCCCTCTAGCTTTCTGCCCACATGCCCTCCCCTAGGTGATGGGACCATCAGTTCCACAAACCAGAAGAAATCTCAGAGCCCTCCTTGGAAGTGCCTCTCTAGCATGCTCCCCCCACCTGTGGCCACTTCTGCTGTTTTCACTGCCATCCTTTGTCTGGGCCATTACAACTGCTGTCTTCTGGTTTGCCTACCTGTTCCTGCTCCATTTGGATCTGAAGTCCACACTGTATCCAGAAGTCTTTTCAAAATGCAAATCTTGCCCTGCTTGTTTTTTCACTTATTTTGTCTCACCACAGGGCCTTTGCACATGCACCTCCTACTGGGAGTGAACTTTCTTACTACCTTGTCTGCCTACTAGGTCCTCATCTTCTGGATCTTAGCTCAGGGTGATTGTTAACTGTGTCAATTTGAGTAAGAAATGCCCAGTTGAATTGGATCAACATAGTTTTGGGTGTGGCTGAAGGATTTACTGAAGACTGAAGACTCACCCTGGGCATGAGTGGCAGCAACCAACAGATTTGTCGCTTGAATGGAATAAAAGGAAAAGAAAGAGGCTGGCTCCTGTTTCTTCAGGGGAGCTCTAGTCCTCACCTGTTGGATGTCCCTCTTAGTTCCCAGCACAGACCCTTTGGCCTCCTGATACAGACACACAGGGGACACTACAGTGTCCAGGCCTTCAGCTGGATCCTTCAGCTGTCCAGCGCACAGACAGCCCTTCTGCACTCTTCCATACCTGGCTGGGTGGACACTGTAAGCCATTCTTCTAAATTCTACATTCCTACCTCTTGCATTAAATGTTTCTCTAGTTAGCACTGACTGATACTCAGTATCCTTGTCAAGGGTGCTTTTCCAGGACTCCTGACAGGCTGCTGGTATTCTGCCTTACCTTAGCGCCTGTTACCATGATTGCTGCATCATGCTGTTGTTTCCCTCAACAGCCTGCACTCCAGAACCATGTTTGTTCTCGCTGTGCTCCCGGTGCCTGACACAGCAGACAGCGGGCAGCAACATATGAATGCAATTTTTGAGGACAGGGAACGTAAAGCCTTTGTCCTCCAAAGGACCTGGCTGGATGCGTAATGTATAAAGTGTCTGTGGACGTGCTGGAATATAGGGGCCATCCGTTCATTCGAAAGTAACGTTCAGAAGTCTGCCACACATCAGTGACATGAGAGACGGGGGTGACCAGGACAGGAGGGATTCCAACCTGCTGGCTTTAACTCACAGCCGGACCCAGTGTGCTTTCACTCTGTGCCTTCCTGTCACTTGCCCACCTCCACTTTCTCCCTTTTCACCTTAGCAGCCCCAAGCCCAGATCCCAGGCAGCTTTGACCCCTGCCTGTATAAACCCTAACCCTCCAAGCCTTTTAAAGGGGCTGTTAGCATCATTCTGGTATCAGAACACTCTGCCAGCCCAACTGAACAGCTAACTAGGCTGCCCTCCTGGAACTGGACGCAGAAGGTCCTCTCGGGTGTGAGCACCAGCTCCTGGGGCACCTGATCAAGGCTAAGTGCTGCTGGGGGGAGTGGCACACCTGCAAGGTTTCGGCTTGGTAGCTCTGTTGGCCCAGGTCAGACTCGGG
The DNA here is from genome assembly GCF_012274545.1 of Fukomys damarensis. Classification (NCBI taxonomy): domain Eukaryota; kingdom Metazoa; phylum Chordata; class Mammalia; order Rodentia; family Bathyergidae; genus Fukomys; species Fukomys damarensis. Next base: position 18,231,401 of record NW_022900929.1, on the reverse strand, counting down.
TCTGGAAGGGGGACTTAGCCAATTTCAATGCAACTTCGTGGAAGCCTAGGATCCAGGATAGTCCTGCTGCCTGGCTTTCTGGGCTCCTGAGCTTCACAATCGAGCTCCAGGAATAACCTGCAGGCCACTGTGACCAGGAACCCTCCGTCCTATCAGAAGTGCTTCAGAGCAGGCAGGGTCACTGTGGCACTGTTACCGGAGGTGGAGAAGCCCAGCCAGAGGCCAGAGTCTGCAGCCACCCTTCTCTGAGTCTCTGAGTCTCTGCATGTCCCCAGTGGGTCACCTCATGTATCTTCATGCAGTCTGCCCTGCAGTGGAAAGGTCACTGTGCAGCCCAACCCCTTTGTTAGCTCCTCTGCAAATCCTACAGCGGCTGCGGCTATTTTACTTCGAATCTCCTCATGATTAGCAACTTCCAGTCGTGAGCTGAATGAGTCACATCCAATTTGAAGGCAGCACTTTATGCTTGTATCTTTAGGATAAGGAAGGAGTAGCCACAGCCTGAGCCCTCAGATTTTACACAGAGACCTGGCTCTCTGGATAAATCATCGTCATGACCACTTTGGCACTGTCTGATCAGTCTCACAGGGCGCTGCACAAAGACAGAACATGCGCAGGAAGAGCCGATAAATGTTCCTAAGATGCAGACCCCGAGGCACAGAGCTAAGTGGATCCCAGGAATCTTAGGGTGCACCAGCAGGCTTTTCCCTGGAGCCCAGATCTCAAGGCCACTGTGACCGGTTATCACTACTGCCCCCTGCTGCCAAGCTGAAATATTTATTTGAAAAATTGAAAACACAGATGCAATGTATTATACAAAGAAAGGTCTTAATACCATAATAAAAGTGTTGTTGGAAGGAAACAAAAGCCAGTGGCTACCTGCCCTGGGAAGGTAGGCACTCCGTGAGAAATGAAATTTATTTATAGGAACTATTCTAATGGAGAACTGGGGGAAGAGGTTAAAAACAGAAGAAAAACCAACCCAACCCATCCTTGCAAACCTAAATGTGAGTTCGTTGTGAATTTGAGACATTTGTTATCACCTAGATTTAACCAAACCCCCTCGGCTTGTTGCTGTGAGTGGTAAACAGCATAATTTAGGGCCTTCAAACCTGAGGTAGTTGAGGGTCACCTGAAAGATATGTCTGGGATCTACTCTTCGAATTGGGTCCAACAGCATCTAACCAATTCTATCTTATTGTTTTGGTGCCTGGGGCATGGCAGGCGGTGACACCATTGGGTGTTGCTGGTCCTATATTTGGTCTGGACCTGGGAGACAAGGACTGAGCAGTAAACAGCTTTGTTGTACTGATGGCTGGCAGGGTCCATGGTGGTGGTTTCCTAGGCTACAGGCAGTGTGGACACTGGAGGACCCAAGATGGTGGAGAGAGGGCAAAGCTGCTCTGGACGAAAGGTTTGGGACAGAAGGCTTTTCTTGGCAGGAAGAATTTTCGGAGATCTGGAAAGGCATAGAAAGTAGCAAGACACTTGGCAGCTATTAAAGACCAGGGTGAAACGGAGCCAGGAGACCCCTCCAGACTATAGAGGTGACGAAGAAGTGAGAACTTCCCCGGTGTCCGCCAAGAACCAGCTCTTCCTACGAGGCAAGAGGCCAAAGCAAACTAAACTGACAGAAATGACACATCCCTGCGATTCCCATGTCATTTGGCCTGAACGTTGGTGCCTGATTTGGTAGCTGAAAGAGGTTCTTCCAGGCACTGGATTAAGGACTCACGTTCATGTGGGATCCTAGGGACACCACCGTGGGTGGCAGAACCAGTAAATAATGTAAACCAGAGTCTGATTAAAACTCTGTGCTCAGATATAAAATAATCTCAATAAGGTAGGTCTCTTCCTCTATTTTTTCCTTATTGTGTACACAAATATCCTTACTCTAGAGGCTTTAAGAATGCTGTATTACAAAATTAAATACCAGACATAGCTGAATTGGAGCCTTTTTAGTCCCAAGCCAAGATTTTGTTGCCATCCTGCCTGATTACGCCCCATCTACACCCACTCATCAGACTTCAGTTACTAAAGAGGCCCAGTGACTCATTTAAAAGCTTTAAGATGTGATTTCTGTTTTCACTTAAGGTATTTCACCCCGACTCTAACACACTCATTTTTAGATGAGCCAAGGCAGAATGGTTTGTGCTGTTATAGAATAATTATACTACATCTGACAGTGACACTTGTGTGACACACAGTCTGTGCTCTGCGCCTTAACTATTTTATTACTCAAGCTGAGCCCAAGAGAGTCTTAAAAATGATGGTGGCTTCTCAGAGGGAGGAGTATTACTCAGAGAATCCTAATGTGCTCCAGTATCCTCAAACCACCACGAGTCTGAGTGGTTTAGACTAGAAGTGAGAACTAGGTACCACTTTTGGAAAAGGTGACCCACACTGACCATACACTCACTGGCTTAAGTGGCACAGATGGGCCAGGGATGCTACACGCCACTCCGTGAGACTCTTAGAATGGAGGAATATTTCTGAGCACAGAGAAGCACTGAACATAAGATGGGGCCAGTTCCTACAGTGGATCCCTCCCGAGCCCAGCATGGAGGTCCCACGTCTGGAAATGATAATCTGAGTTTCAGGGAGACAGTGTTTTAAGTGTCCCACTTAGAAAATGCATGGACCGGGGAGGGGAGAAGGAGGTTGATTCACAGTGATTAAACAAGTCTCACAACCCGTCATGTAGCAAAACGCAGCCACACTACCATGGGCCCAGGTCCAAAGATGTGCTTGCCTGCTACAACCTGTGAGCTGCTACAGATAAAGAAGGAAGACGCTGCTTTTCCAAGAATGGAAGGTCACTTGATGTTGGGGTCCATTTAGGAGTGGGAAAGTGCTGTCAGGATCCCCGTCTCTAGGCGGCTGTGCCCTCTGTCCTTGTCTTGTCTGCAGGGCAGCGAGCGCCAAGAACACGCGGCTGGAAGGAGTCAGAGCCAGTGGCCCCCACTGTTCGTTTGCCCTGCCCCACTGCTCTGAGGAACCTGCTTGCTTTTGGGATCCAAGCCTGGAACTGCCCAGGGACGGCACCATGGCCTTGTTTGGGATCCCTGATGGCTGACCCTGGAGGGCAGCAGTGCCAGGCGTGCCACAGTCATCTTCAGTCCTGATTGCTTCAAGTGTCTCTGTATTGGCTGTCGCTGCTTGAAGGTTAGTAATAAATACAAAGGGGCCCACACCAAGCACAGGGCTCTTTCCTGAAGGGAACAAGAGGGCCTGCTCTGCCAGGTCTGTCAGTTAGGTAGCACATGGAACAATCTTTCTCGGGTTCCAGAGGATGCCAGGGCAGGCAGAGGGAGGAAGGAACTGGAGGTCGCCCTTACACCCTCCCAGGGCCCTGCCTGGGTTGAAGGAGGTGGCCCGCTTGATGTGGCCCAGGCAACTCACCCCAGGGAAGCAGTGTTGCTACTCTGACCGGCTCCATTCATTCGACCAAGTGCTAGGGTGTTTGGACCTAGTCACAGGAGTTCCAAGGAGAGATGTCCCCAGGAGCCCTGGGGCCTGAGCACCCTCCGGCTTGTGACGGTGGATAGAGGTGTTCCGCTGGCACCCAGCATGAGGAAGGAAAGGCACTCGCTCTGCTTTGGCCTTCTGAGGAGAGCTGTCGCCCACCCCTGGTGAGTGGCCCTGGCTGACCGGTACTCGCTCAGCGGGGCACTCGGCGAGGAGGCTGAGTGGGAGCACCAGGCAAAGCCTGAGCGGTACCGTGGCTGTGTGGTGTGGATCCGGGGGCGTGGAGCTCCAGGGAGAGTTGGTTATGTGAGTGAAACTTTCAAACTTGAAAACTGAAAGACTCAAATGACCACTGTAAGAAGCACTGGGAATCCAGGGAACTGCGGAAAGAGGGGAGAACTGCCTTGCTGTTCTCAGCTGGGACGCCCCCGCAGTCCTGGCTGCACTCCGGGAGCGTCCTGGCTTGGAGGCCACAAGTCCTCGGTGCTCGAAAGTTTGTGCAAATGATGAAACGGAAAGAACTGCAGGTAAAGGAACAGAAAAAGCACAAGATAATTTCTTTCCAAGCTCTCAACAGCAGCAGGATGCGAGACCCCTCTAAGCAGGTCACTGACTGCTGTGTGATAAAACTGGGTGGGACAGCTGTGTCCCCCTCCTGTTTGGACCCAGGCTTACTCACGGGCAGCACAGAGCAGCCTGCACGTGCACCAGGAAGGCAAGGAGAGAATCCCAATCGTGGGTTCAAACAGAGGGGGTTTCACTGAGGAAGGAGTCTTCTCAGGGTCATGCCGTGTTGTTGAGCTGGTCAACAGCCACCCTGGGACCTCAAGGATCTGTCCTGAGGCCGGACACACACACACAGATGGGGAATGCGGACTTACACTGACTCATGGCACGTTAGCTCGCCTCTATTCTTTTTCAGGTACTGATCCCTGCAGCGTAGGTGGAGATGCTTCTGTTCCTAAAAGACGATAAATCATGCAACACGGCGTTTCATTTCTTTGAACCAACAACACTGCCACCATGTTGGGCTCTAACATACAGGACAACCACGACCGTGGTGTACCCATCTCCAGTGTCTAGGGATCACTACGATAGATCTGTGGATGGTTTCTGGAACTGGTCAACTCCAACAAGAAGCTGTACTCTTGATGGTGATCCAGCTGGTTGCTGTGGACACGTGAGAAATGGCACACACAGAGCGCAGGTGACAGCTGTCTTGGAGCTGGGGGTTCCACTCTGCCTCCTGAGCCTTTATATTTTGGCCATCACACCCATCACTGGCTTTGGACAGAAACTTGTAATTCACTTGCCCTTTGATGTCAGACCCGCACTGACCACTACTCTGCACTGGCCAGGGACTAAATTCCTGGGGTGCCGGCCAGGCTGGTGGCCTGCAAGGACACAGCAGTGAGTGAGTGGAGTGCGCCAGTCGGTATTGAGGGTTTGAAGAGTGGCAGCAAAAGCTTCTAATGCACTACAGTTTGCCCCAACTTTAGGCTTACAGGCTATTTACAAATGGAAACAGGTGCTAAGAGGAGAGCAGGAGGAAGTGGCTGTCAGGCCTCTTCCTGTTCGCCACATTAGAGGGGAGACTCCAGCCATGTGGCTGCCTCCCCTCGCCGTGACTCTGCTGGTCCTTAGGGGCAGCTCACCTTCTTCCCAGCCCTCGGCAACGCCGGCCAGCTCATAGTGCTTTTTCCGAAGCTCTCCTAGTTTCTGACGCTCCTTCTGTAGCTCATTTTCCAGCTCCAGCACCCTGACCTGGCGGGAAAGGAAGCAAAGGTTTCCTCTGATCAGCTTTTGGATCCCTTTATTTTATTTATTTATTTTTTTGGTACTGGGGATCAAACTCTGGTCCTGTGTGCTTGCGAGGCAGCGGGTGGAACCACTGAGCTAAATCCCCGGCCCTCGGATCCCTTATTTTGACAGCCGTGTTCCTCTGTACTTGTTTTCTTCTTCCATTCTTCTGTTTCCACAGCTTACCCCGTCCTCCGCTCCTGTCCTGCTCTCCTTCCCCGCTCACCTGTGGCCTCCACGGGAGGCGAGCCCATCTTCTGGGCCTCTGGCAGTTGCCATCTGGAACAGCTCTTGGTTTAGCCTACTCTGTATACAGTGGGTTCCGATCGAACTGGGATTCTTCTTCAATCCTAAACCCCTGGAGAACTACGCTTCTGCTACCTCTTAAGTTATTAGTGCTAAAGGAAGAGGCACAAACAATCTTATTAAAGAAGGGTGGTTCTTGTCCAGCCCTTCTTATCATCAATTTTATTTATTATTTCAAGAAATATTTGCTGAATGCCCATCATGTACCCCAGGCTTGGCTATAGGTGCTGGAGACATAGGCGAACACGGAGCTACAGTCAGGGTTTACTGTGCAGAGAGGAGGAAACGAGTGAACAAGATAATTGCAGACTAAAGGAAGTAACAGGGCGACACAATAAAGACTAAGGGTGGCCAGCCAAGGATGCCCTCGGGAAGTCACTTTCAAGGTGAAAGGGCCAGAAGAACACAGCTGACTGGAGAACTGGGGAGGAATATTCAGGCAGAAGCAAGAGCAAGTGCAAAGGCCCAGGGGCAGGAATGTGCCTGAGAGGCTGGAAGAATGAAAGAGTCCCAGGTGAGGTATGAGAGAAGGGGACCATGAGATGATTCTGAGAGCCATGGCCGGTAGGAGTCTGGTTTATCATTCTAGTCCAGGGGAAGCCACCGGAAGGACTGAAGCAGGGAGGTAACATGATATCCTTTATGTCTTTAAAATACCTCATGGAGGACAAACGAACAGTTCAAGAGCGGAAGTAAACTAGTAGCCCTACAGGCGTGGTTTCCTTTTTGTTTTTCAACTGTACCATTACAGAAAATGTGAGACAGCCACAGAAGGGTGGAGACAAGCAAGCACAGTGCCTTCCCATCCTCTACCCACCATCCACTCACAGCCAGATATGCCGTAGGACTGCTGTGCTCCCACTGCCCGGCCTGGGGTCACTGAGGCAGAGAGTTGCACATGACAGTTGCAGGTCAGCTGCCTCACAGAGGTGGAGATTCAGAGTTGACAGGGCTTGCAAGAGAGGAACCACAGATGACCCCCAGATCACCCAGGTCGGTGGCAGTGGCACCATTTACAGGACGGAGAAAACGAGGCAGGGACCTGCTTGGGACATGTTCCATTTAAGATGCTTACTGGCCATCAAGTAGAAACAATAAACAGTTGGATATGTAGGGAGCCCAAAGAGAAGATCTGAGTCAGGGAAAAGAATTTGGTATTTAGCAGCATGTAGATGGAGTTTACAGACAAGAATGACTGGCTGAGATCACTAGGCAATAGTCCTGTTACGATTTGTTAATTTGTTGCTGCTGTTGTACTGGGGATTGAACCCAGGGTCCTTGGGTATGCTAGATAAATGCTGTAGTACTAAGCTACATCTCAGCCTTTTTGTGAATTTTTATTTTGAGACAGGGTCTCACTAAGTTGCCCAGGCTGGCCTCAAACTTGCAGTCTTCCTGTCTGAGGAGTTGGGATTGTGGGCATGATCCACTGTGACTAGTTTTCTTCAGTATTTCATGGAAATCTGGCCATATGACTTCTAAAAAGATGCTGAACCACCTGTACAGCTTTAACAACTCCAACCTGGATTTTAATCCAAGGCTGATGAAAAGACAGCTGATTTATTTTTATGACTCCCACTGATTCCTGTGTTGCAATGGCCCACCTCTACTGAGGAAGAGAGATAAATGGCATTGCCTTTGAATTACTATTGAGTTTTATTTTTATTTACTTATTTTATTACTTTTTTTGGGGGATCAACTTCTGTTTTTCAACTTAAGGTCATACACACTTTGTATCAGAAGTTTTTGAGAAAATTAGGAGAGGTAGGAAATTAAGGCATGGCGAATTGGCTGGGCAATTGGGCATGACCTGTCTGTCAGTCACAGCCAGGACACGGCAGAACAGTGGCAGGATGGCCTGGATCTGATGTCAGAATGGGGGTAGAAAGGTGGTGGCCATCGGCCTTCTGTGTTTTTCTCTTGAACTAGTCCTCTATATGTGTGGGGTGTGCTTTATTGGCCATCGGCCTTCTGTGTTTTCTCTTGAACTAGTCCTCTATATGTGTGGGGTGTGCTTTATTTCCCCAAACTTCTTTCCTCCCTACTTTTAGCTTTTTTTTTTTTTTTAATCGAGTTTATTGGTACGTTTTAGGTACACAGTACAGTTACATTCATTAATGGGATCTTGTACCTTTACATGACAGGTCTTGGTTCTCATTTTTTCCCCTTTGCTTTTAGCTTTAATAAATGTAAAAATCTCAATGTTCTCCAGGAGCCCTGTCTGATTCTTTGAACAGCACAAGAGCTGGAAGGGACCTCTGGGCACCCCAGCATCCGGTGACAGAAAGACCATTAAGCAAAAGTTTGGGCTGCTAGGAGATCCCTAAACATGTCTGGAAGAACCAATCCAAGATCAGTGGCAAGAGTTCTGATTCTGAACTTTGCTAATTACCTCTCCCGTTTCCACTGAGTCTTCCAACATCGTTAATATTCAGTCTTGGGCTAGTAGCATCTGTATTCATTCCCCCCACCCCAGGTTTCTCTCTCTCTCTCTCTCTCTCTCTGGCTTCTCTCCCTGGGAATAACACTGGGGGCCGATGTCTATGCAAAGGAAATCTCTAGACTCAGAGATGGTGATGGGGCTCTCACCTGGGAATCCATCTCCTGGCGCTTGATCTGGGTCAGCGTCATGCTTGAGAAGTCCATATTGTCTGCAAGGATGGAAATAAAGACGTTCTTGTCAAATAATGTCCCTGGCTGATCTCCAAGAAATGCCAAATGCTTTGCTGAATGCTTGGCCTGCCATGTGCCAACACGTACACAGAAGAAACTGAGTGGTCCAGAGGAAGGAAGGATGAAGAGGATAACCAGTATTTGCCCTCTCCATGGGCAAATGGGTTGTAGATTTCCCACTTAGCTATTTCTTTGAAAATCTACTTGAGGACCAGTCATTTGAGCAATATAAATGGCTTGCTTATATGGTATCCCACCTTAGGAGAAAATAAGTATACACGTGAAAAGATGAAAAATAAGAGCATTTAGAAATAGAACTATAGGGGGCTGGGTGTGGTGGTGCACGTGTGTAACCCCAGCACTCGTGAGGCTGAGGCAGGAGGATCGCGGTGAGTTCGAGACCAGCCTGGGCTACATAGTGAGTTCCAGGTCAGTCTCAACTACATAGTGAGACCCTGTCTCAAAAAAAAAAAAAAGAAGAAAGAAAGAAATAGAAATAGAACTGTAGGAAATTGGGATCACGGGATAACACATAAATAGTGGCTAAACAGGGTGGAGAAGAAAAGCGGTACTTCCGGAAGGCTACCTGTCTCCTCAATCTGTGATTTGCCGGAAACAGTTGAGGCCACTACCCCTGCTGTGGCCTGGTTCACTCCCCGAGAGGCCTGTTGCAGCCGGGCAAGATTGGGGCTGTCCTTATCAGCTTTTACCTGCCAGGATAAAGCAGATTTAGGGTCAAACAATTGCAGCAGCAAGGACTGCATTGAACAGTTGCTTTGACAGTTCTTGACAAATAAGAATCACTGTTATCAATCAATTTCTTAAAAATATCTGCCTGGGGACGCCTCTTCTGGCATCCCTATAATCTAAACAATCCTTCCCGGATTGTGGGCTTGGTGGCCCCAAATTCCAGCTTTCTCACTTACTTGGATAACTGTTCCAATTGTAAAAGATAATTTAAGGCAACAAAAAGATAAACAAATAAAGAACACTCACTGGGGGAGGACTGTGAAAGCTTTAGGTTCTGGTTACAAGCTCTGCACAGAATTAGCTGGGGTACTGGTTCAAGCTGGGAGACTAACAAGGACGGGCAAATACGTGTTCTAGGGACTCCCAGAGCATCACCAGGTGGCCTCCTCTCTATGACAACTGGATCCTATCTGAGTGTTCGTTGGTGCTGGGATTACTACTTAAGAGACCCTCAAAGGCCCCAACAGAAGCAAAGAGCCATGAGGCACACAGGCGGTGAGCTGGGGAGAGGGGGTTCTTGCTGGCAGATATTAGGTTGTTAGAAGAGGGTAGTATGAGACACCCAAGGGGCAGAATTTGGGACCCAACCTACCCGGATCACAGATAAGTGCCCTGGCCCTGGGGTCAGTGCCATTGTCCAAAGCCTCTAACCTTGCTGAGCTTCACAGCATCCTGGGGAGTCCAGCACGGTCTTACCTTGGATGCAGCCACAAGCTGGGCTGTGCTAGCAGCGATTTCATGGGAACACACGAGCAGCTCCTCAAATTTCCCTCTGCCTTGGACCGCTAGGTCAGCAGCATCCCTGACGGTCAGGAAAAGAGAGGATGGACAAGGTCACAGGCAGCCGTACCCTTATTCCAGCCCATCCCATGGGCCTGGCTGGACAGGGAGGACAGCATGCCTACCCCACCCTTGTAGAGCCCTGGGAGAACCCAGGCCCCTTTCAAACTTTTAGTCCCACTCATTTCCCTGTCAATGGTTCGTCTTCAGCAGATGATTTATTTTTCCCCCTTAGCTATCCTCTGGCATGGATCAACGGCATTGGGGATGGGGGTTGGCAGGAAGCCCTGGATCCAGGCACTTACACCATGATGGTGGCTCCCCAGCCCACAGCTTTGGAGGCTGAGATGAGTCCTTCTGTCCACCGAGAGTTCTTGGCATAAAATTCCTTAGGGGACGCGGTACCCTATAGAAGTGAGAAGAGTTTTTTTTTTTTGGGTACCGGGGCTTGAACTCCGGACCTTGTGCTTGTGAGGCAGGCAGAGGAACCACAGAGCTAAATCCCCAGCCAAACAACTGCTTTTATAGAGTACCTATGATAAGCCAGATGCTTTTCTATATAAGCCTATAGAGTCTTCACTGCCATTTTGATGGAAAGCATCATCATTCCCATTTTACACAGAAAACTGCGATTTAACCCTGGGCACGGTGGTGCTTGCCTGGGCAGGAGGTCACCGCAAGTTCTAGGCCAGTCTAATCTACAAAGTGAGATCTTTTTTATAAAATTTAAAAAATATTGTTCAGGGAGGCAAAAATATTCTTCCTGTGGTCATGTAGGGAATAAATAAAGAGTATATCTGGGGCTTCCCTGACTCCCACTGCCTGTGTATTGCTGTAGCTGGCTCTCAGTTTTCAAGTGTTGCACATATTTCACAGATTCAATCAACAATGGATTGAAGCCGGGCGTGGTGGCGCACGCCTGTAATCCCAGCACTCGGGAGGCTGAGGCAGGAGGATGCTGTGAGTTCGAGACCAACCTAGGCTACATAGTGAGTTCCAGGTTAGTTTCAACTACATAGTGAGACCCTGTCTCAAAACAAAACAAAACAAAACAAAAAACCAAAAAAAAAAACACAATGGATTGAAAACTGGGGCAGGTGGGTGGGTACTGAGGGTGTAGTTCAGTAGCAAAGCATTTGCCCAGCACGCATGAGGCCCTGTATTCAATCCCCAGCACCATAAAAAGAAGGGGAGAGAATCATGTCTGTACTGAACATGGAGTTTCTCTAGTCATTATTCCCTAATGTTTATACTGTATCAGGTATAAGTACGGCTGAATTAAAGTACACAAGAGGGTGTGCACAGGTTACGTGGGAACACCACCATTTTATACAAGGATTTGAACATGCGCAGATTTTGTATCTGCAGGGGGTCCTGGAACCACTCCCTGAGCGGTGACTATATGAATAAAATGAGCCAGTGATGACCCAAGAGGCCTAGCTGCACTCTATGATTTGCCAAAAGAAGACAGTACACAGTGGATAATTCTTCAAAATGACTTCAAAATGATTTAAAAAATATGTCTATGCTTCGGAAGTGTCTGACAATCTGCAGATAAACCTCCTCCAGTCCACCTGTCCACAGTAGGGACCAGAAACAAGCCTAGGCTCTTAAAGAAAGGGTAGGCTGCTCTTTCTAGGATGCTCTCTGGGCTCTGAGCCCTCACGCAGGACCCTGGCCTCCTGGGCTGCAGCTGTGCACTGGATTGGAGGGGGAAACAGGTGGAAGTGACACAGGGCCAAGAGGCCCGACAGCAGCTCTGTGTGAGTAACGATGAACCCACTGTGCTGCTGGTAGGAGACGCAGCAGGGATGTCAATGCAGCTCGCCCTCCTTCTTCATGGGCTACCTGCATCTGTGAGCCACCAGCCCTGGAGCAAAAATATATTTTAAAAAATTTATTTAATTGATCGATTGATTGTTACAGGGTCTTGCTATGTAGCTTAGGCTGGCCTCAAACTCACAGTGACCCTCGGCCTCTTGAGGACTGGGATTACAGGCTTGTGCCATCACACTTGGCCCCAAAAAATTTTTTTTTGTACTGGGGATTGAACTCGGGACCTTGTGCTTTCAAGGCAGGCAGCAGCACCACTGAACTAAATCCCCGGCTGAAGACATACAGATTTTGTCTTGTTATTTTTTATGAAACACTTCAGTGTAACAAGTCTTTCTGTAGCATTTACTTTGCAGCAGGTATTAGAAATCGTCCCGAAGTGATCTGAAGTTTATGGGAGGATGCGTGTAGGCTCTATGCAAATTCTGTGCTGCTCTGTAAGAGGGACAGAAGCATCTGCAGGTTACAGTATCCACAGGGGTCCAATCCCCCAAGGATGCTGAAGGACAGCACTGGGCTTGTTCCTGAGGTCTGCCCAGTTTCGCAAAGTCCTTTCTTCCTCCTCAGAGGGCCCACACTGGCAAAAGAAATGGGGATTCACAGCTGGTCTCCCCGGGGTGTGTGAGCTGGAGCCCAAACCTGTGGCTGGCTGCCCTCCAAAGCTGGCAGGGGCCTGCTTCGTCCTAATGGACAGAGGAAAAACCAGCTGTGGGGAAGCCATAGGTGACCACTGTACGCCCCTCCCCTGCCCACACCTCGCTCACCCTGCCGCTCTCCACGATCTCCCTCTGGAGATCTTTTGAGGCCACAATCAGGACCTGGATGGCTTGCATTAGGCTGGTACAGGAACCAAGGATCCTGTTCAAACAAACAAACAAGGCTGAGACGCAGAGACCGAGAACAAACAGGACAGTTCCCTCTTTCACTTTTAAGCCAAACCTGGGTAGGGAATGAGTGGCCAGGAAGGTACCGAGATTGCTGGAACAACCCTTGGCTGGTGATTGAGAAGACTGATGGGGACCCTCCCCCTAAGGAATGGCTCAGCCACGACTTCCGGGGCTCCACTTCCCTACAATGCAGCCCTGCTACTGCTTACCCACACTGACACTGCAATTCTCCAAAGCTGCTAAGATTTACTCTAATCCCCTGATGGGGATGCAAGGCATAAGCCAACCCCAGGAACATGCCTTCCAGGCTCAGACTGACCTTTCATTCACCTCCAACTTGACTCCTGTGTCTCCAGCTCTGGATTTGCTGAGCATTTCCTGTTGAGAAAAATCATGGTTTCTAAATGTAATACCTGTGCTAGGAACCCAGCAATGCCCTTCTACGTCCCAGGTCCAACCTGCTGTGTGTGCTGACAGACCCAAGTCTAGACTCTACCCAGAGTCTGTAAGGGTCCAGGAGAGCTCAGGGCTCTTGTCTGTCCAAGTGGAAGGTCATTTTGCAATTAGCGAGGGCCCTGACCTTCAGGCACCCAGGCGGAAGTGCAGAGAGTGCTGACAGCGATCACCCCAGGCCAAGAAGGGCGACTGCTACCATGGCTCAGAGGCAGGGGAGCGGTAGGGACCTTTCCAAAGCTGCCCACTCAGCTTTTTCTGAGATTCATTACTATTGGGTAGGGCTGCCATTCAAGGCCTTTAGGGTAGGATCATGATTACTGGCATCCTACAGAAACCAGATCAAAATCTGAGCCAAAATGAATAGAACTTATAGAAGTCATGCAACTAACAAGTAGTCAGTCTGGAACTGGAACGCTGGATGGTCTGACACCAAAGCCTGTGACCCGTGGGGAAGCTGCTCGCCTTCCTTCAGCGAGGACCCCCTGGTTTCTGCTCCTCCTGGATGCAGTGGGTTTGGGTGTGGGTTGTTTTTGCAGGGGCCACTTAGCTTTCATGTGCAACTAAGATGTGCCCACGGGGTAAGGCTGTTCAAGGGCCTCTGCAACAGTGTCACTTTAGATCCTACAGGATCCTCCTACCTCGATCCTGGCTGTGGCAGCTTCAATGGCAGCTGAAGTGGCGGCCATCTCCTTGTCCACGAGGTCCCCCAGCTCCTCCTGCTTGATGTCCAGGCCTCTGGGCAGCAGCTCCTATGAAGAACACCACAAAGGCTGCAGTGACACTTGGCAGACCAGTCAACCTTATAAGATGGCTGAGGTGGGAGCCTCTCAAGAAGCCACCAGCCCTAAACCCACAGGGTCACTCAGCTGCAACTGCTCAGGCCCTAACCCTGTATTTGTACAACTTATTTGCTAGATGCAAGTATTTTAAAACCTCAAACACAAATATATCTTTCAACCAGTTAAGACCCAGCAGTTCCTCTTCCTGTTGGACAGATGGAAAACCAAGGTTCAGAGAGGGAGAATGTACTGACCACAGTTACGCTGCTCACATAAGGGCAGAGCAGAGATTTGAACTCAGGGCCAAATGACATAAATCAATGTAGTTTGTGTTTGTTTGTTTGCAGTATCAGGGATTAAACAAAGGCCTCTGCACTGAGCTACACCCTGCTCTTTTTAAATTTTGTGACAGGGTCTCACTAAATCACTAAGTCGCCCAAGCTGGGATTGAACTCACAATCCTCCTGCCTCAGCCTCTCAGAGTGCTGAGATTACAGGCCTGTGACACTGACTAGCCAGAGCCCATGACTGTTGAGCACATACTATGTTATACTTCCCGAGGAAAGTTTAAATAAGAATAGACTATTCAACATTATGCAAAGTATGGAGGCATTATTTGGTAGCCCACTATTTTAGGCAATGTTTATATTTTTATGAGGTATAAGTTAAAAAAATAAAAATTAAAAAAGAAGAATAGACTCATTTTATATTGCCCAACTTTGGGAAGAGCTGAAGCACTGCTGTTTGAATGTATTACCTTTGCAATCCGCTTTGTTTCCTGCCTGAATTCTATTTGTCCTCCTCACTACCCTCCACCCTAAAATAAAGACAGATTCAGGAGAGCGATGATCATGTCTTTGTCTTTTTTTTTTAACCCTATATGGATGCATCCTTAAACAAGATATTGTTAAGTTTGAATGGTTAGGTCTTTGTATAAAAGTAACCACACTGTGTGTATGGTTTTCTGTATTTATTTCTTTTTCTATGACTTAATTTTCTCCCTTATGTTCTATGCATCGGGTTCATTCTATAACCCTGTAATTTTATTGTTGGGAACAAACTCTAGGGAGTGGTTTACACATATATCCCAGGAGCCATGGCCAAGAATGACCACGGGGATGCAGTCATAATGGCCTAAACTGGAAAGAACCCAAATGTCCATCATCAAGAGAACAAATATATTAAGCTATCTTCACACAATAGAATATTACAGAGCTTTGAAAATGGAGGTCTTCTTATGGATAAATCTCATACACAGCTGAGTAAGAAAGCAAGATGTAGGAGAATATCTACATATGATTCCATTTATATGGAACATGTAACATATAAAACTAATAATGTATTATTTAGGGGGGGACGAGGACATGGCCTTATGGAACTTGTAGTAGACATTCTATCCTCCATGTCCTTAGCCATCATATTCCAGTTCCTATAACTTCCCTTGGATCTGTCACCCAGGTAACTGATCTCCCCTTCAGCTCTGTTTTAATCTCCCGTTGAACTCCACACGAAGTCATTATCTTTGTATATTTTTAATCTTTGAAAGTTCTACGTTTCTTTTTGTAATATTCTGAAGTATTCCCTCGTCACACTCGTCATACTTTTTCTTCCAGTTCTTTAAGTGCACAATGACTGTGAAAGAGCCTGGGAGGCAAGGAGCAGTGTGGTCTTCACTTCTGGGCAGCACAGGTGAGCAGGTGCCTGACAGTGCCAGCTGCCAACGCTGTCAGATGAAGGGAGCAGTGAGGAAGGCCCAGCAAGAGCGAACGGCCAGACAGGACATGTCCTTGTGTGCTGAGCTACACACAGAGGGTGACTGAAAAGCACGGTGACTATTTACATTAAAAGAAAAATTTTAAAAACCTATTACGGTAAGAGACACATTGTCAGAATGATGGGATGTGTGTTCAAGCCAAGGAGGAGCAATTGTGATGGACAGTAATGGCATTGTGTCTTTTACTATAATAAAAGCTTTATTTAGTCACAGTGCTTTGTGATCAGCTCTTGTTATCACACATTTGCAGCAATTTCTTGTCAAGTAAAAATGTGACAGTGTGTCCTCCTCTGCCTTTTTCACAGGATCTGGCACTGTGTGACTTCTGGCTCTTCCTCAGAGTCAAATGACCACGAAAGGAAAATGTTTTGAATCAATTCAGGACATCGAGGCATCCACGACAGAGCAACTAAAGACACTCACAAAAGAGGACTCCCAGACCTACTTCAGAAAGCAGCAAGAACAATGGGATAAGTGTGTTGGAAGCAAGGAGGAATATTTTGACAGGGATTCATGGTAATATGTCTTTTACTGTAATACATTTAAAAAATGTAAATATTCTCTGTATTTTGTGATCATGCCTCATACATTGATTTTTGTCATCAAACAAGAAATACAAGCACATCTCTGTTTTTTGGAAGAGAGCAGAGGGAAGAGGCCAGAGGCAGAAAAATATATGAGAGGCTAATGAGTCCAAATGAGAAGGCCAAGGGCAGAGTTCAGTGGCAGAGCACTCACCCAGCACAAGGCCTGGGGTTTGACTCCAGCCCTGCCAAAAAACCCAAAGAGAACAAGAGGTCAAATGTGAGATGAGCAGAATCTGTACTGTGGCCCTGGAATCTTCCTTCCCTGACTTACTACCACATATTTTAGGAATGAATTAAATGTTACCTTGTATTGTACTTTCTTTTTTTTTTTTTTTTTTTTTTTTTGAGACAGGGTCCACTAAGGTGCCCAGGCTGGCCTCAAACTCAAGATTGTTCTGTCTTAGCCCCCCACATAGCTGGGATTGCAGGCATGTGCCTCCATATTAAGATTATGTATTATAATCTTAAAATAGGTTTAGGGCCAGGGATTTAGCTCAGTGGTGCTGCCACCTGCCTCACAAACACAGGGTCCGGAGTTTGGTCCCTGGTACCAAAAAAAAAAAAAATCTTAAAATAGATTTCTATTATATCTCTTACCAGACTATAAAATGGCTGGGCTGGGGATTTAGCTCAGCATTTCCATCGCCTGCCTTGCAAGTGCAAGGACCCAAATTCGATCCCCGGTACAAAAAAAAAAAAAAAAAAAAAAAAAAAAAAAAAAAAAAAAAAAGGCTGCTTTTCTTATTTTTCTTTCCCATAGGGTTCATGTATTACTGTTCCTATCCTAACTCAATTCTTGGTACACAGGATGTATTCACTACATCTTTCCAGAAAACTGCTCATCTCCTCCTTTGCCAGTGCTGGCCACACAGCACCTTCCCAATTAATGACCAGTGAATTACAGGGGCGAGAAGCCCCTCAGGAGGTCAGCTTCTCCAGCTCTCCCTCAAGTGCTAAGTGCAGAAGAAAATACCTCGCCAATGGCCTTGATCTTGCTCAGGCAGCTCCTCATGGCCGTGCTGTCCGCATTCTCGAGGGCTGCCTCTTCCTCCAGGCAGGCCAGGTAGGCAAGGGTTTCCCTGCCGTACTCCTTACAGGCCTCGGTCAGGGCTGGAAACACAGGGTGATGGGACATTTAAAGGTCCCCTGCTTATCCTGCTTTCAGGGCAGCTCCTGCCCACCGGCACTCACAGTCTGCGGGCTCCGGTGGGGCCCTGAGGCTGGTGCTGCTGCCATGAGCAATGGTGTCACTGGTCAGGTGGCCGAGCAGGGTGACAGTGTGCAGGAGGTCACCTATATCTGTTGGGAGCGCGAAGAAACATTTCTCAGGCCGGGGGAGGATGTTACTTTCGGACCCCTCGCTTCCCCGCTGCTTTCAAGGTCACACACTCCTTTCCCGGGTGCACAGGAACCTGTCACTATTCCCACACAGCAGCATTCCCGAATCCTGCCTGGCTGCCTGTAGCGACAGTCTATCCCTCCACCTTCTCACCTTCTGGGCAGGCCAGATATTGGCTCCGACTCTTTTCCAGTTGCTCGATGCAGCTGGAAACAGACTTGACCTTGGAGAGAAGGTGATCTGTGAGAGGGAAGACAGGGCGAAGTCAGAGCAAGGGTTCTCAGGGCCTATGTCCCCCTCCCTAGGTAAGTGCTGGACAGACGAGCTGCCCAGCCCCACAGAAGTTGCCCTGACACAGGGGAAGGATGGGAAGGGTGCTGGCCCCGCTGCTTCTGATGGGAAGTACCGGACCCTCTCACTGCATTGAAGAACCACACTGCCGAGTCCACCTCAGCCTTAGCATCGAGCTGAGAACGTGGTGCTGGCCCAGGTTCTGCCTCTCTCCTCTCATGCTGGCCGAAACGTGAATCCTGTAAATTCCTTCAAAGCCCTTTGAGTCTCACTGCTCTTGGGCCTGGAACTGACTCTCTGGCTGCCCTACAGTCTGCTCTGGATCCCTGTCATTTCCACTGCTGGGTGGCCCACTGATCCATGGAGACCACACAGCTCAGAGGGAGAACATGGCCCAGGGCTGGCTCCTGGTTCTGCCGCTCTCACTAGGCTGTGTGACCTCAGGGTGGCTGTGTCTGAAAGCAGGTGAGAGAGAGACAGGACCTCCTCATGGGGACACTGGAGGGTGAGCTGGGCCAGGACATGTCTGTGAGAGCCCCTAGGACAGTCCCTGGCACATGGGAAGCTGTCCATACAAATTAGGCTTTCCTTGTGGGGAGAAAGGAACCCTTCTCCATTGTTGGTGGGAGTGCAGACTGGTGCAACCACTGTGGAAATCAATATGGAGATACCTCAAAGAGCTGGGACTAGAGGTTCCATTTGACCCAGCCATCCCTCTGCTGGGTATCTTTCCAAAAGAATTAAAAGAATCATACCACAGTAATATATGCACACCAATGTTTATAGCGGCACAGTTTGTAATAGCTAAATCTTGGAAACAGCCCATTTGCCCATCAGTTGGAAACTGGATAAAGAAGATGTGGTTTTTCTTTCTTTCTTTTTTTGGGGGGAGGCGGGTACTGGGGATTGAACTTGGGTCCTTGCTCTTGCAAGGCAGGCCACCGAACCACTGAGCTAAATCCCCGGCCCAAGATGTGGTTTTTCTATAAAATGGAATACCATTCAGCCACAAAGAATGAGAAATTAGATTCATTCATAGGAAAATGGAGACATATTGAGGATATACTCCTAAGTGAAATAAGTCACACGTGTGTAAATACCGAATAGTTTCTCTGGTGTGAAAAACTATAATAGTACATAAGATCCTAATGAGATAATTGACAATGTGAAATAGGAAGAAAAGGGCTAAAGGTGTAGGGAAAATGGAAAGGGTAGAGGAAAGGTAATAAGGGAAAAGAAAAAAGTATGACAAAATGAAAAAATGGAAATAAAGTGTTTGTAAATGGGGAGGGGAAAAGGGGATGAAGGGAGGGCACAGAAAAGGGGAAAAAAAATGAGAACCAAGACCTGTCATGTAAAGGTACAAGATCCCAAAAAATGAATGTAATTGTACTGTATACCTAAAATGTACCAATAAACTCAATAAAAGAAAAAAAAAACAAAAACAAATTAGTGTTCCTATTTATTTTTATTTTCTTGTTTATTGCATATGGGGCAGGATGCTGAGGATGAAGCCCAGGGCCTTTGCATCAGCCCTTTAAATTTATTTTGAGATAAGGTCCTACTAAATTGCCCAGGCTGGCCTCAAATTCCCAATCCTCCCGCCTCAGTTTACCAGAGTGCTGAGGTTATAGGTGTGGGTCAATGCTCAGGACAGGTTTTTTTAAAAAATTGCTTCCTACTTCCATTTCTCTCCACTAAACCTCCCAGCCCTTTTTATATTTTATTTTAAGACAGGGTCTCACTAAGCTGCCCAGGGTGGGTTTGAGCTTGGGATCCTCCTGCCTCAGCCTCCTGAGTGCTGGAATTACAGGAGTGGGCACCGAACCTGGCTCTCTGCTTTTCAAAGTCTCACTGGCCAGTGGCTGCAGTGCCCGGCATCCCCAGAGCCAGGTGGGCACTTGGCGTGCTCTTTCACCGTAACTGTCTCTGTACAGTGGCCCCACTGAGGCCTGCTGTGATACTCTGTCAAATCAGGATCCTTCTATTTGGTAAAGAAATCAGCTGTCATCTACATCCTCTCTGCTGCTCGTCCTTCCGTGCGATGGCTTGGGACTCTGCTGGGTCCCGGGCCTCACAAGTTTGTGCTGGAGCACTCTGGACTCTGGATGGGGACACTGCTGCACCAGCAGACCCTCAGGCCTTGTCTACATGCACACTGGGCCCTGTGCATCCTTTGGCGGGGACTTTTCCTCTTCCCACCACGCCATGCAACATGCTGCCTCCCCGCCTCAAGTTTCTGAGCAGCCACCGCCTGATTCCATGCCTAGTTTTCTACTCATTGAGACACAGCTGTCCATGCCTCCTTTTCCAGCTCTCACAGTTGTTTCAGAGTCCTGCTTACAGTGTAACCCACCGAGGAAAGCAGTGGTTCTCACAGCCTGGGCCTAAGGACAGCCCTGCTGCCTGGGCCCTGCCACAACTCCCGATGTGATTGGCCCTGGCCTCCAGAGACGCTGACAGGCAGCCGGGAGGACAGTACCTGTGGATCCTGCGCAGCTGATGAGCATGGGCTCTTCAAGCTGGCTCAGCGCCTCCTGCACCATGCGCTCCACAGCCTTCCTGGACCGCAGCAGCAGCGCCTTCCGCTGGTCCTTGGCGAGCTGGCACACAGACTCCTAAAACATCCCCAGGAGGAGAGAACCAGCTCACTGGCTGGCACGAGGAGCGACCCTGGCAAGCGGGCTGACAGCCTGACCCGTTACACCCCCCACCGACCCTCCTAGGCATATCTGAGGTGCTCAGCCTGAGCGAGGTCCTGCACTTGCCTGTGTGCTGGCCAGTTTGAGCTGGGAGCCCTCCAGCTGCTCTCGAAGGGCTGCCAATTCCTCCTCCCGACCTGCCGCGGCACTCGCCAAGCTGTCCCGCTCCTTCTCTAGCTCGGTGATCTGTGCGGTGCATTTTGCTTCTGACTATAATGGCGACAGCATGGGAAGGAGGCGCTGGGAAAATCAGGCTGTTCCCTCCCAGAGGTCCAAATCCTCCTCCTGGCACCAAGGAGCAGCCAGTGACGCTGCTCTCACTGCCTGGTGCTCACAGCAGGACCAGCTCAGCCATGGGCAGGATGCTGGGGGCCAGAGAAGAGGGAGGGTCGGGCTCACCTGGGCAGAGGCCTCCAGGTTGCTGTGGAGGAGCTGCAGCTCCTGCCTGCTGGTGGTGAGCTCCTGCTTTAAGCTCTCTAGAACTTCCTGCTGTTCCTGGGTCTGAAAAAGCAGCAAAGAATGGCTCCAAGTGGGGTGACAGAAGGGAGATACAAAGTCAAAGTTCCCCAAGCTATTGATGCGAGACTCTGCTCTGCTGTATGAAATCGCACCTCAACAAAAAGCTGGGAGGCAGGGCGGAACGAAGCAATGTCCCAGACCGTACCAAATGCCTTTTCTTCTGGCTAAGGGGAATGTCAAGGGAGAGCCCACAATATGGATTAACGTTGAATTCAGCCTGTAATTTAGGCATTCCAACAACTATAATACTGTTTGTTTTGTTTTTTTGAGACAGAGTCTTACTATGTAATCCAAGTTGGCCTCAAATTCACAGTGATCCTCCTGACTCAGCCTCCTGAGTGATGGGATCACAGGCATGCACCACCCCACCTGGCCCAACACTTAGATATTGTGACATCTCACCATCTTGAAAAAAACTCTTTCTGCGGGGCATGGTGGTGCATGCCTGTAATCCCAGTACTCTGGAGGCTGAGGCAGGAGGATCAGTGTGAGTTCGAGACCAGCCTGGGCTACACAGTGAGTTCCAGGTCAGTCTCGAGTGGGTAACCACCCGTTAGGAATTCACAGCTAATACTAGAAAATCATTTAAATGGAACAGAAACTATCCAAAAATATCAAATAGGAAGGGTAAATATTATTGGTGTAATGTTTACTCCCAGGAGGTAGATATATATTCTACTCTGGGTCACAGATAGTGCAAAGGTCTAGTCTCATGCACTCGGTCTTCCCGTCCGACATTTCGTGGATCACCTGCCAACCCCACAGCGACACGACACTGTTCTCTGGCCTGCAAATCTTTGTAGGTATGCATTCCTCTCTTGCTTTCCCTTCCTCAATCCTTGTTCTTGGGAAGCTTTCCGCTGATGAATGTCACTCCTTTGGGGCTTGTCATTACTTCCTACTCTGAACGGTGCACGCATCTGCGACCAGGTCCTGCTGCTGTTCTCAGGGCCCCCGTGGAGCAGACAACAAAGTCCCACCAAGAGCCACCTTCACCCCATCTCCCAAGTGTTCCTCCGTCCCCTCACCTTCCGCTGGGCCTGGTCACTTATGCGCTCAAAGGCATCTCCAAGCTCTTTTTTCTCTCGTTCCAAATCTGCCTGGGCTTGCCTGGCCACAGAGACCTGTTTGGTCACCTCTGCATTCTGTAAGGAAGAACAGCGTCTTGAGTTGGTGTCTCTCAGGCTCACAGGACATCTTCCTTCTAGAACCAATGACCCCAGTCAGACCGTGAGTGCCTAGGAGCCAGACAGACCAACCACTTTCCTACCCACAGGAACGCCAGAACCCAGCCATGACCTTCAGAGACTGTACTGCAGTATCTACAAAAATAACAAAGATGGTGGGTGATTCTAAGAAGGGCTGACACCTAAGATAGAGCTCAAGATGCAGAAGGCAAACGGGCTTGTGGAGCCGGGGTTCCCAAGAAATGGGGTGCTGCCATCTCCCCTGTGGCACCGGGTGTGCAGGATGGTGGAAGGGGTGGATGGTGGAAGGGGTGGAAGGTAGGTGACCTACCTTCCGCAGCAGGTCAGCATGGTTCTGAACCAGCTCGCTGTACTTCTCCTTGAGCTTGCTATACCGCTGCTCATTGGCCTGGGCCTTCCCTGCATCATCAAGGACTGAGGTGAGGCATTGCCCTTGGCTGGGACCCTCTACCCTCCTCCTTCCAGTAGGGACACAAACTTCTCCTTCTCCCTCCAAACTCCTACTTACAGAGACTTCTCTGTGAAGTCTTCTTTAAAAAAATGACAACGAAAACAATTCACCTGGCTAAAATCCTTCCTCTGATTTGCATCTCCTTGGAATTTCTGTACAGGACACTCCTGTCACTGAGGTTTTGGGCCTTTAGTTCAATTTTGCTCCTTAGGCCTTCGTCCTGCTTCCTTCCTCTTTGGGAGTCCCCTGCCCCAGGGCAGCCACCCCTTTGTCACCTCTGTAGTTCCCGTCTCCCTCATTTCTGCCCTCAAGTCTGTCCCTCTAGCCAATGATGGGCTGGCATTTCTGCAGCACTTCCTCGGCCTGAGTCTGCCCAGACCCTGCCCTCAGGCCCAGCCCCGAACCCCTCTCACTCTCTATCTCTGTCAGGCTCCGCTGTGCCTTCTCCGTGTCTTCCCGTTGCTTCTTGAGTTCATCCAGCTCTGCCCGGAGGAAATCGCAGTCATCAGCTGCCTGCCGCCCCAGGTGCTGCTGCTCGGCCAGCTCAGCCTCCAGCTCACTCACGCGGCCCTTCAGCTGCAACACAGCCCGCTGGCTCTGTGGGAGGGACTCAGGTGAGTGTTCTGTCACCACCAGCCCTGGACGGGAGTGTCAAGCAAGACAAGTCCTCCCATGTCTCCAGCATGGACCAAATACAGGTAGCCTCGCTCTCCCTGGGTTCGTTACCCATGGACCAACCAACCACATCATATTAGGTATCTATGCAGGTTCTAGGCAAATGGCACACCACAGCAGATAAAGGACTTGAGTATACTTGGGTTTTGAGTATCTACAGTGTGCCCTGGAACCAATCCCCTGTAGATGCCATGGGATGGCTATAAATAAGGTTTCTCTCATCAGCCAGCTCCCAAGGTCTCACTGGAGTTGAGGCTTCTGGCTATTTCAAGTCACCCACTCACCACCAACAGGGGCTGGTGGCAGAGGAATTCTGGTCCTAGTTACCTAGGGGTAGCACTGGGCTGAGTGGGGAGGAGGCAAGAGAGGATGCTGGGCCTGGCCTTGTGGCTCAAGTCCTCTGACCAGCCATGGCTTTGAGGCACAGGCATATATGAAGTGTAATCAAAATATATGGTTAATGTTTAAAAATTTTTAAAAATTATTATAGTCAGAGACACATTGCCATTAATTCCCCTTGCTTTAAACTTGCTCATCTGACCATTCTTGCCACTTTGTGGAACAGCTCTGAAAATCTTCTTTTGTGTCTTTATGAGGTGCATGTTGCTGCCTAATGCCACCTAATGCAAAGGCAGGCTTGTAAAATCTGCATCTTCCTCCACCTTATTCACCAGATCTGGCACCATGTGACTCTGGCTCTTTCTCAAAGTCAAAATGACCACAGAAAAGAATTACTTCAGAAAGTGGCAAGAATGATGGGGCGGATGTGTTCAAAGCGAGGGAGAGGATTCTGAGGAGGATTCGTGGCAATGTGTCTTTTATTATATAAATTAAAAAGAAAAAAAAATCACTATATTTTTCAGTCACACATCATACAGAAAACCAGAGGCAACAAATAGCTACCAGAGTCCCAAACTAAAACTCTTCGTAAGGCTGAGGTGGAAGAACAGGTCTTCGGCAGCATGCTCCGGGGCAGGTAGTGATCATGGCTACCAGGGACACTGGCACCCAGCTTGGCTGCTGTCCAAAGGCACCTGTCCTGGTCTCTCATGGAGACCATGGGAGGTTCTTTTGGCTTCGGTGTTTCTACTAATTAACCTGCCCCAGTCATGGTTCACTCTGAATCTACAAGTCACAACTAGAATGTTAAAACCTATCACATGTCAGTGAAGCCCGAAAGCAGGTGAGAGCCCAGCACGCACCTCAGTCTTCATGCTCTCCAGCTGGGCTCTCAGCCCGCTGATCTCTCTGTACAGTCGCTCGATCAGGTGGTCCCTGTGGGAGAGAAGGAGAGTGCATTCACTTCTCCTGTGTGCTGTCCTTCTAAATGTGAGCTGGCAGACTGGGAGAGGAAGTTAAAAGCTGGTGTTCATTTGGGGACAATTCTTCAACCCTATAAATTATACAGACAACCCTCCATATCTGCAGATTCTGTGTCTGTGGATTCAGCCAACTGCAGACTGGAAATATTTGGGAAAAGTGTAACACGGCGTAACAACGATTTATACAGCATTAGCATCGTGTTAGATATTATAAGTCACCTAGGGATGATCTAAAGTATTTGGGAGGAGGATAAGTGAAGGTTCTATGCAAGCAGAATCCAACTTTATATAGGGACTTAGGGTTCTGGATCCAGCCCCCTTTAGATATGGAGGGACCATTGTTTATTACCTAATCTAATACCCACAGGTCTGTCACAGTTACTGATCCTCTGGGAATAAAGGGGCTAATATTTGAGGAAAAGACACTCTATTGAGTGTTAAGAATTTCTCTTACGGAAGTGTTATGAGGCAGACCGTGGCATGACATGTTCCTGCTGGTCTGAACCACTGGTGGTACACGCATGACTGTCCCATAGGACGGCTTGCATCCAAATGGATCTAATCATTTTGATCAATCTTTTACTAATCAAACTAACAGTCAACTGATGAGACAGTCACACATGTACCATCAGTGGTCCAAGCTGCCCATCAGTGAAACATCAGAATTACGGCCTCACTGTGAGTATGTTAACTTAATTTCTGCACCATGTTGGACTCACTTTTCATCCTTGTTCACACCATTTTGACTGTTGAAATTGAAGGGATCACTGCTGAATGAGCTGCCAAAGATGTCATCAAACTTGTTATCAAATAAATTCTGCAGTGACCAGAAAGGAGGGAGAGCAAGTCAGAGACACAGAAAATTCTACATGAGGTCAGTGGAGCAACATGTAGGAATGGTCCCTTTCTTGATTTGGTGCAGACCCATTTGTGACTCATTTGAAAACCAGAGTCGTTTTCAGTCTAGGTTCAGAGGTGTGCATCTGTCACCCCAGCTATGTCAAAGGCCGAGGCAGGCAGATCATCTGAGCCCAGTAGCTTTAGGCCAGCCTAGACAATGCAGGGAGACCCACAAAAAAAGGGCTGGGGGAGGCTGACCCTGGTCAAAGTCAGTGCACCTGGGCTAGGCCTCTCCCATCCTCTTCCTTGCACTTGGGGCAATGGGAAGGGCATGTTCCTCTCCCAAGGGTTCTCACCTGCTGGGAGGCATCCATGTCCATGAGGTCATCCTTCTCCAAGACTGGCTCACTGTCAGGGGACGAGGCCTCTGCCGGGATGACCACCACAGGGCTGATGTGTTCCGACAGGGCTGAGGCCCGCAGGAAGTTGGGGGGGTTCTGAGGAGGGGAGATATTCTGAGCCAGTGCTCACCTGCCAGGCCCCACCAGCCTTCAAGAGAGGAGCTGGGAACCCTGCAGTGCCTGGGTGTGACTGAGCACACTCACCTCAGGCAGCTGGGGGATCTGAATGAGTCGCTTGAAGTATTGGAGGTTGCTAGAGCGATGGAACAGATCCTTCAGCCTGTGGGTGGAAAGGGGCCTCAGGGTGCTGGGTGTCTTTGGCAGCCCCAAGGAGGGGACAGCCCACCCCCAGCTTTGTCACCCCAAAGTCACAGGTGATGTCCTCCATGGCACTGGAATTCAATTATGATATTACAGACAAGGGTCCTTTACAGCCAGTCCTGTTACCCAGAGGCAAGGAAAGAGTAACTCATGATCCCAACACAAATGTCTCACAGCCCTGGAACACATGTGGATGTCTGGCAGACTTGTCTTCCTATGCAAGCCTGGCTTAGAGTCACAGCCAAAGAAACTGACTTTCTCAGAAGATAAGCCACCAGAAAAGGGAAGGGAGCTTAATTATCAAGGGAGATCTCTTCTTGTGAATCCACCTGGCTTTTAAACTATACATTATCTCCCTATTAAACCAGATGTTTCTAGAAGGCAGGAACTGAACCCTGTGAGATTCTGCTTACCAAAGAACCAGACACAGAGATGCTGCTTGTTAGGGAAGAACGACCTGTCTATACTGAGCCCTAATCTTAGATGAATACAGCTATGAAAAATATCAACTTTTTTTTTTGGTGCTGGAGATTGGATCCAGGACTTTGAGTATGCTAGGCAAGCACTCTCCTACTGACATAAGCAATACTCCCAGGCCCCCAGACAACACTTTTTTCTCATTCCCTGATATCTCTTCAAACCACTGAAGACCAAGAAAAGTGAGCATACCCAGAGGGATATATTCTGAGATGAAGAGGATTATGGATCCCAACAGCAGCAATACCAACTTTTCTCTCACTCAGCCTCACGAGCTAAGCCCCTGGGATCTCATCACAGCCTCTCAGATCCCAAGACCAAGGCCAACACTTAGTTATGTCCCCACTATGTCACTGCTGCTTTCTCTCAATTCAAGGATAGTGAGGCCTCAGAGAGCAGCCACTTCTGTGTGGCAGGAAGAGCTAGGCAGTTACTCACAGGAGATGTTTTCATACGCTAGAAAAAAACCAAAGGGAAGAAATCCAGCTGACCACACATCCCGTCTCCCAGGGCGTGAGCCAAGAGTAATAGGCCCTGCCGCTTTTGCAAGCTACCGGAATTTCACATTCCAGGAAAGCAGCCCCAGGGCCTGTCTCCTAGGATTTAGTAAGTCATTTATTATTGACTATGTACCAGGGTTCCCTGATGGAACAAGGCAGTGCGAGGCTCGTTCAACCTGAGCTGCTGCTCTGATGGCGCCTCAGGGTTGAAGAGCCATGGTTAAGAATGAAGAAATTAATGGGAGAAACCAGAGTGCCAACATTTATCCACAGAGCCAAGTCACGATGGTCTCTGAGGCTCCCTGCTCCATTCCTGCCCTCTTCTCAGACACTTACCCTAGGGAGGAGCCACGCTTCTTATCTGGTCATTCATGTCTCCCCCTAAAAGCACCGGCATGATTCGCTCTCAGTCCGACAGGCTCTGTCTCTCCTAGGCTACCGAGCTGGCTTATGAGCGCACTGGCTCATTCCAGCGCTTATCAGGCACCGTACACCTCACTGACCACTGTTTGTCAGATGCAGCGGACATAGTAATGGACATAACAGTCAAACAAAACTAAAACTGTGCTAAAAATTCATGAGGGAAACAAACAGGGTGCTTGAGGACATGAGGCGCGGTGGGACTGGAGGAACAGGAGAGAGCGAACACAAGCGCAACTCAACTGGGGCCGGGGACATAGCTCAGTGGCACCACGCCTGCTCGCAAGTGCAAGGTCCCGAGTTCGATGCCCCGTACCAGAAAACCAAAAACAGCAACAACAAAACAATGTGATGACTACGGGGGCCTCAGATTGCCTTTCTGGGGTGACACAAGATGACCAACACATGGCCGGGCTGGAAGAGCACTGCAGAGGAGGGAGCAGAAAGTACTGGAAGGCCCTGGCGGGCAGGAAAGGTAGCTGAATGACGGAAATGTGGACAGAGCAAGATGTGTACTTCTAGGGCATCGATAGAATCTGGGGAGAGACTGGACATGGGGCAGGTGCCTTAGATCTCTGGCCTGAACGGATGGCAGCTGTGTTTATGGAAACAGAAAAGACTAGGAGGAAAATGGTTCACTGGGGAAACCTAGAGTTCAGTTTGGGACTTAAATCTTGCGTACGGGCGTCCAAATGGGTAAGTGAGACTGGAACTGAGAAGGTGGAGATGCGTACTCAGGATCTGTCGGCCTGCAAATGGTATCAGACCAGGGAATTCAGGAAAAGGACACAGAGAAGAGGATGTCCTGATACGAAGCAGGTCACGTGTGACAGGTGACATCTCTCTCCTCCAACCTTAAACGGGATTTCGCAGAGACCCAGTAACTTCCCGGCCACTGGGTAGGTTTACTGCTGTCCAGCCATTTTTCATTGTATTATCACCTCAAAATATAGATACTGCCACCCCTCAGGGTTTCAAGACATACACCCTTGTGTGGATGAACCGATTTTACAATGTGTTTTCATTGCCCCCTCGTTCCCATCACTTGAGCCGCTTACTTCGTGAACTGCTCCATGAAGCGGTCCCGGTGGCCTTGCAGGGTGTCAGCTGGGAGACCTGGGAGGAAGTGGAAAGGGTGTGAGACGGGAGGAAGTGGGGCTGCAGAGAGGGGCCAGCTGCCGTGGGCCTGAGCTGCCCTGAGGTCTGGTAGCCCAGGGTGTGGGGCGAGAGCAGGGGACACTCAAGCGCCCATCATCCGGCTTCAGCGTGCTGCTGGAGGAGGGGCCGTTCTGGCCCAGTGGGTAGAGGTTGTGCCATAGAAGTGGGGGTGACCCGACATTATGCAGGACAGATGGGTTCGGGCCTGGGGGTAGGTAGCCCAGGGGCCTCTCCTGGGTATGACGGGTGCTTCAGGTTCCAGGACGTGGTCGTTAGCTAACTCTGTCATGCAGCACAAGCACTGGCCTCTCAGGGCTGGCCCCTGCTACAGTCAGTACCGAGCTCCCTTTCCCGCCTAATTCTGGCAGTCTGTGTATGTCAGCTGTGGATCACAACTCTGCTTTTATTTATCCATTTATTTTTGCTATACTGGGGACTGACTACATCCCTAGCTCCTTTTGACTTTTTATTTTTAGACAGGGTCTTGCAGAGTTGATCAGCCTAGTCTCAAATGCGCAGTCCTCCTGCCTCAGCCTCCCAGAGGGCATTGTAAGAGTGTACCACTGTGCCTGTCTCTGAAATCCACACCTTATTAAGCCTTTGGATTTTTGGATTAAGGACATAAACTGGAGACGTCTATGCAAACATTCTGAACTCAGAAATTCCAAAATCTGAAACCCTCTGTATCACAAGCCTTTTGGATGAGGAACACTTAACCTGTACTGGCTGGTGTTCCCTCCCCTCTCCCGGCCGCACAGTCCCCTGTCCAGAGGCTGGCAGTGTGAGATTCATGGATTCCCCTGCTTTTAGGGAAGGCTTATAAATCCAAGTAATTATTTGCCTCTTCTCAAAACTCATCACCTTGCAGGAAACTAGTGCCAGTCTGTGCAACAGCTACAATGAAGCATCGTAGAAAGGCCTCCTTCCTCTTGGGATTTGGCCCAGCCCTCTCCACTCCCTCCAGGTGCCCTGACTAAATGGCCAATCCCCAGCTTCCCGCCTTGAAACTCCCCTGGATCTGTCAGCTGCTGCTCCCCTTGTCTGCTCGGACACCCAGGTTCACCACTCGCCAGTGACCACAGCTGTGGAGGATCCCACGTCCCACACTCATAAAGCACAACCGTTTCCCTCCTGTGCTTTAAGCCCTTGGCTGTATCCATTCCAGTCTTGATTTTTCCTGGTTTCCCATCACACACCATGCACATCTCTGCTGCATACACCCTTCATGGTGGCCGCCATGGAGTGAGGCCCAAGTGCCACTTTCATCAGAGTTATATGGCCATGTGCATATACACAGATCCTACTAGACACTTCCTGAAGCAGTGAGTCTAGCTCAGACACATCATTGTAAACAGGAAGCATGGAAAACTATAGAAAACTCTATACGATCATTAGGGACCTGCAGAGAGACAGGACAGCCCTCCATTTACTCGAGCAGCTCCACACTTTCTATTTCTGCATAAAATTCCATCTGTATAAAAGGGTGGTTTGGAGAGTGCTTGCTGCCTTAGCTCATGTAAGTCTAGACCAGACCTTTGCATGGAGGAGGAGAGAGGTCCACCCGGGAGACACCAAAGCTGGGGTCCTGCTGTCACAATGGCCAGGAGCTCCAGGGCCTTTTGAATCCGAAGCAGAAAGCCCAGGGCCCTGAATGGGGCTGCACTGCTCCAGGGACACCTCCCCCCACCAACCTCCAGGCCCAAGGCGCATGAAGAGGCTGCAGCCTGCATACTCACAGGAGTGGAGTTTGAAGAGAAGCTTGACGGTGTAGTCATAGAGATGGCTGCAGTCCAGGATGACCTGGATCAGCGGGGCGAGGCGGCACTGCCCGGCTGTCGTCACTGACACGGAACGGGACATGTCCAAGGAGTTGAACACTGGGAAACGAAACGGGGAGAAAAGCAATAGGACAAGGCAGTTATAGGGAGCTGTGCAGAGGTGGGGCCCGGGTACATCGGGTGCACACACCCTGTGCGTGCATTACCTGGCCTAAGTCATTGATCCCTTACAACCCCCAGAGACAGGAAACGTATCCCCACTATACAGGGGTAAAAATGGAACCTAAGTCACTCGAAGGCAGTCACAAAGCCAGAAGCTCAGTGTTTCGAGAACAGGTGGGCAAGGTTCTACTCTCTGCACAGCCCACGACCGCCCAGGGAAGAAGAGATTTGCTTGCCTACTCCAGCAGATTTCCTTCCCTCCTATCTCTGAGAAGCTTCCTAGTCTCCATCCTAGGACCCAACACACCACTGAGCATTTCCGATCTAAAGGGGAGATGGATTACTGTTGAAGGACAGCCTTCAGCCAAACTTTCAGGGAGGGAAGAAGCTATGCGACTCGGAGCCCTGCTGACCGAGCCTGGTCTAACAGAGTCCACTTTGACTATTTTGAGTCCGTGCACGGAAGCACGGTAACCCCTCATCTTTGGAAACACCAAATTTGCCAAACGTAGTAGTTCATATGTGGGGAGAGCATCAGACATTGATCAGAGAATCAGTCAACCCAGCCGTGGCTAACTGGTGGCTTGCCACTCGGGTCTTGGGACACTCAAAGTGGGGACACATACAGGAGCGCTGGGTGACAGCTGGAGAGCCCATGAGGGCCAAGGAAAGGGGCTTGCGAGATGACCCGCTGGGATCTAAGGCTGAGCCAGGCCCCGGGGGAGCCATCAGGAGAAATGCTGCTTTTTACGCTCCTGCTGCTCCTGCAATTCCTCCAAACTCAGCCCCCGCCAGAGATGCCTGGCCCCGGCTGGGCTGATTGTCCTTGTACCAGCTGCCCACTGTTCCCATGGACTCTGTGCACGGAAGGCAATGACACGACTTTCCCTGAGGGCCCCTGAGGGTAGAGCAGCCGGGAGGGAAGCCCATGTACTCTGCCTCCGCAGCCGGCGAGAATCCTGGTAACAGGGTTAGTCTGGCAGCTGAAAAAAAAAAATCCCAAACAGTTCTAATTAAAAGGCAGCTTTTCTTCCTAAGACAAATTAAGAGCAGCTGTCACTGCGAGGCAGCCATTCGTGTCTCCTGGCTTCCTCAGGCTCCAACCTGGCAAGGAACCACAGCCCGCTCCATCTCCTGGCTGCTCTGCTTTTCCAAAGCCTCCCAGGGATGTCCCTCGGCACCCGGAACCCTCTAGAGCAGGGTGCTGCTGTCAAGTCACTCAGTCTCTCCTGGCCTGTGATCACAGGAGCATGCACGTCACTCTTGTGAGAACAGTGAGAATGTTGTCATTGTTGTGTGGAGTGCAGAATGCTGTGCAGAGCTTTCTGGCCTCGAGGTTCCTTAGGACCACAGAAGAGCCCCTGATGTCCACCTGCGACTTCTCGTACCTCCACTGTGTTTGAATTGCCCGGGTAGGGTGGAGGCCTTGGTAGTTTGCCAAAGGCCCTGCGGTGATTCTAATATGCAACCAGGGCTGAAGACTTCACTAGCTCAGCGGCTGTCAGGCTTTAGCACAAATCAGAATCTGCCAGACGGATTCCTGTGACGATGGAAATGTTCTTGGTATGTGCCCGCCAGAAATATGGCTGGTGCAACTGATGACCTGACTTTTCCCCACCCCTGGTACTGGGATTGAATTCAGGGCCTCACACATGCTAGGCAAGTGTTCTAACACCGAGCTGCACCCACAGTGATTTTTATTTTTATTCTGAGATGAAGACTTGCTAAGTTTCCCAGGCTGCACTTACAATCCTCCTGCCGTAGCCTCCTGAGTAGTGGGGATTACAGGCGTGTGCCACTGTGCCCAGCTAATATTTTTCTTTTATGAGTGATTTCATTGTAATCAACTTAAAATACAGATGTTGCTCAATTTAGGATGGGGTTGTGTCTCACTAACTCCATCAAAAATAAAATATAGTGATAAAAACAGGCACTTAATACATGTAACCTCTGGGTCTCAGCTCAGCCAGGTCTACCTTGAGTGTGTGGGTCACTTTCATATTAGTCTACTTGGGCAAAATCATCCAACCAAAGCCCGTTTTATATAAAATGCTGACTAGCTTGTGTACTTCACTCAACACTGAGAATAGAAACTGCAAACAGGGTGATTGCCTAGGTGTGCTTTGTACCATCTCAAAAGCTGGAAAACCCTAAGTCCATTCATTGTAAGTCAAGCGGCCCACCTATGGCCACGCTATATTCCTAGCCTTTGTTCATGTTTTTTTGGGGAGGTATTGGGGATTGAACCTAGGGCCTTGGTGCTGAGCTACATACCTACTCTTTTTATTCTCTTATAGTATTTTGAGACAAGGTCTTGCTCAGTTACCTATGTGGGACTCAAACTTGCAATTCGTCTGTCTCAGCCTCTCAAGTGCTAGGATTCAAGTATGTGCCACTGTGCCTAGTTTTGTTTGTATATTTTTTTTCTTTCTTTCTTTCTTTTTGACACAGGGTCTTGCTATGTAGTTCAGGCTGGCCTTGAATTCACTACATAGCCAAGGGTGGCCTTGAAGTCTTTGCAATCCTCCTGCCTCAGCTTTCTGAGTGCTGGGACTATAGGCGTGCACCCCCCAGCCTTGGCCTTTGCTCATATATTTTAATGGAAGTACTTCCAATACATTAAAAAGAACAATGGGAGCCTGGGCCCCAATCCACTGCGGGAAGGAGAGCCATGCCTTCTCCCACCAGAGCCGCCATTGCTGGAGCGCCAGGAAGGTAGCTGCGTGGGCACCCCTGAACCCCCATAACTTCCCCCCAACCCCACACACACTCACAGACCTTCTGATTGAGCCAGTCTTTGGATCCACTCTGCAGAGGCAGAGGTTGTCATAAAGGGTATTTTTCTGAGTTCCCAACTTTGAACATCTTTAAAGAAAGGGTGTGAGAAACCTGTAGTAAAACGGTGTGGAGTTCAACAGTTCAGGAGGTTGGGGAACTCAATCTGGGCCTTGCAGCCCGAGGTCAGTCTGCGTCATGGGGTTCAGCCATCAGCTAACTGAGATCAGGGGTCTTGCATCCTAGCTCTGAGCCATTAAATGGTAAATATATTATATTGAAAAGTTAGTTCACTGCAGACATGTTCTGGATGGCTTCTTGATTTCAATTTAACTCAAATGTTTTAAGGGTGATAGATTAGTGACTACCACAGGTGGTCAGTTTCCAAGTTGTGCTTCATCATAATGTGTTGCTGATTGTATCAGTTGGAATAAAGGATTGTGGTTGATTCGATGAGCTTTTTTCTCTGATGTTATGAAGATGAGAATGTCTGTGGGTCGTTAGAGACTCAGAAGCAACTATATCAGGAAGATTTGGGTGATAACCCAGAGATTAAACCAAGGACAGTCCAACAACAAAAATAAAAATGTGAAAACACTTAAGCAAGACACAAAGACAGACTTCCAGCTCACCAATGGCAAATAGTAGGGCAAATGAGGATGAAAAGGCTGACAGTGAACCACCAGGACACCCTGAACTCAAAGCACAGGAAGTAACAAAACAGATCAGTCAGGCTCTAGAAAAACTCAAAACAGAAATAATTTCCCAGATAACCATAGAGATGGTGAGCAAAATGAAAGTTGTGATTCGAGACTCTAGAACAGAAACTGACAAAAAAATAGATGAGCTCAGCACGACGATAGAAGCCATGAAGGCCCAGCATAAGAAAGAAATGGAAACAATAAATGTCCAACATAGGAAAGAAATGGAATCCATAAAACAGATTCAAACAGATATCCAGGAGATTAAACATTCCATTGAAAGTGTACGCAACAGAATAAAAGAATGTGAAGATAGAATCTCAGATATAGAAGATAAGATTGCAGTCATTGACCGTGAAAAGAGAGGTCTCTTAAAAACAGTAGGAGATCATGAGAAATCAATCCAGCAACTCTTAGATGATGCAAAGAATAACATAAGACTGATAGGAATCCATGAAGTAGCAGGAAAAAATACAAATGACTTAAGCTGTTCACAGAATTAATGACAGAAAACTACCCAAACAGAGGGGAAGAATTTGACATTCAGATAAGTGAGGCAGATTGTGACTAGCCACAATAAAAAAAAAATCTACACCTAGACATATAATAATCAAGATCCCAGAAACCCAACAGAAGAACAAAATACTACAAACAGTAAGAGAAAAGACACAAATCACATGCAAAGGAAAGCCCATCAGAATCAAAGCAGACTTTTCAACACAAACCCTTAGGGCAAGGAGAGCCTGGAGTGAGATATTTCAAGTACTAAAAGAGAACAACCTCCAACCTAGACTGATGTATCCTGCAAAACTTTCTTTCAAAATGGATGGGGAATTAAGATACTTCCAAGACAAAGAACACCTGAGAAACTACACTAATACCAAACCAGCACTACAAGCAATTCTAAACAAGATCCTAGAAAAAGACAACGAAGGTAACAACACCATGAGGCCCAACAGAGCAAATCAAACAGGCAAGGCAAGAAACTAAAAGGAGAAGTAAAAAGTAAAAAGAGTCAACAAAGGCCAAAACAGGACAATAATAAGTCAGTACATATCAGTTATAACCAGCAATGTCAATGGCCTCAACTCACCAATCAAGAGAAACAGATTGGCAGAATGGAATAAGAAGCAAAATCCAACAATATGTTGTATACAAGAAACATACCTCTTGCAAAAAGAAGCCCATAGACTGAAAATGAAAGGATGGAAAACAATTCTCCATGTGACAGGAACCCAGAAAAAAGCAGGGGTAGCAATCTTATTTGCAGACAAAGCAAATTTCAAACAAAAACTGATTCTAGTATTATTGATGTAGGACGGTACTGTATCATACCTCTGTGAATGTAAAATATCTTGTATCTGCTTTATGATACGTAGTAGTGACCATGCTTTATCAGAGCTATTTTTAATGATATTACTCTAGAATGTTCTCTTTCCAGATGATGATTAAGATGCTAAAAAACAAAACAAACAAACAAGAAAAACGGTGCCAGGTACCACCACAGCAACAGAACTTTGCTGTTTTCTGGATATTATTCTTTTCTTTGTTTTTTTGTTTTTGTTTTTTTAATGGAATGTGCTGAATGTCTATAATTTTGTTCAGATGACTGCAGAACCTGGAAAAGCTGTTGCTGCTATTGATGAATAACATATGGCTATTATTGGTCTTTTTATATAAATATATATGCATGTGTGTATATATATATATATATATATGCATACACACACACACACACACATATATATAATTTGAATTTTTGGAAACTTTAACTGTGCTGTCAACTTTGGAAAAAGTTATCCCAATTTACTGTGTTGAGTTGGCATTGTACAGAAATTGACAGCCATATTGGTCTAGAAAAGTTAATTTTTTAAAAATTTTTATTTTATTTTTTTTTCCATTTGCACAGGGGTAATGCACTCAATTAAATATGTAAGGTCATATCTATGTGGGTGTGATTACAGAAAGTAATAAAGTATTCTCTAAATAATGAAAAAAAAGAAGACTACAAGAGCAAGAAGCAATTTAAATATGTTCAGGGACCATTTTCATCTTCAGAATTAAAGATTATTTTAATCTTACATTATTGCCTTTTCTCCTTTTTAGTTTTATTTTAGGATTCCCTATTTTTAATGTTCATACAGAGATTTCTTTAACTGAAATACCGAATAGTTTCTTTGGTGTGAAAAACTATAATAGTACAAAGGATCCTAATGAGATAATTAATAATGTGAAATAGGAAGTAAAGGGCTAAAGGTGTATGGAAAGTGGGAAGGGTGGGGGAAAGGTAATAAGGGAGAGGAAAAAATATGAGATATTGAAAAAATGGAAATAAAGTGTTTGCAAATGAGGAGGGGAGGAGTGGGTGAAGGGAGGGCAGGGACAAGGGGAAAAAATGAGAATCAAGACTATCATGTAAAGGTACAGGATCCCAATAATGAGTGTAACTGTATTGTATACTAGATTGTACCAATAAACTCAATAAAAAGAAAAAAAATTGTTAAGGTAGAAAGAAGAAAGGGGATTGTGGTGAGGGAAGATTAATGAGGATGAAAATAAGCAAAATTTGTTATGTGCATGTGCCAGTATACCAAAATGAATTGTATTATTCTGTATACTAATACTCACTAATAAAAGTATAAAGTACATAGTTATAAAAAAGAGAACAATGGAAGAATCTACACCACTTCTCTTACCTGACCAGGAATGTCAAAGGACTGAGCTCATTCCATACACCGTCTGTATTTGATTCTTGCATATTTATTTATTTATTTATTTATTTATTACACAGGGCCTCACTAGGTAGTTCAAGACCAGCTTATGTAGCCCAGCTGGCCTTGAATTCATGGAATTCCTCCTGCCTCAGCCTCCTAAGTATAGGGATTACAGGTGTGAGCCACCAAACCCAGCGTACTTGTATATAAGGTCCTGCTCAAATACACTGTCAGCCTGCTACCTTCTTTTCCCCACAAATCACAATTTCCCACTGTTTCTGATGTTCCTCTGCCCACATTCTGTGCTGAACTGGATTGATCAAGTATTATGGAACTTGCTGTCACAGGCCTCAACCAGTGCAGCCATAGGACACACTCACAGGAGGCTTTTTGCCGCATGGCCAAACACACTCAAGGAAATGGCAACTTAGGACAAGAGAGCCAAAGCCCAAGAGTGGGCCCTACCCACGCACACAGCAAGAGGCTGCCCAGCATGTGCAAGAACGCTCACAGTGTGCAACTCTCTTCCAGTCAGACCCTTGTCTAGAAACACCGCGAATCTTAGAACTTGGGCCACGATGTTCCTCAGGGAAAGGAGCGGAGCCTGGCTGGGAGGTAAGGGGAAGAGACACTGCAGAAAAGGGAGGGACTGAGGCTGGTCAGGAAGTGTTAGCTGCTAAGTGTCACAAAGCACCTGAAACCTCAGCAGAAGGGAGCCCAGCAGGGTGGAAGCTGCCCCTGCCAGCACAGCAGGGCTCCATGGGCGACCTGAGGACCCAGCAGCCAACTAAGCAGCAGACACAAGCCACGCATTCTGAGCAGAAACCTGAAGTTGGAGGGCTGCGGTCACAGGCTGCAGCTGTCAGAGGTGAGAGCTATCTGTGGGATCTCAGAGATCCGGGCCTCAGGAGGGAGGCCAGCAGGACCTTCCTGTCGGCTGTGAAACTACCGGCTTTGAAAATACGCCAAGCTGCTGCCTCTCCTGGCACGAGGATAAGGCAGCAGAGACAGGTGTGCACAGCCTCACTCTCACAGGCACAGCCGCAGCGGGGTGAGGGCTGGGCCGGCTGTGCCAGGTGGGGACCCAGCTGGGGACCAGGCAATGGGAGGGAAGACTCACCAGTTTGGAAGAGGTTCAGTTCACACTCCAGGTAGTCAAACATCTCCACTGTGAGCTGGAAACTGGAGCCGAGAAGAGACAGCGTCAACGGCCTCCCCCCGGCCCAAGGCTGGTGCAGCTGTTTGGGTGTGTGTGGCTGGTGATCACAGGCAGGACCTTGTTCATGCTGCTCACCTGCCTTTCACCTGCCCTGCCCTCCCCCTTCATGTACACACACGAGCACAAGTACGTGTGTGCAGATGCACCTCCCAGCTCCAGCGCTCCCCACCTCATGGGAGTTAAGGCCACTAGAAGACCAAGAAGGACAGAGTCCACTGTGACATGGCAAAGGTAGGGAGGATGGTGCCGGCGCTGGGTTGGGAGTGGATCATCACACAGAGGGGATCCTGGGCTGTGAGGTGGCCGGGTAGAGGCTCTGGATGTGGCATCTGCACTAAGTGGCCCATGCCCACGTCACCTAGGGACTTTTGTTCCCATCCAGCCTCTGCCCTGGCCATCAGGCCCTCCCTCTAAGTTTCTCCCTCACTGGGTCCAGAGCATGTAAGTCACTGCTTACAAGTTGTTAACGTCACTTTCTCCAGCCTCGTCCAGCTGTCGATCACTCATCTGAAGGTTGCCTGGGAACCTGGGATTCTGGAAGGGAGCAGAGAAAAGAACAGGGCACATGAGGAGGGTCCTTGGAGCCCAACAAAGCCAATTTTGCAAGCTGTCTACACCAAGGGTGTGCGGCAGATACACCTAAAGGCATCTACTCTTCTTGGGCAGGTGGGGTCGGCCCACATGATCTCACACACACACCCCATGACTGCCTCACAGCAAAGAATACCTGCTCTGCGCCACCCCTTCCGGCCAGGAGAGGGCTCCTCCTCACAGCCTGCACACACTCGCTCTCCACAGTACAATGGGGGACAGGGGTCACCTGCCAGCCCTCCACTGATCACACAGCAGCGCACACCCATTCATCCTTGGTCCCTTCCGCTTCCTACCCTGACTTCCCACTGTCCTTGGCCCTTTCTTGGAGCTGCTGCTGAGTTCAAGAAAGGGAGACCCATTCTCTTCTCAGCTTTTGTAAACATCACTAGTGAAACAAATTAGAAGGCAGGGAAGATCACACAGTGCATCCCAAAAGTTGAGAGAAATAATCACAGAATATCTTCAAGCTCTGCAAGTGTGGTCCCAGGACCAACTGGGAATGTGCTAGCAGTGGAAATTCCCAGGCCCGCAGCAGACCCGCTGTATCTGAGACTCTAGGGGAGACTGCCGTGGGTTTTCATCAGCCACTTGGTGACCCTGAGCAGGCAGGAGTGGGAGCTAGGGTCACAAAGCTTGGGAGCAACAACACAGGACCGGGATGGGAGGTGCAAGTGGCAGGGGACGCTGTACCTGCCAGGGACCCTCTTCCCTTCCTCACAGCAGTCCACAAGCCGGAAGTTATTATCACTTGGGAACTGAGGATCTTGGGACTCGGTTGAGAGTCAGCTTGGCCAGGAACTGCAATACGGATTTAAGTCACTCTGGGTAAAAAAAAACCCAGGTGGCTTCTGGGTGCAGAGGGAAACAGTGCAAGGGTCACAGGAGCTGAGAGCTGCAGGCAAGGGGCAGAGAGTGAGAAACACATGCCAGGGCCTGTCTTGGGGAGGGTGGGATTGATCCAGGAATTATTTCCCTCGGGAGAGCTTAGCAAGATCCAACGCTTCTGTAGGAGTGGGTACACTGGGCAAGGCAACTTCTCTGCACTTAATCCATATGATTTCAGTTATGAGTTCACCTGCCTATGTAAGGCACACAAAGATATGTCGGCACCTGAAGCCAGCTGGGCCTTAAAACCGTGCCCTGGAGGCTGGGAGTGTAGCTCTGTGGCAGAGTGCTTGCTCAGCATGTTTGAGGTCCTGGGTTCCATCCCAGGCACTAAACACACACACACACACACACACACACACACAACTTTCAATTATTTTGACAGTTTGCCTCTGTCTCCTCCTTGACCCCAGTTCTATCTTTTGGAAGTGTACAACTGGAGCTCCATAGTTTGGGAGTCCTCTCCTCCATCCTCCTACCAGAAAGTCCCAGCTGGCAGCTGCTCCTGGGCAGGGAAGGCCCAGGCCTCAGGGAGCAGCAGGGACACAATTCTGGCTCCCACTTTCCCCTGCATCCCGGGACTGTGGCCATAATATTCCATCCCCCAGCAGGAAGTCCGCAGCCTCGGGCACTTTCATGCGGCCCCATCCTGGGTGTCAGGTGCCCACACACAGGGCTCTCCAGGTGACCAGCTTTTCCCCAACCTGCTGCCGTCCCAGGATTTCAGGGAAGTCTCTGGCCTCACCTCTGTCCCATAGAAGAGGGCAGGGGCATTTTACAGGGGTGGCTGTTCATCCTCCACCGCCCTGCCTACCAAGGCCAGGGGTGTGCCTGGCATTCTTCCTGGGTCCCCATGTTTCTCCATCCCACAGACATGGCTCACTTTCTGGTCATTACCCCGTATTCACCCAAGTCCCTGGCATCCAGGCCACAGGCTTCCTTTGCGGCACTCTGTGGTTACAACCTTTGCCTCCACAACTCTAGGACCTTCGGTTACTTACTGACACCCATTTGGGATCCTACTATCACCTGGACCCGTCCCTCTGGAGACATCTTCACCACAGTTCCTCGTTCTGCTGCTGCAACATCTGGGCCTCATCTTCCGGTCTCTCTCCCAACCTCCTCGGCCCCTCCCGGTCGCTTCCTTGCTCCCTCAAGACATCAGGACTGGCGGCCTGGAAGCTGCCACCTTTCTGTCATACTGCCACTAAACCCTGTTGGGCCTGGATGCTCATCACACTCTGCACCTAGGACCAGCTGCCAAATGTCCCCACAGAAGGCCTCACAGCTAGTGTCACTATTCATCCACGCTCTCTGGCCTTAGCATCCATCTCTGTCCATTTGGGCTGAACACAGGCATTGATTTCTCATAGCTCTGGAGGCCCAAGGTCAAGGCGCTGGTAAATCTGGTTCCTGGAGAGGGCTATATTCTGGTTTGCCCATCATGAGGTGGAGGGAGAGATGCTCTACCCGCACGGCCTATAGCCCCTGACCTCGCAGTACTAGGGGTTGGGATCTCAACGTGCAGTCTGTAATGGTGCCCTTTAACAGTCCTTGCTACAGATCCCTCGCCCGCCCCCCTGGCCGCTGTAACAGCTTCACTCTCACACTGGTGTCCCATCCCACACTGCCGTCTTTGGCATGAGGCCTCAGCCCCTGCTTTCCACTCACTTCCCAGCTTCCAGTACCTCCCCTTCTCTACCTCTCTCTGCTATCAAAGAAGGGCCAGCCTCCTTCTCTGCCCAGGACCTCCCATCCCCTTCTCTTAGTCAGTCTGGACTGGGCACCTGATCGTGGCTGGAAGCTGGGCAGACAGAGGACACAAAGGGACAGGACACCGGTGCTGTCCTCTCAGAACCCCAGGCTGGGACCCCCCCAGGCCTGCTCTTCTCCATCTTTAGCCTCTGCTCCTGTGTTCTCCCCACTCAGGCCTGCCCAGATTCCTTACCGGCAGTAACCGGAGGGCTGTGTTGTGGTACAAAGCACCATGCAGCCCATGCAGCACAGACAGCCACTGCCCTCCCAGCCTGAGCTTAGCTGTTGCCGTCTCTGACAGTGCTGGCCCAGGCCCAGGCCAGACAGGCCCCGCCCAATTCGGTGCTACCTCCTGCTATTGCTCACCCAGCCTGGTTCCCTCTCCCAGGCCAACTAGAAGACTTCAGAGGCCAGGGCAAGGCCTCTCTTCAGAGCCCGTCTAGTTCTGGCCTGGTGCCACTCAGTGATATATAGAGGGTGGGCAGGAGCAGCCATGGGCACAGGACATCTGTGGTGTCCAACAGGCCTGGGTTCCAATGCCTGCTTCCCCACTGAGCAGCCACATGATGGGACTGGGGGCATTTTGCTAGGTCTGACACCTCTGCCACACAGCTGCTGGGGATGAGATGACGTCCAAACACGTCTGACAGAGGATAACTAGCCCTTCCCGATCCCATGGCCTCGCACTGTTACGGGCCACTGCAGGCGAGCTCCCTCTCCCCACGGCCCTGTGAAGTCCTCGGAGCAGGCTCTGGCTCCATAGCTTATGCCTCCTCTGGTGCCTGCCAAGTTCACCTGCATTAGGGATGGAGAAATACCGACCTAGTCAGGTACTGATTAAAAGCAGGTGTGCCATGGACACTCACTAGCGAAGCCGCGAGAACTGCTGTGATAGCAGTGGAGGGCATGGGTGACATTTCCCCAAGGCCACCTGGTGGATGTGGGTCCTCCATTGTAAAAGGGCACCAGAAGGCGCAGAACACGCAGGTCAAAGCCTCGTCTCCCTGCTGCCTCCCCAGGGCCTAACTGCCCTGTTGCTTCCCACAGGGCTAGGACGCGGGGTGCACACCCCAGGGGCAGGGACTCACTTTGGTGTGGTACTCCATCTTCGTTCTCAGCAGTCTGAGGTAGGCGCTGCAGAGCTGCCCATACCCCTCGCTCAGGTGGCCCTTTCGGAGAGGAAAGGAAGCAGTGTCACCACTGAGGACACCTGGGGTGAGGGGTCTGCAGTCAGGGCTTCTGGTGGAAGGAACTATCTTTTTTTGGTGAAAATAACATCCAGGAGTGGCGGTGCAGGCCTGTCATCCCAGCGCTCTGAGAAGCTGAGGCAGGAGGCTCTCAAGTTTGAGCCTAGGCTGAGCAACTTAGTGAGACTGTCTCAGAATAAAAAATTTAAAAATAGGGCTGGGGATACAGCTCAATGTGAAGGCACTGGGTTCAATCCTCCATGCTGGAGCGGGGAGGGGAGGGAGAAAAACGACAGATGTTAGTGGCTGAAAAACTGGAAAACATTGGAAAAAGCATATACATAGATGAACATATTACCCAATTATACCACTAAATATCATCATGGCTAACACTGGGTATAAACCTCCCTTTTATTTTTTTCAATTTTTTAATTTTAAGAGCAGCTTTAGGTCCACGGCAGAACTGAGGAGACTGTACAGAGTTCCTTACACCGTGCCCTGAACACAAAGAGCTTCCCCCACTATTAAAGGCCCCCATCAGAGAGGTACGCTTGTTACAGTGACAAGTCACTGTCACCCCAAGTTCATGTTCACAGTAGGGTTCACTCTCCACGCTGCACATACCATAGGGTTTGACAAAACATATACCCAGGTCAACTGTTATAGTATCACACTCGATGATCTCAGTGCCCCAAAACCCTTAGGGCACCACCTTTATTCTTATATTTCAAAATGGAATCAATTTATGTTTTTCACCTAATGTACCGCAATCTTTTTTCCCATTTTCTTCTAGGTTACGTTCTTCCTTTGAGATAGGGTCTCCCCATGTTGCCCACTCAGGTCTCAGATATGTGGGTTCAGTTGGGCATGGTGGCACAGGCCTGTAATCCCAGCACTCAGGAGGCTGAGACAGGAGGATCATCAAGAATTAGAGGCCAGGCTGGGCTACTTAGTGAGTTCA
Source organism: Fukomys damarensis (assembly GCF_012274545.1). Taxonomy (NCBI): domain Eukaryota; kingdom Metazoa; phylum Chordata; class Mammalia; order Rodentia; family Bathyergidae; genus Fukomys; species Fukomys damarensis. Next base: position 18,187,953 of record NW_022900929.1, on the reverse strand, counting down.
AGGCCAGCCTGAGAAACATAGAGAGACCCTGTCTCAAAAAAGCAAAACAACAACAACAACAACAACAAAAAACAAACCAAAATAATCAAATTTGTGGATTCAAGCAATCCTCTTGCCTCATTCTCCTGAGAAGCGGGGATGGGCATGCACCATCATGCTTGGTTCTGTACATCGTTTTTTAGTGGCTGCCCAGCTCTCTCTGAAGTATGTATCATAATTTATTGAACCGATGCAATACATTCCAAGTAGGTAAAGCCAATTCAAATGAGTTGAAAATTTTGCTATTGCAAATTACATTTCAATGAATGTTTAATTTTTATTATAGTTATATAACTATATTATAATATAATAATTATATAATTATTATATATAATTATAGTATAATAACTATAATAATTGCAGAATCCACTGATAGTTCCAACATCCATGCATACTCTGCACTGATCATGTCCATCCAACACAATGCATTTTGCTGGGGGAGGGTACTGGGGATCAAACTCAGGACCTTGTGCTTGCAAGGCAGGCTGTGGAACCACTGAGCTAAATCCCCGGCCCCACAATGCATATTTCTCAACAGTTCCATTTTATTTTACTTGAGCCCGGGTCTTGCTATGTTACACAGGCTGGCCTTGAGCCCTGGGGCTTATGTAGTCTTCCTGCTGTAGACTTCAGAATGTTGAGCCTCTAGGAGCACCACTGTGCCCATACAATCCTGCATACAACATGAGGACTTCCTTATGGTAAATTCTAAACAAGACTTTTTCATTTAAGAATTTTAGTCTCCAACTCGATCACTCAGTCCAGTCATGGGCTATTTCTTCCTCTCTGCCTCTCTAAGTACAGGGAAAGAACAAGTCTTCAGCCAGACTCCAGAGACAAAGAGCATCTTTAACAGTCTCCATAGGGTGGCGCCTTCCTGAGCCTTCCCATGGGGTCTGCCAGGCAGCCAGAGAGCCTTACCTGCCCCAGGTGCCTGGGGAGAAGTCAAACTAGCACAGCGATGTTGGCAACTCCCAGTTATCTACAGAAAAGGTGGGCGGGTGGGGCATGGGAACGCACAGACCTTTAAATCTGAATGGCTGCGGTTCTCACCTGAGTTTTGCCTTCTACATTCTCTTTCAAATGCGCCAAGTCCTCTAGGGTAGGCTAAAGGGCTGGCACTGCAGCCCTCCAGAAAAGGACACCAAGGGAGGGCAGGGATGGGGGAGGCACCACAGCTGCCAGTGCTTTCAGAATGTATTAATTTTCTAGGAACAATTCATATCTTATTAATTTTTATGTAATACTTATTCATTCTAGAAAAATTAGAAATTGCTGGAAAGTGAAAATATAAGACAATTATAACATAAAATGCACAGGGACAGAGGGGTGTGATGGCACACATCTGCAGTCCCAGCACTCTGGGAGGTAGAGGCAGGAAGATTGCAGGTTTGGGGCCAGCCTGTCCCAAAAACTTTAGTGAGGCCCGGTCTCAAAAAATTAAAAAAGAGTTAGAGATGTAGCTCAGTACAAAGGCCCTAGATTCGGTCCCCAGTACCAAAGCAAAAACAAAAAAGGGCTCTGATTTTCAGAAACTCTTACTCCGAGATGAGAGACAGAAGTTGTGGCTGTTTGTATCTAGATGTCCCCCAAGAGTCCCAAGCACTCGCTGGCATGGGTTCTTGAAAGGTGAAAGCGGGTGCTGTAGGTAAATTTGACATCAGGAGGAGAGGTCTTGTTGAAAAGCTGCATCACTGGCAGCATGACCTGGGAGGGTTTATCTCCCCGTACCTGGCCCCTGAGAGCTTTCTGCTTCCGGGCTGCCGTTGTACAAGTAGCCTTCCCTCTGCTGTACCTCTCTGCCGTGCCTTCTTGACGTGGAACCAGCTGACTATCAACTGAAACCTCTAAAAACGGTGAACCAAAATAAACCTCTCCTCCTCTAAGCTGTGGGTGTTCGATGTTTTGTGGGAAGGAAGAGGAAGTGACCAAGATAGAACTGCATAGGAAGAAAGGCATAAAGGATCCTACTTGAACAGCGAAGCAGGCTGGGAACTTGGGTTGACTTTTCTACTGAGAACTACTAAAAAATAATAGGTTTTCCAGACCTCAAGGCCTAGATGGTGAATAGGAAGCAAGGCTCTGGTCAGCTCAGGTGGGGGAATTGAGTGAAAGGGTCAGGAGACTGCTCCTGGGTGCAAGGGAAGCACAGGCACACGCGCGTGCGCGCACACACACACACACACACTCACCCTGGCACTCCTGCATGGAGGAATTCTTCCCTGAGGGCCGTAGGGAGAATCTATGTCCTCAAACCATTCTTATGATTTGAAGGAAGGAAAATACTCTCCTGAGAATTGAACCTAAGAGCCAGGCCTCAAGAGGATCTTCCCAGAATTCGCAAAACCTCCAGCTGAGAATTTAATTTAGAATGATTTTAATGGAAGCAAATGCCAAGTGTCTCTGGAGGAACCTGCCTTTGTTACACACTTCAAAGAATCTCCACAAGTAAAATCCCAGGAAAAATGAGTAGCTCGCAGTAAAAAATAACTAAGCACAAAAGGAAAATGCAAAGCATGGGCAAAATTCACCAGAAATGCAGAATTATAAAAAGAATATACAACAGAATTATAAAAAGCAATATATGAAATAACTAAGCTTACTGTATCTAAAAAAAATAGGGGATTGTTTAAAAGTATTTGTAGGGCATAAAAATATATATATAAAGGAAGCCGAGTACAGTGGCACACTCCTGTAATCCCAGCACTCAGGAGGCTGAGGAGGAGGGTTGCTCCAAGTTTGAGGCCAGCCTGGGCTACAAAGTGAGTTCAAGGCCAGTGTGAACTACATAGTGAGATTCTGTCTCAAAACAAAAACAAAAAAAAAACCCAAAACCAAACAACAACAACAAAAAAACCAAGAAAAAGAAAAAGATACCAAGCAAATTAAGAAAAAAGTGTTGAAAACTACACTAAAATTGAAAACTTTACTGAGAAGCTTAACAACAGACTAGCCCCACCTGAAGAAGGAATAAATGAGTTGATGAAATTATCTAGACTGCAACAGAGACCAATTGGTAGGAAAAAAATATATATATATAGCCGTTAGGAGTTGGTAAGAATCACTGACAAAGCTCTAACTAAGGTCGCAGAAGGGAAGGAGACTTATGTCAAGGTGGTATTTGAAGTGACAATCAGAATTGTTCATAATAAAAGATACTAAACAGGGTTAGCTAGACATAGTGCCAAATACCTGTAATCCTAATCCCAGGACTAGGGGAGGCTGAGGCAGGAGCATCACTAATTTGAGCCTAGCCTGGGCTACTTAGCCAGACCCTATCTCAAAACAAATTTTAAAAAGCACTGGAGATGTAGCTCCAGTGTGAAAGCTTTGGGTTCAACCCTGAATACTGCAAGAAAAAAAAAAGCCAGAGAAAAATCACAGATTAGCTTCAGAGGCACTTTGGTGAATGTCACAGCTGACTTCCAAGAAAACAACAGAAGCCAGAAGTCAGTGGAAGGATGACTTGAATAATATTCTTCATGCACTGAGAAAATAACTGTTGGCCTAGAATTCCAAACCAGGGAAGACATCTTCCATGAATGAGGTTGAAACAAAGTCATTCTCACACAAACAAAAATGTGTCTGTCACTAGCAGACTCGCAGCATAGAAAGTTCTAACAGAATTAATCCAGGCAGAAAGTGAGCCCAGGTGAAAGGTCTCAGAAGGGTACAAAATAAAACAATACCTTCAGTTTAAAAAGAGAAACATATGACAATAATAACATACAAACTGAGGGAGTGAATGTTATTAAAATATTAAAGTCTTTGTGTTCTACAGGAAACAAATACAGATATGAAACTTAGACTTTGATAAATCAAGCATTTTGTGGCTATTAAAGAATATGCTGACAATTTTAAAAATTAGATTTTAAAATCTCCCAGCAAGTAATGAAGAGAATAATAGCATGAGAAAAAACCTCAATCAACCCAAAAGAAGGCAAAGAATGAGAGAGGTAGAATAAAAACATGTGAGACAAATAGAAAAGCACAAGACAGTATGGGAGATGTGGGGGCTGAGGGTGTATGTAGCTCAGTGGTAGAGACCTGGGGTTCAATCCCAAACAACAAAAACCCCAAACCAAACCAAACAAAAAAACAAGTAGGAGATATAAACTTAAATACATCCTCTATTATAATAAATGTAAGTGGACCAAATGCCCAGTTAAAAGATAACGATGGCCATCTCAAATAAAACCAAAACCAAAATCCTTTATGGCCAACATGTATAACATAGCAAGAGCTCAGCTCAGAATCCAACTACGGTAAATGTTATTTATAAAACATTCCTAAGGTGGCCAGCCTGAAATACATGGCAAGACTTTGCCTTAAAAACAAACAAAGGAAAAAAAAAAAAAAAAAAAAAAAAAAAAAAAAAAGAAAAAATATTCCTAAAAGATGAGAATATTGGTAAGTCAAAAGTAAAAGAATGGCCTAGTGTGGCACATGCCCATAATCCCAGTACTGGGGAGGCTGAGGCAGGGGGATTGCTGTTGTGAGTTCAAGGCCAGCCTGAAATACATGGCAAGACTTTGCCTTAAAAACAAACAAAGGAAAAAAAAAAAAAAAAAAAACAGGGAAAAGAATGGAAAAAGCTTTACAGGTCATAGGAAAGAGCTAGGGGCAAGTCTCAGCTCTGTTCAGACAACACACCTTGTGACTTCAGGATAAAACACTTCCCCCTCTGGACCTGTCCTCCTCACCGGTGACCTGACTGGACTGTGTAACTTGCAAGGGCTAGATACAATAAGACCGGAAGGAAAGGCTAAAGTAGTGGCTCTCAGCCAGCAGGTGGAAAATGGCCTCTCCACCGTCAATAGGGAGGTTCTTCACTTTGTGGATCAACCCTGCCCCATGAATGTACCCTTGGTCAACTGAACTTACAGGGATGTAGGAGCTGCCACCTACCTCCTCCTTCAGCCTAAGGCACTGAAAATCCCCCCCACCCCTCAGCCCCGCAAAAAAAAAAAAAAAAAAAAAGAGAGAGAGAGAGTTTGGCATTAAGAATTAAAAATGCTAAACTGGGCGTGGTGGCACATGCCTGTAATCCCAGAACTCAGGTGGCTGAGGCAGGAGGATTGCTGTGAGTTCAAGACCAGCCTCGGCTACCTAATGGGTTCCAGGTCAGTCTCAACTACATAGAGAGACCCTGTTTCAAGAAACAAAACAAAACAAAAAAAAAAGAATTAAAAATGCTAATTCTCAATGTGTTATGACCCCTAAGGAAAAACTCTGGCAATGTCCCTGTTAAGCCCGGAGAGCTCTGGGACACGCAGTTCCACTGACAGGAGAGCCTTGAGGCCCCAGAACTCTTCTGCAGTTTCCGGGCACCCGAGCAAGACAGTGGACCTGGCGGTATATCTGGTGGCATCCGGGTCCCCTTCCTGATGCACAGCAGGGGAGAAATTCTAAACAAGCTGCAGGAGAGGAATCCACAGTCCTTGGTCTGTGGCCCCTGGACACATCTCCAAACTCACCCACATCCTGCTCATGTCACTCAATTCACTTTTGTATCTCAGGGAGTCCTTCAGAACCTGGGGAGCGAAGAGGAGAGCCGTAAGAGAAGAGAAGGGACAGCTGAGGCGCACCTACCCCTCCGGAGCCGAGAAGCCGGGAGAAGGGGGCAGTGGCAGTGGACAGCAGCCTCCTGGCTCAGCAGTCCCTTTCCCCATAGGCTCCTCTGGCTCCCAGGCCCCGCTGCACCCCCAGGAACTCACGTTTGGGTGTCCGTCTCGGAGGAGCTTGTGGAACACGTGGCAGAATTTCCAGCACAACATCGCATTGCTGGAGAGAGGCAGCCGGTTGACGACTGACCAAAAGGTCTGAGCCCCTTTCTCATGGTGTGTGCCCAGGATGCACGGTGAGGGGAGTCATGGAAAACAAAGGCGTCAGCCCCGCCACAGACACTAACACCCAGGACCGAGCATCACCTGGCCACTGGGGAGGCTGTGGCAGCTGCTTAGGTCACGTGGTGCTACTTTCGGGGAGTGGGGAGGGGGCCCTTGGGACAGGCTCACTGTGAAGGCCCAGAGATCTGGGTGTTCACTCTGACAATTTTTGAGCCGATGGAAATAAAATGCCCTTTTCTGGTAAGATCTGTCCTGTGAGGAAATTCCCTTGCGTGTGGAAGCATCTTGAGAGAGTGTGTCTCTTCCTAATGTGTACACATGTCCCCAGGGCCTGGCTTGCTCTCCTCTGGGTGTGCCGAGCAAGTGGTGGGACCCTTGGGGACTAAACACAGTTAACATCTTAACAACATGTGACACCTTCTCAGAATTCTGAGAGATTATTATAGGAAGGTGTGGGCTGGGACTGTAGCTCAGTGGTACAGCCCTTGCCTAGCAAGCATGAAGCCCTAGGTTCGATTCCCTGTAATGCAGAAGAGAACAAATGAATAGAAGCAAGAGTGCGCTGCAGGGCTGGTGCGGGGAAATCCTCTATCCTGATCAGTTGATTCTCATGGGTCTTCTTGGGCAGCACCTCCAAACCCTCACTGGTCAGCTACTTGTCCCTTTGAAAGTCTGTCTAAAATGCCCTTCCTGCAGTCTCCACATGCCTGCGACCCCCACCTCTTCCATCAACCATCCTGACCTCCTCCTGACAACTCCAACGCCCTACACATGAGATCCTGGGGCTGCTCCTTCCCAGACCCAGCTCCAAACGCAGCCACCGCCTACAGACCAACTGCTAGTCAGCACGTGATAATTGTCCATCTGGCTCTGTGTGGCTTCTGGGTTGGCATTCAGATCTCAATCATTAGCAAGCCATTTCTGGAAAAGAGGTTTCCACCACACCTTTGCTTAAAGAGGCTGCAAGGCCCCCTTACTTAGCATCATCAGCCCTGAGTGAGCCCTTTCCTCAGACTCAAGCCTCTTCATCCAGATGCAGGTGAAGAGCCTAGAGCCATTTAGGGAAAATGCCTCACCCAGGGCCAAAGAGCAATGACTCACCCGGAACACATGTCTTGCTCCTGAGCTGAAGGTGCCATAAAGCTCCTTCCCTGGATGAAACTGTCATTCTGAGGCGGGTGGCTGTGAACACAAGGCTTTTGGGTTGAGAAGCTGAAATCAGCTTTGGTGTTGGAGTGACTTCTCAAGTCATTTGGGCATACACACTTCGGGTCTGCGTTCAGACGAGACAGAAGCAGGGAGGGGAGGTGGCAGCTGCCTACTCTGGCTCCTCACTGTACCCAAGGGCCTCTGTTTACACAAAAGCCACACACACAGGCCTGGAGCCAGCTGGCCCTTCTGACTCTGAAAGAAGCCAGGAGACCTGTCCAGCATCCTTTGGTTTTGTAAGCTTTTATGTGACCCCCAAGTATTAATCAGGTCGTGTAACAGGTGTTCAGGGAGAAAAAATAATAAAATAAGACCCAGGCCCTTCAGGAGTGGACCAACCTGTTCCCAGGCAGGCATCAGTGGTAGATGACTGAATAGCATTTCTGAAGCCAGATCACTAATGCTTATTCAGTTGGGATCTAGAAGAGCTGATAAAAGAGCTGATAAAGGATGGTTTCTTTTTATCTTTTTAACTAGGCATTGAAAATCTGTACAATAGGGAGTTGATGTTTTCAACATCTATGCACCATGCCAAAGTTGTCAATCTGAGAGATTCACCAAATATAGAGCCAGAACGCTCACTCTGTAATATCTCTGGCCCACTCTTTAATGGAAACGAGAATGGAGTTATCTGAGGCCCTAAATGAGGTCTCAGAGCGAACCAGGGAGCCCCCAGCAAGCAGGTTCTGGAATTTCCCAGTGTCACGACCCCCATCCCAGGCACCCTGCCTCCAAGGCCAGGCCTCTCTGAACCTACCGACCCCCACCCAGAAGAGGTCCTCAGCCTTCTCTGACTCAGTCTCCCATCAGACTGACCACTCACCCTCAGCCAGTAGGGGTCAGGACTGATTCCACGTGAAAAACCAACCGGGCCACTTAGAAGAGCTCTTGTTGGTTACCCATAGGGAACTGAGTGTACTGCCGTACAGGGGAGTGACTGGGCCTTTCCAGCCCAAAGAAAAATTGAAACCTCTGTTTTACTTGCTTCTAGTTACTTGCTTTTACCACTGACCTTAGAAGTTGCTTAGCTAAACAATAACGATCTCTGGGCTGGAGGCATAGCTCAGTGGCCGAGCACCTGCACTTGTCAATAATGTATTTCATTCAGGGTACCTGTGCTAACACCTCGATAGTCAAGTTAATGGTGTTTTTGTGTTTTGGTACTGGGGGATTAAACCCAGGGCTTTCACACTAAGCTACATTCTCAGACCTTTTAAATTTTGAGACAAGGTCTCACTAGATTGCTAAGTTGCCCAGGCTGGGCTCAAACTTGTGATCCTCCTGCCTGAGCCTCCCAGAGTACTGGGATTATACCACATCTGCCTTGGTTGAATCTTTTTTTTTTTTTCACTTGTCAATAATGTATTTCATTCAGGGTACCTGTGCTAACACCTCGATAGTCAAGTTAATGGTGTTTTTGTGTTTTGGTACTGGGGGATTAAACCCAGGGCTTTCACACTAAGCTACATTCTCAGACCTTTTAAATTTTGAGACAAGGTCTCACTAGATTGCTAAGTTGCCCAGGCTGGGCTCAAACTTGTGATCCTCCTGCCTGAGCCTCCCAGAGTACTGGGATTATACCACATCTGCCTTGGTTGATTTTTTTTTTTTTTTTTCCTTAGGAATTAGGAGGTAGCCTTGTCTAGCTCACATCAGCTGAAGCCACCAATCCCATCACTTGGGTCAGAGGGCCAACACTCCACCCACAGAGCATGCTCAGAACATGCCCCTACCAGAAACATGGGTTCGATTATCTATGCTTACATTACTGATGCCCTTACTCCACTTCTTCCGATCACTGGTCCTCATGCCTCAGACCACTCTGCTTCTTAACCCATAAAAACCTCTAAACCCCATCCCCAGGGAGGCAATGGGAGACCCGCTCTCCTGTCTCCTCAGGCATGGCCACCTCATGAATGAGGTCTTCCAGCAAAGTTCCCTTTTCATCCATTGGCATACTGCACGGTGAGCAAAACGAGCCTGGCTCAGCAATACTTTCTGGGGAGAAACAAACTAGGCGCAAGCCAGCCTCGCTGTTGGGTTGGGCTTCTGGGTTACCGCAGTGGGGTTCCATAGCCCGCATTCCCCAGCAAAGTCCTAATTCCAACCCACAACGGGAGCAGCACTGTCTGTCTGTCTCTGGCCATCTAACCTGGCAGGTCCCCTCCAGGGGCCGAGGCTGGGCAGCTCTGGGATAAACAGCTGTGATCTGACGGCTGGGTCAAAGTGACCCACAGGAGCCCAGGCAAGCAGGGCCCTGCAGCCGCCCCCACCGGGGCTTCTCTCCATCCTGAGGGATCCAGCTCCTCAGAGCTCATAGGGTCCCAGGGCAGATCCCAGGGGATCCATCAGCCTCTTTCACAGCCACATCCTCACGAAGGCCAACCTGGTGTGGTGGCCTTGGAAAAGGACTTTCAAGCCACCAGTTCCCTCGGGTACTCAAGCACAGGCCGCATTTGCTCACAAGGTGGGTCTTTCTTGCATGTGGACCCCTGCCTCTGTTTACCGCAGCTGAGACTTCTTTCTACCTTTTCAAACTCAGGAGAAGGAACATCACTGCGTCCCTTGGGGGTGGTCGGTGTGGCCCTAGGGGCAAAATGCAAGGGCTAAAGGGCTTGAAAAAGACAGGTGCTGAGCCCTGGGAGTGCTCTTTTCCTTTAGGAAAGCAGCTTTCAGGAATGTAGAGGTTCTGCCAAGCTTCCATCCTAAGGGAGAGCAGCAGGGTCTTTGGCAAGTTGAAAGAACTGGGCTCGATGGCCTTGTGGGTCCTTTCCACCCTGATGCCTGTGTGCTCTGAAGCCAGTGCTCTTGGGTAGCCTGCAGCTACCATCGGAAGCTGCTCCAGCCTGCAGGCACCTGGTCAGGATGGGGGTCCTCTCCTGCTGCTGTGCAAGAGCTTCTTCTCAACTCCAGTCCCCATGACTTGACCCTCGCCGAGACCAGCCTTCCCCAACATCCAAAAGGATATTTCTGGCGTGTTTTTCCTTTACGGCCACTTCCTGCGTATTAATGGCCTTATTGATGCTGACAGTCTGCAAAACAAGAGGGGGAAGGGAAAGGAGGATATGATGAATAAGCCTCTGAGAGGGGCCCGCCCCTTCCTCCTGGATGCTCCTCTCCCCCGCTGACACCCTGTGCCAAGGGAGGCTGGTTCCTCTGCAGGCGCCCAGCTGGGGGCAGAGGTGGGCAGTGCTCCCAGGCCAGCTGGTCCCTGCGGTCCTGGATGGAGCGGGCTTTGCTGCCTGGCATTGGTGATGCCCAGCTGCTGTGCCTGCCTGCCACTCACTCGCTTGGCACAACACGGCAATTAAAGCCCACACAAAGAGAGGCTTTTCATCCCCCAGGGAAACATTATTCCTTGGAGAGCAGGAGGAAGGGGCGCTGATGTCAGGGAGCGAATGTGGCCCGAGACCATCCAGCTGCCCCCTGTCACCTCTAAACTGTCCAGGGGTCTTTCCTAGCTGGCCACTCCAGCCTCTCGCCTTCTCATGCTTGGGCATTATGGACTCCTAGACAAATTTCCTTTTCCTTTCTTCATTACATCGAAGGACATTAAAAATATATCTTTCCAGGTGTTTTTACAACTACAATTCTTTTAAAATTATTTATTTGCTTATTTATTCATTTATTTTTGTGGTACTGGGGATTAAACCAAGGTGTGCTGAGCTATATCCCCAGCCCTTTTTATTTTTTGAGACAAAGTCTTACTGAATTGCCCAGGTGGGATTCAAAATCCTCCTGCCTCAGCCTCCTGAATTGGCTAGGATTACAGGCATTACAGGTGTGCATCACTGTGACCAGCTATAATCATCTTAAATTTAACAACACACATGTATAAATAAAATTTACACAAACATATAAAGAAGATCATATCATGTAGGCTGTGTCTTCCTTCCTCTTTTTTTTTTTTCTTTTGGTACTGGGGATTGAACGCAGGACTTTGTGCTTGCCAGGTCCAGAGCCACCGAGGTAGGCTGTTTCTTTTTTTTTGAGACAGGGTCTCACTATGTAGTTGAGACTGACCTGGAACTCACTATGTAGCCCAGGCTGGTCTCAAACTCACAGCGATCCTCCTGCCTCAGCCTCCCGAGTGCTGGGATTACAGGTGTGTGCCACCATGCCTGGCTTAGATAGTTTCTTAAGTAGTAGAAATTTCTCCTTTCTAAAACTTTGCTTCCTTTCAGCAGACATCAATCACCCCTGATCCACATCAACAACTGGTTAGGGTTCCTACACATGTGTGTACACACGCACAGTGCATACACACACATACACACACACCCCTACTTCCTGAAGCAGTGAATTCTGCCATCATTGTGTGAACATGGCATTAACATGCACAGACTTTCCTGTCTTGCATTTCTTACTGGAAAATATCTCATCAACACTCTTCAAGTAGATGCCAAACCTCTAGCTCATCCTTTAAAGGGACAACATGCTACTCCCCAGTCTGGGCAGGGACAATTTATGCTCACCTTCCTGCACTGCTGAACAAAACCCACTGCAACCTAGTTAGTAAACACACACACACACACACACACACACACACACACACCCTTATTAATGGTTTCTCTGTAAGGCGTAGATTCCTAGAAGTGAGATGACTACAGGGTCAAAGTGTTTTCTTAACTTTTCATTATGGAAAAGTCCAATCACATAAAAATATGAGCTCTACCATCAACCACAATGAACTTGCTTAATATGAACCAGGACCAATCTTTTTCTTTTTTTTTTAATAAATAGCAAATATTAGTAAATATTTGGGGCTTTGCGGGCCACATGGTCTCTATTACAATTATTCAGCTGTGTCACCGAAGACTAAACAAATACAAAAACAGCAAGTGAGGCTGTGTCCTAGTAAAACCGGGTGGTAGCTGAGTGGCTGTAGCCTGCAGATCTCACTTTACACTATCAGCCACTGAAGCCCTAGTTCCTTGGATTATTCTGAAGTAGATAAATCCTGGACGCAGAATGAGTTTACCAGTAAGTCACTACTCCAGGTGACCGAGAAAGCCTTCCGGACTCACACTGAATTAGGTGATTGACTGATTGACTGAATGATTGATTTATTGGTACCAGGGATCAAACTTAGGACCTTGTGCTTGTGAGGCAGGTGGCAGAACCATTGAGCTACATCCCCCTTCCTACTTTTAGACTATTTTAAAGGTCCTGGACACATCAGGGCAGGGAGTCATGATGTGAAAAATACTTGGGGTCCACAGAAGGTTCTTGAGTGGGGGAAGGACCAGACAAAAGCTTACCCTCTCCAGTAAGGAGTTACTTCTTCGACGCCCTAAGGGAAGTGTGGGACACATCGGTGTGGGCATCAAAGCCACTGCCTCCTAGTATGAGTCCAAGTGACAAGGGCCTGGCCCAGCACCGGACAGAAGCTGCTTGCTAAAGCAGCAGCTGCGGGCATCTGTGAGCCCCTCTGTGGCTTCTCCTGTGGCTGGGCGGCTCCTGGAAGCCTCTTACTGCAGCCAACATGCTCACTGTCACTCCAGCCACGCTTCACCTCCGTGGACATGGCTGCGGCACAGGCTGTTCCATGGCTGGAGGCCATGGCCCGGCTTCTGTGACAAGCGTGGGGCTCAGAGACACAGGATTGAGCATGAGTCTCAGCGTGCTGAGCTCTTAAGACAGCTTCGGGTCCCCCAAGGCCCTCAGAAATACCACCCACCTCCAGGTTTCCAGGGCCAAAGTCTCCTGCTAGGACCAGGCTCCTGAATACCTTATGCCTGGCATCCTACCTCTGCAGCCCATCCTGTGTTACACACATACACCCGTTTTCAGAGCACAGGCCACATTTTGCCTGCTTTTGGACTTGCTAAGCTACCTAGGCCAACCAGTTGCTTTTCTTTCTTCCTTTGATTAGTTTTGAATTTCTGTCTTTTAAGGTATTTGGTACTTAGTACCTTGCTTTCCCTCTCCTCCAAGATTAAGTCCAGAGGATGGGGATCCTGCTTCTCTCTTGCCATGCGCCTGCCCACAGCTTGGTAAGGACCCGGGCTTTGCTGTCCTCTAAGTCCCCCGAGAGTTCCAGTGTGATTCCCCAGCCCCCCAGAGACTCTGCTTCCAGTCTCTGAAGTCCCAGACTCTGAAGGAAATCACTGGGTCTGAAATGGTCTCAGCCCTTCTCTAGGCCAATGCCAGGGGGAGCAGTGCCCCCAGGGCAGAGGGGAGGCAGCCTGGGGGCTCTGTGGCTCACCTCCGGAGGGGGGTCTAGGTTAGAGAACATCCTCTGAGAACAGGCTGTCCTCCAGCTTTCCCTGGAGTCACACGGGACCTGAGACCAGCGCAGTCGCCCTGAAAGAGCAGCATTGTGTACCACTTCCTGCCCCAGCTGGCCCCTGTGTCCCAAGTCGTTCCCAGAGAGCCAATTAGCAGCAGGCACCTCCGGAAGGGTGGCTTTCTCCCAGCCCCTCCTCCTCCTCCCTCTCCATCCCCCAAGTCTCACTCCCTGGGGACAGCCCAGTCAGACTGTGACCAATGGCTGCCCTTTTCGGATTGGCTTCTGGGGGAGCCGGTCCTAGGCTGCCCTGTGGGACCAGCTGGGTACTGCCCACTTACGCATACAGCTCCTGGCAGGGCCCCAGCCCCTGGGCTGCCAAGGCCAGGCTGGCTCGCAAAGGTTCCATGCAGGGGCGGGCGGAGAGGATGTGCCCTGTGTGGGGTGGCTGCCCTAAGGTGAGGGACCACAGGAGGCCCTTGCGAGGAGGAGAAGGCAAGAAAAAGAAGAAAATGAAATGCAAAGATCATGCACTACACTACGGTTTGTTCCTCTGGAAACTCAGGCTGAACTCTGACTGCCATTGGTGGTGTTGGAGGTGAGGCCTCAAGAGGTAATTCAGTAGTCAAAAGAGTGTAACACTTTGTCAGAAGGGCAGGTCCTCATATGCGTGGCCTCTCCTGCACATGCCCGCTTGCCCTTCCACTGTCCACCATAAGGGGAAGCAGCACTAGACCACTGCCTTGGAATCCCTAGTCTTTGAGAACCACGCCATGCGCTGCTCCTCCTGGGGGTTCAGGACTGACCCGGAATCACTAGCACCCCACTGTGCCACTTAGCAGTCTTGGAAACTGGCTGGAAACAGGCCAGGGGACGTGGGGGTCTATGTTCCCGGCCTTCTTCCTCCCCTACAGCCTGCATTCCTGCTATGGCCCTCTGTACCCACGAACCAAACTCATCCTGTTCAGGGCCCAAAGACTCTCCCTCCCCAAGTGCCTGATCCTGAGGTGCTCCCTTGGGAGCAAAATGGCCGGCAAGGGAGGGGGGAAGATGAGCTGTCCAGAGCAGAGACAGCCCGCCAAGTCCTGCTGCACATCATGTCACGATACAGCAGCTCAGGGGAGGCGCTGGGACATCACGCTAGGATGTCAAAGTTCAGCCCAAGCTGAGATCATCTGTAACACGCGAAGACACAAGCAAGGCACAGAAAAGTCACATACGGTGTCCTGCAGCAAGGGGGCACCTTCCACATCGGTGAGACCGAGCCAGTCTTAGCTGTGACACCTCACATTTGGTGTCATCAAAGTCTTACATTCCTGTCTTGATCAGAAATAATAACAGAGTCTACATGTTCCTCAAATTATGTCAGGGTCAAATTTCAATGAACCTATGGTAAGTTGAAAATATGTTTAATTGAAAATGTAAACTGGGCGTGGTGGCGCACACCTATAATCCCAGCACTCGGGAGACTGAGGCAGGAGGATCGCTGTGAGTTCGAGACCAGCCTGGGCTACATAGTGAGGTCCAGGTCAGTCTCAACTACATAGTGAGACCCTGTCTCAAAAAAACAAAAACAAAAACAAAAAAAAACCCAACCAAACAAAAAAACAAACAAAAAACCACAGAAAATGTATTTAATGGGCCAGCTGTGGTGGTACATGCCTGTAATTCTAGCACTTGGGAGGCTGAGGCAGGAAGATCACTGCAGGTTTAAAGTCAGCTGGGCTACATAATGAGTTCAAGGCTAGGCTGGTATACAAAGTGAGTTCAAAGCCAGCCTGAACTACATACATAGCAAGATCTTATCTGGAGAGAAAAAACAAAAACAAAAACAGAAAAAAATGCATTTAATACCCAATACCCTTAACATGTTAAATATCACAGCTTAGCCTATCCAACTTCACATGTTTTCAACATACTGTATTAGCCTAAAGCTGGGCAAAGTCTTGCTGGATGGCTCAAGCCTATAATCCCAACATCCAGGAGTCTGAGGCAGAATTGCCACAAGTTCGAAGCTAGCCTGGGCTACATGGTGAGTTCAAGGCCAGCCTAAACTACAGAGCAAGACTCTGTCTCAAAACAAAACAAAAACTCTTAAAATTGGGCAAACTTGTCCAATAAAAACCCTATTTTATAACGAAGCACTGACTCTCATGGAACTTTCTGAAAACTGAACTGACAGTGAAAAACAGAATGTTTGTATGGAGGTGCTTTTGCATGGCTGTGAAGTCAAAAAATCATAAATGGAACCATCCCGAGCATGGACCATCTGCAGCTATCAGCAGCGGTAGCAGCCCCCTGCCTGCACCCACCTGGCTCCTGTCAGGCAGGGCCAGGGATTTGCTTCTGATCCTCCGTTGGGCCCTGGAGGGCAGGTAATCTGACCCTTCCCGCCTCCCAAATCAAGTTGCCCCAAGCAGCACAGACAGGACTTGGGGACAGGCTGAGGGGAAGAGCAGGTGCTTAGTAGGCACCAGGCCCTGGGTTCCACCCCCAGTGCCAAAATACAGAAAAAGTGGAGCCAGAATTCAAAGCCAGGTCCATGTGAGAGCATCCTCCAGCCCTCACTGCCCTGTCAAACTTCCGGCAGTCCAACACAAACTGTCCTGTCTTCCACAGCTCCTCCCAGATCTCCATCTACCTCAGCAATGGCGCCTAGGCCAAGCTCCCACCGTGGCCTAAGTGGCGTCCCAGGAGCCTCACCTCCCATTCACTACCCTCACTGCTATTAAAAATATTGTTCCTCCAACATTTAAAATGCTTGCCCTCGGTTCCCAGTGGTCCTTGTACCAGGAATGGTTTTCCATACTTCCCAAGGCTAAGGGTGTTCGAGTACCACTTCCCGGACAGCTCCTCCCGGCTTCCAGATCCAAACTATCTCCCCACCCCTTGCCCTGCAGTTTCTCTTTATATCACAGCTCACAGCATTCCTGCTGTGTCCCATAAAGGGCCGCAGATCAACCTTAGATTCCCTTGTTTGAGTACTTGCTTGTTGCTGCTGAAGCGCAAGCTTTGAGGGTAGGGATTTGCTCCCCGCTCAGGGATGCAATGGGTTCCTGTGAAGACAGGCAGGGGGATGAAGAGGGGCCGTCTGCCCAGTGCTCTCCCAACAGCCTCATCAGTTCCAGCCGCCTTGTGTCCCCCACTAGCTGGACATTATGTTTCCTGTCTAGGATGCCTCATCCTCTCTGTCCCCAAATCTCATTTCTTTCTCTCCCCTCAATGAAAATGCTTCTACTTCAGTGTAAGCTGCCCTAACTAATGGCACCCAGTTGTTCTTTCTTCTGCTCCTTCAGCACTTAGCTAGGCTAAACACTGACTCATGTACACGTTTGTATAAAAGGTATGGGCTATGGACCGAATTATGTCCCTTCCAAAGTTTGATGTTGAAGTCTTGGTTTCTGGATGTGGGGATTTTGGAAGAGGACTGAGTACAGGTGAGGGTACCAGGATGGGGCCCCCAGGATGGAAGTAGGGCTCTCAAAGAGACACAGACAGCTTACCTGCCTGCTCTCTCCCTCAGGTGAGGACGCAGTGAGGAGACCACTGTCTGCAAGCCAGGATGAGGGTCCTCATGCTTGCTGCCCTCAGGGTATGAGAAATAAATGTTTAAGACCCCCAGCCTGTGTCATGGTAACCCACGCTAGCAGTGTTTTCTTTCCCAGGCAAGTATTTTGTTTGCCTTTGCTCTTTGCTTCATAAAACAAGGCCTACTAAAGTTAGGGTCCTGGCTCCCCTTTTCCTCCCTAACTTCTAGATGGATGATGAGTAAGTGAACTGGCACGGTCGGCCAGATTTCCAAAGGTTTAGCAAAAATAAATAAATAAATAAATAAAAGGCATTACTCTGCAGTCTTCTAGTCTGGAAGGGAAGAAAGATTAAGAGTGCTGTGAAGATCAAAAAATGTAAGTCATGCATTGCTGGGGATTTAGCTCAGTGGTTCTGCCTCCTGCCTTGCAAGTCCAAGGACCCGAGTTCAATCCCCGGTACCAAAAAAAAAAAAAGTAAGTCACTGCTGCACCTGACAGGGTGTGCTAACCTGTGTTTGGAGGAGAGTGATCAGTCCTGGGAAGTGCTTGAAGAGCTAAAGAAACAAGGGTGCATTAAGTGGGGGACCCTAGGGAAGCAACACAGTGACAACAGACAGACAAATGGGCAAGCAATACTAGGGGTATCTGTGCTTAAAAAAGGGGACGTTTTAAGCCATGCTACAATATAGATGAACTAGGAGGACATTACACTATGAGAAAGAAACCAGTCGCAGAAGGACGAAGGCTGCATAAGCTTGTACTGAGTGACATTCCTAGAGCTATCACATTCTTAGAGACAGAAAGTAGAATGGTAATTACCAAGGCCTGGGAGAACTGGGGTTGGGGGCATTGTAGATTAATAGGTACAGCTTCAGTGTGGACAAATGAAAAAGTCCTTATTTTACCCCACACACGAAACACCGACACACGCTACAAGGTCAATGGACCCAAACAGCATGCAACATGAAAGCCAGACAAGTACAGTTCCACAGATATGACACACCCAGAACCAGCGAATCCACAGAGACAGAAGGGGATCCACAGTCGTGGACCTTGGCAGGAGAGGGGAAGGGTTTTTTTTTGGGGGGGGGTATTCTGACTCTAAACGATTATGACGGCTGCACGACATTGTGAAAGTACCAAATGCTACCAACCTGTACACTTTAAATTGGTTAAGGTGGGAATGTCACGTTATACGTATTTTATCAAAATAAAAGAAGAGACTGAGAAACTGTCGTGAAAAAAATCCCTCCTGTACTCAGGGCAGGGCCACCACCCGGGGGTGGGACTGCCTGCTGTACAACCCCAGGTGGACTGATCACAGACTGCGATGGACAGAGAGCAAGTGGAGGTGGCTGCCCAGGTGCCGGACTGGGCACCGTTAGCAAGTGGACCTTGTCCTCAAAGGACAACCGCTGACGGGGCACAAAGGCCACTCTCCTTCCCCGTTCCATCTTTCCTTCTCCCCTGACCGGGCAAATCCAAAGTACTGCAGAAGAAAAGAACCAGCTTGGGGCAACGGGTCTAAGAACCACACAGGAGAACGAGTGTCGCGAAGCTGAACCCTGAAGCAGACAATGTGCAGGGTGCCCAGCGCTGCGCTTTGTTGTGCAGAAAGCCAAAGAACGAGGAAAGGACGGCCGTGCTGCTTCTGTTGAACCGTGACCATAAACTCCTATTTTTGCTTTGATCTTTTCTGCCTAGAATAACTTTTGGACCAAAAAAAAGCAGAAAAAAAAACAAACAGTGGGCAGAGGCTGAGGTGAGCTGGGAGATCACAGGGGTGCCTGGTGCTGCGTGGGCGCGGAGTTCGTGACCGGAGTGAGTGTGAGACGGCAGCAGTGACGAGCAAGTCACCCTGCGCATCACAGTGGGGTGGCGGGGAAGGAGTGGCACCCAAAGGCCACGGGTGGTGAGGGAAGGTAAAATCCCACACATCTTCCACAAGAGACCCAGAAAGAGGCACCGATCACCGCGAATCACCGAGCATCCCCAGAAACAAGTCACATGAGGCTGACTTTGTTTCCCTATTATGTTCCAGACCAGTGGTGATGAACCTATGGCACGTGTATTGTTCTTCTTTTAAGACAAAAGATGTTAACGAATGAGTTTTCTTCTAAACTAAAACCTCAATGTTTAGGTTTAATTGCAGTGTTGACACTTTGTGACAAGTAAGTGGGCTGCATTTTGGGCACTCGCTCTAAAAGGGTTGTCATCACTGCCCTAGCCATTGTTTCATGAAAACTAAACAGACAAGGTCCCAATACCCATCACCAAGACACTGAACAAAGCCTCTTGTAACATCCTTTGGGTGAGACTGCCGCTGGGGGTGAGGTGAGGGTCCTCTTCCCTCAGTTTCCCAAGGGAGGTACAGACAAGGCACAGGCATGGATCTAATCAACGCTGGGAGCAACGGCACGTGCCTGCCTCCAGACGACAGTGACAGAGCACAATGTGGGTGGAAAGCAAGACAGAATCTACCTGGACTCAGCACCCACTGTGAATGATAGAAGAGTGGAACGGATGAGATGGGGGAACATACACCTCCAATAATTCTAACATTACGAGGCGGCCACTGTAATAAGATAAAATTTAGAAGGCCAATTTCCTTTTTTTTTTTTTTTTT
>NW_022900929.1:18149992-18168352 GCF_012274545.1 Fukomys damarensis | reverse complement strand
TTTTTTTTTTTTTTTTTGGTACTGGGAATTGAACTCGGGTCCTGACACTTGCAAGGCAGGCCACCAAACTGCTGAGCTAAATCCCTGGCCTGCCAATTTCCTTTTGAATGGCATCGACTGATTTCTATTATCTAGAACATGAGCTAGCCACACCCCCACACTTTTTTTTTTACAGCTTTGAACCACACATGGGATACAGATCCATCCTGACCTGTGGCAGAGGTTCTGCTGGGCCCAGACACAGTGGCCCCTTGGTGTCCTGGGGGACAGATTCCAGGACTACCTGGGGACAGAAAATTTGAGGATGTTCAAGTCCTTGCACAAAATGACATTGGATTTGCAGAGAACCTACACACTTCCTCCTGTGTGCTTTCAACCGTTTCTGGATGACACACAATAGCTGATACCATGTAAATGTTGTGTAAGTAATTGTTACACCGCAGACAGAGGAGTAAGGACAAGAAGCCTGCACGTGTTCAGTACAGACGTAGCTACCACAGGCCTCTCCACACTTCCCCTCTGCAGCTTGGGGAATCTGCCGGGGTGGAACCCAGGGACGGGGAGAGTGACTGGAGCACATTCAGCTCTGGATCCCCATTTCCACAGGAAATACAAGTAAGGTGGATGCACACAAATGAGATGGTGAAGCATGAACCATGAAAAGCCAGGTAGGATGGATCAGGGAAAGTGTGCGGGGCAGGGATGATGGAGAAGAAACGGTGCAGAAAGCTTCCCGATCTCAATTCCCACACCTGAAGATGGAACTCCTCAACGACCAGAAGGAGGACCCTTGAGAACAAATGGGAAGAGCCCGGCGCTGTGTTCATCTTCCCTGATTGCAAACAGCTCCAATGCCCTGAGAGCAGGGAATAAATAGATCACCAGCAGGGCAGTCACAGCCCAAGGCACTACTCAGCAATAAAAACGCAACAACTATTGATCCATGCAATACTGTGGATGACTGGGTCAAGCGAGAGAAGCCAACCTCAAAGGCCACAGACTACACAAGACAATTTATATGATGTCCAGAGAGGTCAGAACTGTAGAAACAGAAACAGATGGGCGGATGCCAGGGACTGAGGATCGGGGACGGGCTGGTTACTAAGGGACAGTGGGGAAATATGGGTGGACGGGACCAGGCTAGACTTGGCTGCATGCAGGTTACCTATCTGTGACTGTCAAGCCCCATGGTGAGTTTTCCTACATGTAAATTTTACCTTGAAATAAAGCCATGTTTGGTGACAGGTGGATGGGAGCCTTTGAAAGCGGGCCCTGATGAGTGGCCTGGGCTGGAGGCTCAGCAACCAAGCAGCATTCATGCCAGATGGTGTTCAGGTCCCCTGACCTTCTGGTCCCAGGATGGGGACCTCGCAATGTGTCCCTCTTCTCTTAAACTTCATCCAGCCAATGTTCTGCATGGGCCTACACTGTGCTTTAGACACTGGGGTACGGCAGCAAACAAGACGGACGAAAGCTCTTATGGGATATGCTCCAGCAGAGAGAGGAAGACCCAACCCCAACAAGTGAACACATGAGATCAGGTGGACACAGCGCTGCTGAGGAGAAAAATGAAGCACAAAGGGAGCTGCTGAGGGCATGCGGCCAGGCAGCTGCAATTTGATGTGGGATGGCCATGTCTGCTTAGGGTCCCGAAGGAAGCGACAAAGGAGCCACAAGGATATTGGGGAGCAGCACTTATGTCAGAAGGACAGCAAGCTCTAGTCCTGAGGCAAGAGTGGGCTTGGTTCGTGCATGAGGAGTGGGCCTGGGGCAGAGTGAGAAGAAGGTGGGGAGCAGCAGATTGTGGGGGCCTCATGGGTCCTCGCTATGGCTTGGGTATGGTTTATTCCCTGCCAAAACTAATGGTGAACTTGATTCCCAACATCAAGGTACTGAAAGGCATGGGACCTTTAAGAGGTGATGAAGTCATTAGGGATTAATGCCTTTCCCAGGGACCAGGCTAATTCTCAAAGGGACTGGGTTAGTCAATGGAGTGAGCTGTTACAAAATGAGGCTGCCCCCCATGCTTTCCATCTTGCACATGTGCCCACGAGCCCACTTGCTCCCCCATGAGTTGAAGCAGCACAAGGCCCTCCCGAGAAGCTAACCAGATGCCAGTGGCATGCTCCTGCTTCCCTGCCTCCAGAACCATGAGCAAATAAACCTTTGGGCTTTATAAACTAACCAGTCTCAGGTATTCTGTTACAGCAATAAGGAACTAAAACACCACAGTAAGAACTGAATGCAGAGGAGTGACATGACTTGTTTTTTTCTAAAGGATTATTCTGGGCTGCTGTATCAGTATTGAGACTTGACAGTAGGAGAATGCAAGGACAACAGTTCAGGCCAGACTAGGGTAGTAGAATAGGGGTTTAGATATATCCTGAGCATTGTCAGGAGTCACTAATGGTTAACATGTAGGACGTGAAGAAAAGGCAGGAATTAAGGAAAGAATCAAAGAACCAAGGATTTTTGCCTTTGCTAAAGAAGGATGGAACTGTCATTTATTGTGCAAGGAAAATTGGGGAGGAGGCAGGCTTGGACGGGGGTGGTTCTGTGTGATTAAGTTTGACACGTTTGTGCTCAACCCCATCCCTATGCTGAGACCTGGTGCAATATTGAGGCTGGGTCTTTAGGAGGTGACTAGGGCACGAGAGTCCTCATGGGATCAGTGTCCTCATAAGAGACCCCAGGGAGTTTGTCTGCCCTTTGTGCCAAGGCGGCACTTGTGACACAGAGTGGGCCCTCACCACAGAGTCAGCTGTTGTTTTGATCTTGAAGTGTGAGAAATAAATGTCTGTGGCCCATAAATTACCCAGGTATTTTGTCCTAGAAGCCTGGATGGACTAAGACAGAGTCCCCATAGCTAGGCAGCTGGGAAGGCAGGGAGAGGTTCAGATTGGACCCAGAGTTCAGGAGTTACCAGGTTAGAGATGGTATCGAGGGCATGCGTAAAATGAGGTCTCCCTGGACACACACATCATTAAAGGGAAGAAGAGGCCCAGATGGGGCTGTGGACATTCCCAAGTCAGGGGACATGGGGAACCAGGAGAGACTATGTCAACACAGCCGTGGAGGAAGGGGAGTGGGTGGGTGGGGGCATCTCTTAGACCACTTTACACTATAGTGGGTGTGAAATGGAGTCTGAGAGCAAGTCACAGCCTGTAACAAGTAATGTCACCAGTGACCTGGGCAACAGGTGACTCATGGAAGCAAAACCCAAGAGGAGTGGCTGGAGAGGAAGTGGGTGTCCCTTATGCCTGGAGACTTGGGTTAGGGCTCTGGGGACCTCTAACCAGCTTTGCATCTCTCTCCATCCCCTTCCTCCTGGACCTTCATGGGTGTTTCCACTGGAAAAGGTACCCTAGGGTGGTCCTCCTTCCCCAGACATTAGGTTCCCTCCTGACTGAGCACGGGCTGCCATGACTACCTCTTTTGTCAGCTCTGCCATTTTCCTGGAAATGATGCTGGATGCTCATCAAGCCTTGTAGAGCCAGCTTTCCACAGAACAAGGCCTCTCACATGGCACCTCATTCCCAGTCTTAAGTTTCCCCTTGACCATGGCTTCTGACTTCTGTGAGAGACAAACTGGGGGCAGCCTCCCCCTTAGAAGGCCCTCCCATTCACACTGATAGCGCCCCAGCACGGAGGCCTTCACAGGCCACCTCCCATCTCCTCCCTTCACACATTCCTTACACTCTTGCTGGGGACCCCCCACTCCAGCCAACCTTGACCAGAGCCTCTGAATTCGACCACAAGCCTCTTCCCACAACCGGTAACAGAAAGGAGTCTTGGCCCCCTGCTGGGCCCTGTTGCCATGTGCCTGCAGAAGAAGGGACCAAGGTCTTTCTGCTGCCCACACACCTCATCTGTCACACCACGGCCCAGGATGCCCATCACCATGTCCTCCATCTTTAAAACCAGAGCCCACATGGATTTGAATAACTTTGTTTCTCAGGCAGGTCTTGGAGCTACTCTTTGTCCCCATGTGCCATCTGCCTTTCTTTGTGAGAGAACTGCTGTGACACCTCGGGGTGTCTACACAGGACATCAGAAGGCCCTGAGTGTAGGGCGCAGGGTAAGAGGCTTGGACACCAGCTCTCAGGGAAAAGGAGAAGCTGGCCTATCTTCCCCCCACTACCCACAGGGCTGCTTCTCTTACTATGGGGAAGTTGCAGCCCTTGCACCCTAAATTGCAAGGTCACATTCACAGGAATCACCCAAGGGACTTGTGCAACCCAGCTGTTCTTCCGGCGCATCACCTTGCCTGGGAAGCCACGCCTGGGGCAGGCACATGGGACACATTGTGGCCTTCTGCTAATCTCTGAGCCACATCCCTTATGGGACTTCCAGGGAAAGCCTTCCAGTCGCACAGCTGGACCCTCCCTAAGCAGCAGCAATGCCCAACTTCCCCTCTCCCCTCCACGTGCCCTCTGCCACTCTCCGTCTCCCAGCTGTCCCTGCAAGGTTAGACGGTCTCCCTCGTGACAGAGCAACTTTGCTCCAATGACCTCAAGACACAGGAAGCTCTTGTTACCCAGCTCCTTGTCTCTTACACAGCCGATCTGTCAGTGACCCATCTGTCCCATGACACTCAGGAAGCACTTGCCACATCCTGGCCAAGGATGCTGCTTCTCCCTTCCAAACATTCTGTGTTCCTTCCTCTTGTTCTGTTTACACAGCAGGCACACAACCAGGTTACTATGTAACTTGCCCCAGCCTCTGCTCTGGATAACGGGCAACCCCAGATAAGGCAGGAACATTTGGGACTGAGGGCATCCCTGGCACCACACTGGAAAGAGGAAAAGAATAAAGCTCCTCATGAGATATCTCAGAAATCTAGCATGGTTCCTGATCTTGTGAAATCCAGACTCCAACTTGGCTCAGTGTCTCTTGCCTACTCTATGTCCCTTCCAGGTGGCCTTGTACAACCATAACCAGTTTTCCCAAAATGTAGTCGGTGAGTAAACAGAATCCCCGTTTCATGTACACAACAGCGATGTGCTGCTATCTTATCTGATTCTGGCAAACAGCTCTGCCTTCGAGAGAGTCCCAATTTACTTATTGGCTCATTCTAATCTGTGCATGCCAAGTATGCAGGAAGGACAAGGATAATGGTACTGCTTATGGTTCTTAGACCCTCACAGTCTTCACAAAAAGCTTTCATCAGCACTGTCTGCCTGATACTGAGAAGCCCTGTAGGGAGGCAGGACAGATACACTTTCCAGATAAACACGTGGCTTCGAGGCCTCAAGCTACACAGCGCAGCTGGCCCTGCCTTGTTGTTGTTAGTACTGAGGGCCTTTCCACCGAGCTACATCCTTGATCCTTTTTATTTTTAATTTTGAGATAGGGTCTTGCTAAAGTTGCCCGGGCAGGGCTCAACCTTGTAATCTTCCTGCTTCAGTCTCCCAGAGTGCTGGATGGGCATTGCCTTTCCTCAGCAGCTAAGCATCCTATGTTCTACTGCTTAGACGGTTATAACTGAACTCTTAGCCAGAGTCAGATTAACTCAACCTCTGCTCCAACTTCAATACCTTTGTCACCTTACAGGTAGATCTGACTCCCTCCTCTCAGGATAAGTCATCTGTCCCACTGGCAGATGTTCCAACTCCTGGTGAGAACCAAAAGGAGAACATTTATCAAAAAACCCAGAATGGTGACCTAAAGCCAGGCACCTGCAAAGAAGCTGTCCTTCTACTGTCTCTGAGGAAGCGGGTTCAGACTTGGTTAGTAACCTTCAGGGCCTCCCAGGGGACACTTCCCATTCCAGTGTGAAGGGAGTCTGAGACAGGGCAGTGGGAATCTGAAGCCTCACACCATTAGGCGGTGGCCACAGGACCTTGCTCTCATCTGAGAAGTCAGCAGGGCAGGCAAGGTACTGAGCAGAGACGACCATGGGACCCGATCTCCAGCCCCTGAACATTGGCCCGTCCTGGGATGCCACACCCACACCAGCTACCTTCTGCAAAGCTG
Source organism: Fukomys damarensis (assembly GCF_012274545.1). Taxonomy (NCBI): domain Eukaryota; kingdom Metazoa; phylum Chordata; class Mammalia; order Rodentia; family Bathyergidae; genus Fukomys; species Fukomys damarensis. Next base: position 18,162,376 of record NW_022900929.1, on the reverse strand, counting down.
TGGGGGGGATCATGGTCACCTCTTCAGCAAAAGCTGGGATGTGGCAGGGACAAACAGCACTGGATTATCGCTTTACTCAGTGATTCCCAAACCTGGCTGTGCTTCGACATAACCTGAGAACTTAACCTTGGACCCCCAGGATACACAGCCCCCTGGCCCCCAGTAATTGGTCCTTCAATCTCAAGTCCTGCCTGGTCTCTTCTCGTCTGGGGTGGGGCCGCTGCACTCTCTTTCTTGATGCTACATCATGTTCCAGAACATTCCATCTCCGCATCTAAGGAACAACTCCGCTAAAGAAAAAGCAGGAATGAAGAGGGCAAAAATGTGAGGACAGAGGTAGAGACAGTAGAAACATGGAAACCAGAATTCCTCAGCTCAGACAAGCTACATGATTGAAGTAAATGTAAACTTTTTCTGAAAAATATGAATCAACACTGAGGACAAATTAGGAGATATTATGCATTTGACAAAAGGAAATGGCATCAGATTCCTTTAAATAGCAATCTATGCTAGTACATTTAAAATAGGATTCAGTTTACAAAAGTGTGATTTATACAAAACCACATCTGTTACATAAAGCTCAGAAAAATAGCTTGCCTCCCCTGTATCCTCTAACTATAGAGCTGGCCCAGTAGATGGTCACCTGTTTTCTCCCAGAAGACTCCCAGCCTTGCTCCTCATCTCCTACTTCCGTGTTTTGCCCCAATCGTGGTTAAGTTTCTAAAGGGGCCACCCAAATCCCTTCTAGTCTTCTCCAAATTCACTGCTCCGAATTCTTTTCCTATTCAATATGTATTTCCTTCACTCACTCAACACATATTTCTTGAAGGTCTAGCATGCTCCTGGCATCACTCAGGAATACAGCAGTGTACAAAAACAACAAGTCTCTACCGTCACAATCTTATGTTTTAGTGGGAGAGAAAAACAGTAAACAAATAAAATACGAGATATGCAGATGGTGAGAAATGCTATGGAGGCAAAATAAGGCTGAATATAGGGATGGGGTATTCTAGGTGGCACTGTGACCTCAAAAAGGGTCACAAGGAAGGCCATGCTGAGCAGGTGACAGAGGAGGTAAACATGGCAGGTGTTGGGCAAAGAGTTCCAGGCAGAAGAGCAAGAAGCACCCAGTCTTAGGCAGAAGCCCACCTGGCAGGTACCAGGCACAGGGACTCACACAGGTGGGTATGGCTGGGGCTGGGGTGGGAGGGACCAGATCCCAAGGGTCTTGGGGCCACTGTAAGAAGCAGCCTTCTAAAACTTCTAAATCTTCTAAAACTGGTGGTGAGGGCACTGGAAGGTTCTCGGCAAAGGGGCAACACAAGCTGGCTCACTGTTTTAAAGGACCCTTTCGGCTGCTGTGCTGAGAACGGTGTAGGGACAAGTGCAGAAGCAGGGACTGATAGGAGACCATTGCATTAATTCAAGCTGGAGATAGTGGTGGCCCAGACCATGGTGTCAGCAGAGGTGACAAGATGGGTGTGCCGATGTGGGTTTGCTGACAACGTGGCACGTGAAAAGGGGTGGAATCAAAGATGATCCTGGTCATCTGCAGGGACAGCCAGAAGGACAGAGTTGCCGTTGACAATGGAGAGAACCACGGGAGGAGAGGGACTGGGCAGAGGAGGGCAAGATTGTTCTGGAGGTTTGAAATACGAGACGCCACCCAGATGTCCAAGCAGAGCTATAAATGAGCAGCAGGATGTGGTACACCTGGAATTCCAAGAGTTCCACAGATGAGAGACCTGGAGACAGGCTGAGGATACCCCAACATGCAGGAAAGAGATGACAGGGACCTGGTGATGGAAATGGAAAAGAAAGAGCCCAGGAGGTAGGGGGAGCCAGGAGAAAATGGCACATGGAGAAACATCTCCCATCTGGGAGCCCACAGTGTGTGGAATGTGCTGGGAGATGGGTGTGTGTGTGTGCACACGCGTGCACGTGTATGAGAACTAACTGCCACACTGACTGTCAGGGCTGTGTGAGTCCCCTGGGAGGAGTGAGAGCAGGTCATGATTCCTGGTTAACTTACGAGATGACCCAGCTAATTCTGTGGCAGTGTCAGAATCTGAATCCAGATCTCACTCAGGTCTGGATTCAGCAATCCCAGTGACATCCTCCCTGGTCTGGGAAGGACAATTCAGACTCACTGCACAGACTTACTGCAGGGCCATGTCAAGTCCTTGGTCTCGGGGACTGACATTTCGATGAACAGATAATGAAAGGGCAGGTCTCACAGTTTCAGGTCAGAGCCAAAGAAAAGGGATCAAGTGAGTGGGTGCAGGTTCTGTGCAGTTCCTGTCAGGCAGGGAGGGCCCTGATTCGGGGCCAGTGTATGCTGTGGGGATTTGCTTAATTGTCTCAGCAAGGGAGGGGTAATGCTAATTTGGGAGGATATTTCATCATCAGCCACAGGGCAGTGATGCGACTTCCTCAGAAAGCAACACTGCCAGGAACTCTCACTTCTGCATCTTGAGGGTTGAAGAGGGGGAGCTCTTCCTTAAAGGAAGCACCTCAGGACCCAGAAGTGTAGGGCTGTGGACAGTGCAGCTGGCTCAGAGCAGAGCACCCCAGGCAGGTGACCCCTGTCTGTGATTTGGATGAGCATCCTCCACAGATACTGGTACTGCAAGGGCCAAAACCCACTGAGCGCGTGCTTCACGTGAGGCACTGATCTAAGAACTTCACAAACACGTGAGCTCATCTGTCCCAGAAGCGTCTATGAACACCCTGCTATACAAAGAAGACTCTGGCATGCACAGCCTTCGTATCCTGCCCTGGTGGGTAAGACATGCAGAGTTCTGAGCCCCAAAACCCAAGGCCTGATACGTTCTAGATCAGTGGCATACTGAAAGCCAAAGTAGAAGTCTACAAAATTGTATCATGAGATGGTTTAAGTACAGTACATGTAAATTTGTCTAGGTCAGGGATGGTGAACCTTTTAGAGCTTTCAATGATAAAAACAGCTGGCTGTGGCACGTACGCCATAGGTTCGCCACCGCTGGTCTAGGTGTATAGGTTTGGCTGGACCGAATGAAAGTCTGGCTGTTTCCAACCTAAAAAACAGCACTTTCATATGGTTCAGTCTATGTTCAACCTGCAGACAGAAAGACATACACCATACCAGCCAAAAGTCTGTGAGGGCCTACACTAAATTGTTAGAAGCAGCATTACATGAGGGAGAATATACAATCTTTTATTTTCTTTAGACCTTTTTATAGTTTCTAAAAAGTCAGGGAAGTTTAATGTTTCCTGTGCTGCTGATGACCACAGCACTATGGTATTAAAATGTACTCACAATGCAGGAGCCCCAGCCCCCTACACTATAGCCGGGGGGCCGACACACTCACAGCAATCTCTCCTCAGGAGCTGGGGAGCTAGGGCGGGTGAAAGGCCACCACAGAAAAAGAGCAGATGGGAAGGGAGTAGTGCCAAAGTGGTCTGTCTCCCCGACCTTCACTGTAGCTGACGTTCCTGGGCAGAGATCCTAACCTCTTCATGTGTCGATGACACTCAGTCCGTACCCCAGGATGCGGCCAGAGAACCGTGCATTTGACACCTGGCTCCCTAGTGAAGATCTGTGGGAAACAGGCAGTGTCATGCTCAGCTTCCATGAAATCTCCAGACTGGGTCTCTTTGGAGCAGACTGCAGGAGGAGGGGAGGGGCAGCTGGTGCAGAGAAGCCCTGAGGTCCAGACTCCAGCAACTCTCAGCAAAAACTGGGGCTGTAATTTGTACTGGACTGGAGACCAAGAATAGACTAGAAACAGGGTCCTGGAGTCCACTGGTGGCCAAGGAAAAACTGCTCAGAAGGTCTGGTCCACCCCCTTCACAAATCTTACGCAAACATCCTAGACCAGTGTGACTACTTCCACTCCTTTCGGTAGGTCACTTATCAGCTTCCGGCAGGCTACGCAACTTGCTCACTTATATTTATTGTTACTATTAATGCCCCTCTCAACACCACACACACACATAGGAGTTCAGCTCTGTAAGGCAGGGATCTTTGGCTCGTGAGGTACCCTGAGTATGGAGAGCAGCACCTGGCACACGTAATAGAGCACTCCATAAAATCTTTTTAAAAATGAATGAATGAATGAAATATCACCTTCCTTGATACACCTTTTGAAACACTGAGCAGAGTGACTTGTACCTATTCCCATAGGACTTTCCTTAAATCTCCAATACTGCACTAACCCCACTATATTACAATCTGTATCTCCCACCTCCTTGAAGGAAAAGCCATATAATTAACCCATTCTTTTATACAGTCTCTGAGCCTGGCCTAGAGCCTGGGAGGGTCCTCAGTGTCTGCCAGCTCAGGGGACAATCTGCACACACCCACAGGGCCAGAGGGGCAATGGCCAGGACCACAGGTACACCCCCAAGAGTGTCCCCATCCAGTGCCAGTGCAGGTAGTAAGATCTTTGACGGAGTTGGAAGAAAGAGGCATTGATTTCACCAAGACTTCTTTCCAGCTTGAGGAATCCAGCAAGAGAAAGCTATTTCAGGTCCCAGAAAGACTGAATTTGAGTGTTCCAAAGAAAGAGACATCATGGCAGAAAGTTAATAAAATGCTCGGTTTAAAAAAAACAAAACAAAATTCTACTCCAACCCACGGTGCCATTCCCACACTGATCCCGGTACTGGCAAGCTCACTGGGGGTGCGGGGGGACCAGAAGGCGGTTGGAACCTGTCGGCCAGAAGAGCACATCCAAGCTGCTTACTGGTTCTACCAGAGCCTCGCTGATCTTTTTTTTTTTTTTAAGTATATGTGCTGCCGAAGCAAGCCCTCGCTGATTATTTTTAACATGGGCCCTCACACCTGTGCCCACTCCACCTCTCCTGTTCCTCTGGCCCGGCTCCTAGCCAACCTACTCAACATCCATCCCCAGTGTCTTCTGTTCTGGCTTGTGCACAGTGCAGCTTCTCACCTGGAATCTCCTCTCCTCCCATCATTTAACCAATCCTTCATTCAGCACACACCGCGCAGGGTTCATTTCCATCAGTGAAACTGCTCACCTTCTAAAAGCACAATTCTTTCAAGCAGCACTGAGGCTCAAAAGGACTTGATCTTATTAGTCCCATATGGAGAGGGCTATGACCACCCTTCTAGTATAAACCACAACAGGTAGATCCTGGATAAACCTCATGATTTCTTGACCTTGGCCTTTTAATGTGTTTGGAGTGGCTTTACTTTCCTCATTGTGTAGGAGAATTCCTCCTCCTCTGTTCCCTGCTTTCACAATGATCTTCTTGCTCAAGTTGCTACTTTTTCCATGCCAGGACATGCCCCAACAGTTCTTTTGCGCGATCAATCACATGTGTTGCAATTATCGACTAATGAGTCTAATGGCCCTACTAGACTGAGCTCAAACAGCAGTAATTGCATTAGTTTGTTTTGCATTACTGTGATGAAACACCTGAGGCTGGGTAACTTTATGAAAAAGAGGTTTATTTAGCTCACAGTTCTGGAGGTTCAAAGGCTCACATGTGGTAATGGCCTTCCTATTGGCTGATTCCTTTGATGGCACAGGGCATTACATGGCAAGAGAGACGAAATTTGTTTGTCTATATCCTCTGGTCTCTCTCATCTTATAAAGCCACCAGTATTCAATCATGGGGCCCCCACCCTAATAACCTTACTGAATCCTAATCACCTCTCAAAACCTTGTCTCTTAACACCAAAGCTGGGTTAAATTTTAGCCCGCTTAATAACTTATGATGGAGACTCGATTTTTGTGACACGCTTAAACCACATCCACATCCAAACCAGAGTAGTGAATATTCTGAAAGAAGCCATGTTCTACCCCTTCCCCTCAAGTTTTAATTTCATGTGCAGCCTAAATTAATGAACAAAAATATTAATCATATGGCCATGGTTCATTAAGCTCCTTAAGCAAGTGGCTCACCATTCCTGAAAGGCTGCCTCACTAACCCAGCTGGGTGCTAAGGAAACTGAGCCCAGCGCTGTCAACTAACTTATCCTTGGTCAGGATCTGCCGGGTGGAGACATCAGGATTTCGCCTCTGGCCTTGGGAGTCTAAGGTCCCAGCTCGGCATCTAGAACACTCTCAGGACACATATGAGTCTTCCCAGTCCTTCCCTCCAAGAGGACAGCACTGTGGAGTCCAGCTGGGTCCCACACCGAAGCCATCCTCCTGTCCACAGAAGTTATCTCCAAGTCAAGATGTACCATCAGAGCTCCAGGCAATTTGCAGGAGACATGTGGTTTGGTTTGGTTTTCTTAAAAAGACTTATGACGGTATTTCTCTGCAGCTCGGGAAGCATGAATTTTGTCTGGTTGCTGGAATCCTCGGGCTCTGGGGCAGCTGCTAGACCACATTCCTGTCTTGCTTTTGAACTAGGACCTCTCTGGGCCAAAAAGGAGACAAAGGTGGACAGGAAACAGTCCCTGGTCTAGAGCATCAAGTAAATCATCCAGCTGTGTGTGTGTGTGTGTGCGTGTGCGTGCGTGCATGTGCATGTGTGCGTGCACATGCATGCACATGCATGTACACATGTGTTGGGGGAAATGGAATAAAGGAAGACAGCAAGGTAATGGGGAGAACGGATCATCAGGGCAACAGGGCATGGAGCCACCTTAAAACCCAGGTTTTCATCTGGACTTAGCCCCTGGCAATGGGACTTATGCTGTGTTCTGTGTGCATGTGGGTGTTCAGAGCACAAGTCCTCACAGATGAAGCAGGGATGCTAAATCCTGCTTCCCAAGGCTGTTGTGAGGGAGAAAATAATCCAGGTGTGATTGTTCTAGCAACTACAAATATCTATTAATATGATGTTAAATTTAACACATTTCAAGGAGCATTCTAGCTCTCTCTGTCCCCCTTGTAAGCATTTCTGCAGACAAGGACTCAGCATCCCAGGCTCCAGATCCACAAAATCTTCACATCTTCACCCCAGGTCTGTGCATAAAGGGACACTGTTCCACATATGTCCGGATTGGACTCAACCTCATCTTAACAGTGACCAGTGACAATAAAAGATGACAATCGGGTGGGTACATTTCAAAAATCTCTTTTATTCCCTAAGCATTTTTTAGAGAGATAAATCACCTGGTCGAAGTCAATGTCATCTCTGATCCCTCATGATCCATGGTGCTCTGCTGAGTTTCACAAACTGTAGGGAATAATGCATGAAGCCAGGATATTCTGACTCGCCGATCTGGAACTGCTGTCTTTGCATACGAAGTCAATCTTCCTTTGCCAGCCACACCAACCCTCAGCCATGAAATGCACAGGGCCCTATAGATTGTTCCCAAAGCCCAGGAGCTGAGCCAAAGTCCCCAGGTGTAAGGACTTAGAGGATGAGGCTGCTCCTGGGTCCTTTCTCCAGGGTCCTTAGGCAGCACCGGGTTGCTCGAGGGTCTCTCTCTCTCATCAGGCCATTTCTACCAGAGGGTCACTCTGGTATGGAGAAGTCCTTCCTGCCAAATCTGCCCCTCCTTGAAAACAAGTCCCACAATCCCTGGCCAATTGGCACACATGCACTACCTCCTCCTCCCACCGCCCCTCCGCAAGTCAAAGCCAACCATCAGCCCCTATGAAGTCTTCTCTTCCATGGGCTGAACTACTGATGAGCATTTAAATGCATTCACATTGCAACAACATCAAGATGTGGCCTTTGGGATATGATTTAAGTCATAGGCCTCCACTCTCACAAACAGGGCTGGCATCTTATGAAAGGGCTCTCTTGCCTTCCGTTCCTTCTCCTGAGTAAGAACCCTGCGTTCTTCCTTTCAGGACACTGAACCTGTGGGCACACTGCTTGGACTCCCAGCCTTCTTAACTATGAATACTTTTCTGTTCTTTATAAATTACCAAGTCTTGGGTATTTTGTTACAGTAGCCCAAATGGTCTAAGAAACTGACAATAATAAAAGTACATTTTACAAGGCCACCCAGATTCATTTGTGTGCGAGAGAACATACAACTGAAATCAGTGTTAGCAACTAATGTTTGTCTTCTTATGTGGAACATACCTGGAAGTTTTCTAACCTATGTCATTCTTTCCAATGCAGGCTGCAACCCACTAAACTGATTTCATGACTGTGAATAGAAAACTCTGCTCTGATTTTGCTGAAGTGGCCATCCGTCTCCTCTTGTCCAGCTTTAAACAGTTACTTAGCTCAGACCCTAAAAGGCAAGACAGCCTCCTTTCCACACAGCGATTAGCCAGGGGCAGCAAGCAAAGCAGGCATCATCCTGGGCAGGGATTGCCCTAGCTGGCCACTTACCTCCCACAGTCTGGCAGGTACCCACACACCTGCAACCACAGCAGGCTGACCAGATCTCTCTTCTGTCCCACCACCTACATCATTTACACAGAATATCTGAACCATCTTTTCTCTACCCTATCCCCCATCTTCCTGCTGTACGAGTCAGGAGTCTCACATATAAGGAAAGGGCAGACAGATTCATGAAGAAATTCTCCCAGTTTTGTAAGCAGCTATACATAGAGCTGGGTGTGGTGGCAGATACCTGTAATCCTGGCACTCCAGGAGGCTGAGGCAGGAAGGTGGCACAAGACTAGCCTGGGCAACTTAACAATTTAGAGATCCTGTCTCAAAAAATAAAAAGCATAAAAGGAGTTGTGTGGCTTACCAGATGCATAGTCCCTATATAGACAGCTTTAAATACCTTCTCCCCAAATCTTATCCCCTGGGGACCCAGAGGCCAAAGGTGAACACCTCAGCTTATCTACTCAGATGAGCTTGGACCCATTCTAGAATCTAGGCACTAAATCTTTCCCCTTACCTTTTATTTAGTCTATCACCAAAATGTATATATTTTAGTTATCAGGCGAACTGGGTACCAGACCTCGTTCTGCCCCTGGATCCCAGGCTTCACTTTTCTGAATGCATTTTCTTCTCTGTAAAGTGAGGCTATTTCCACCCTGCCTTCCCCACAGGGCTGTGGTGAAGACATGTGTGAAAATACCTAAGACACTGTAAAGCACCACACAACAGGGCAAGGTGACACATGCCTGTGATCCTAGCACTGTGGAAGGCTGTGGCAGACACACACACAACACACATCACAAGTTTGAGCCCAGCCTAGCCAGCTTATCCAGACTGTGTCTCAAAAAAAATAAAAAAATAGAGGGCTGGGGATACAGTTCAGTGTGAAGGCCCTTGGGTTAACACCACCACAAACAAACAGACACAACTACCACCACGCAAATACAAATTGTCCTAAAAACCATATACATGCTCTTCTGTAAGAATGGAGAGCCTTGACTCTGTTCCCCAAACAGTGGCGTTGTGCACTCCATGTGCAGTGAAGGCAGATGCTACCCTCAGTCCCTAAACGCACCTGTACTTTATCCTGAGTGCAGGGCTAGCCAGCTCTCCGCTAGGCAGATATCTCATGTCATCAAAAATTCATCAGCTGCAGCAGCTGGTGAATCTACTGTCTCTAGTCATTTGTACCCTCATTCAGAAGACAATGAGGCTAGGGAGAAGTGGCCCCAAGAGTCAACTCAAAGACAGCCTTGTCTCAGCTCTTCAGGTCAATCAAGAAATTAAAGGGCACGTGGAGGTATCAGCCACCTTCTGTCCAGTTAAGACTTTGGAGACCCCCTCTCGCAGAATGATCGCCATGTATGGAGGACTTTCCACACTAGGTCTCGCGCCTTAGAAGAATTATTTCCAGCCTTCACTAGAATCTTCAAGTACCATGTTACTGTTAAGTAACAAACTTGCTCAAAATCACACAGGGCATCAGGGGAACTACAATCTGCTTTTTTGTCATTTAGGTAAAGCAAGAACCTCACCCCCAGCTGACGCTGGGATCCCTCAAGGATGTGGCTGAACTGCTTGCTGGGTCTGAAGTCAACCCTGTGGCCCCAGGACCCCAGAGTGAACCCTTCAAACCAGTGATGGGGACAGAATGATCACAACAGAAAAGAGCATGGGACACTGATGGGAAGCAGGCACCAAGACTGCGGATAGAGAGGGCTCTTCTGGCCACACAACCCAGGGTCTGTGCCCTTCACAAAGAACTGAGGACAATGGTTTCTGAGCTGTACTTTCAGCTGCTCAATGATTAATGAGAATCTAATGTCATTTTTGTTTGGACTCCAAGCTAAAAGGGGAAAGAAGCAGTAAATGTACCTCTCCTGGGCCCAAAATTCCCCAGAGGTTACCCAGTGGATTCAGGCCAGGTCAGAGCACCTTGGCTGGCATTCAAGGCCTTCCTGGTCTTGCCCTAACCAACCGCATGGACATTTCCAGATCTCAGACCTGTCCCAGACAAATGCCCTCACTCTCACCCACTCCTCAGGCTCTGCCCACTCCTCTTCCTGGGGCTCTCCCAATAAGCAATGCCCCTCACTATTCTAGCAGAGCCAAGCACACCCTGTCCAGAGCCAGCCTAGTCCTGTGCCTAAACTCTGCAGTCCTGCTCCTTCTTGGACTCCTACAGCCCCTGGAGCTGTGGTTTTCTGACACAGGCCTGCACTGACATCTGTGATTGGTCTGGATCTCTCTGGCCTCCTCATTTAGATGCAAAAGGCCTTGAAGAAAAGGAGCCCTGGGTTATATTTCTCTGGGTCCTTCACCCATCAGTAACTACAGAAATGACAGGAATTAAACACCGCTGAATTCATTAGGGATGGATGGAGGATGGAGGAAGTATCAGAAGTGATGTGGTTCTCTAGACAGAGGTTCCTGGGCTCTGTGAGCTGGTATTGGAAAGCCAGGCTTTGGCGGAAACATGAGTACAGGCCCAGGAGGAAGATCAGGGCTGATGTGATACCACAGCCACCAGACCCCCAAGCACAGCCCAGCCAGGTGTCTCTGGTCTTGCTCAGACATCTGTAGGAAAGGGTCAGCTATTGTTCATTTCAGCTGCAGAGAGGACTTCCTAGGGGGGTCTCCTAATAGCTGCCCATGGTACACAGCTTTCAGGCACCGCCCAAACATGGACAGGTACACCGCACACGAAGATGGGCATCCAGGAGGTCCCTCACTCAGCCCCCAGCCCCTCGGGGAGTGCTCACTCACAGTTTGAGACTGGTCTCTGCCAGGGAAGAGACAACTCTCACTTGTCACTCGGCCCCCACCCCACTGTCCAAGACAGTGCCGTAAGTGTGGGAGGGCTAAGGACAGACCTACCTGCTCTATGGGGAAGCCCACCTTCTGGGGAAAACTAGCCTCAAATTCCAGCACTTCCTCATCTGTAAGCCACAGCAGACCCACAGCCCCTGCCTATCTTCACACCCTGCTGGCTGCTCTTCTCTGACACCACAGGCCACCATGGGCCACAGGCCATCATGGGGGGCACCTCTTCAGCTGGACACATGGTCCTTAAGGGCTGCAAGCTTGGGGTAGGGGGGCCTGGTCTATAGTACAGCCAGGATGGCAGGGATCTCAAGGGCACCCTTCAGTCTCCATGTGCAGTGAGAGTCAACTGAGGGCCCTGGGAAAACCTGCAGTGTCTAGGCCTCCCGGCACTCCACTCCACCAGGACCCCTTCCTTTAGAATCCCCCAGTCATTCCCAGCTCCCCACGAGGGCTGCGCAGGCCTCCAACCATGGACCGCCATTTCTTCAGCTCCTATGGAGTCTGGAGCAGGGGTTGGAGGGTGCGCCGGGGACTGAACATACCCCTCCAGGAAAGCCCACCTCTACAGTGACTGGGGGGTTAGCTGCTTCCCAGGCAAAGGCAGGTGAAGCTGGGGCTTATAAGTGGCCAATCTAGAACGTGTCCCTCTACGCTGGGGTTCCATTCCTGCACCCTCACCTCGGCTGAAGCCCTCACTTTTCCTTGTCATCCTCCCAGGGCCACTCACCTGTGTCCACTGTTTCAGCCCTACCGACCTGCCTACAGACCTGAGGAGGGGTGTAGACAGGGGACTCCAGAGGGAACAGGACGACCCCTTCTCGCAGCCCTGCTGTCCTCCCTACCCCACCCCACCCCGCGGGCTTGCTACTGTAGGAGGCCAGCCCCCTAGCCCTCCTTGGGGAGTCCTGTGAGATCTCCCGGGCAGCCCCAGTTGTGGCGGTGCGGCGGAAACCGGGAGCCCATCCGGCGGGCCGCCTCCAGATCCTGGCCGTTGGTCCCTCCTCCAGCACGCCCGGAGTGGGGCCAACAGGCAGGATCAACAATCCAGAAACTTTCAATGGATCGCGAGCGGACGGACCAGGAGGGGGGCGAGGGGCACGAGCGCGGTGGGGGCAGGGAGCTCCGGGGCAGCTCGCTCTCACTTACCATCTTGTTCACATCCATGACCGAGGCTGCAGGGCGCCCCCCACCCCGGGAGACCCCGTGTCCCCCGAACGCTGCTCCGGGCTATTGCAGAGCCGGTGCCATGCTGCAAGGAGCACGGCCGGAGTTGCCCCTTAGCCTGGGCGGACAGCAGGA
>NW_022900929.1:18140065-18148697 GCF_012274545.1 Fukomys damarensis | reverse complement strand
CCCGCGTGTGTGTGTGTGTGTGTGTGTGTGTGTGTGTGTGTGTGTGTGCGTGCGCGCGCACACGCGCGCGCGCCCTGGTGGGAGCATCAATGGGACTCAAAGTGCGCGGGAGTTGAGGGGGGCGAGAGAGGAGGGAGGTGGCGGCGCCTGGAGCAGACATTCCAGCGGGGGCAGGGGGTCCCCAGCCCCTCCCAGTCGGCTTTCCTGGACAAAGAGGGAATTCAGAGCCAGTTGTTTGCCTCCTGCGGCTGATCCCCAGGGGCCTCCCAAATGAGTCTGGGGTCTCCAAACAGATGGCCAAATGGAAGGAAGTGGCACAGGTATCCCCGGGAGGGCTCTAAGTGCTCTCCGCCCCCGTCCACTGAGGGAGCCACAGCCAGCCCTTCCTGGAGGGAGGGAAATGGGTTCTCTCGCTTCGCTTCTAAATGATGTCCCCACTGAGCTTGGAGCTCCCTCCTCCCTAGGCAGAATTCCCATCTCTCGTTCCTTATAAAAATGTGACGCCAGCCTCCAGTCTGCAGGAGACTCAGCTGGGGGCGGATCAAGGACTCCTGGCAAATGCTCCTTTGCAGTAGGTCCCTAGAAAAAGCCTAGCCACTCAAGGCTATGTATACTTTCAACACAGGCTTCCTCTCAAAATCAGGAAAGCAGCAAGATTTGGGGTACAGTAGAGACAGCAGGAACCGGGGAATCCACTTAAATCAATGCTGCTTTAGATGGCCAGAAACTGGGGCCCAGAACATGACCACTCTACCCCAAGTCACACACCTGCCAGGATAAGGACAGTGCAGCCTCAGCCCAGAAAGGCTTCCCATGCTGCCATGGGGCAGCCCTGCTGCAGTTGGAACAGCCCAGCCCACCTTTTAAATCCTTTCAAATGAACAGGTGGCAGTCACCAAGAGGCTGGGTGCTTGCTGGGTCTCCTGCACCCTGCCAAGGTTGGACAGGAATGTCAGGGGCTTTCACTGTGAAGGGATATTCATGGCTTGGTCTGGAGGCTTGGTCAAGAGTCCCTCCGCTCAGGTTGGGGATCTCTTGGTCCAGGTTTCTCTGTCTAACCCCATGTTTGGACCTCAGTCTTGACTTGCAGTTCTCCACCCAACTCCCACCCATCTCAGGGCCGCTGTGGCTGTGCAGGAGCCGTGCCCAAGTCAGGGAAGTCAGGAGCACTGTTCTGGTTTGTTCTGGCATGCTGGGCTCCACCACACTCCCATCCATATGCCAGAGCCCACTAGAGCATACTCAAATGCAGTGGGGGAATGGGCGAGGAGCACACCTCTGCCTCCTAGTCTTCAGTGCTGACAGCCAAGGGAGATCAGGGCCCTGTGAGCCCGCAAGGGTCATCCCATGCAGAGATTATCTGCAACTTGATTAAATGGACTATCATAGTTTTCCCTAAAAAAAAAAAAAAAAAAAAAACATGTGGTGGTGTGATCTCAGCTACTCAGGAGGCTGGGGCAGGAGAACAAGTTCAAGGACAGGCAGGGGAATTTAGAAAGACCCTGTCTCTAGGGAGGGACCCCTGAGGGTATAGCTAAGCACCTGCAGCATGGCAAAAAGAACAAGAAATGATGGGGAGGTTTTATGTTTGGAAAAATGTTATGAATTCTTAAGGCCTGGGGTTGATCAACAGATCAAAGTTTCCCAAGAGATCTTGACTCCTGGCCTGGCAAAATCCATTTTCTTTCCTTATCTCTTAAAATGGAGATAGTGATACTCCCCACCCAGATGGGCAATGACATTCAAATCAAAGTGTCCTCCCAAGCCCTACCTATAGGAAGCTCGATAATGGCCCCTAAAGGTATCAGGTCCCAGTCCCTGGCACCTAGAAATGCTACCCTATATGGCAAAGACTCTGCAGCTTTGTTAAGGATCCTGAGATGGAAAGATGATCCCCAATTACCTGCATAAACATTAAATGTAATCACATGTGTCCTTATGAGAGGAAGAGATGACATACACAGATGGGACAAAGCAGTATACCACAGATGCTGAGAGTAGAGTGATGTGGCCACGAGCCAAGGAGCACCAGCTGCCACCAGAAGCCAGAAGAGGGAAGGAACAGACTCCCCTAGAGGAAAGAGTATGGTCCTATCAGTGCCTTTGACTGTAGCCCAGTGACACTGGTTTCCAACTTCTGGCCTCTAGAACTATGAAAGGATACAATTCTGTTGCTTTAACCACTATCTTTAGCAGCCACAGGAAATGAACACACTGGTGTCCCAGCTGTACTCACCTTGGAGCTGCTTTCTCTTAAGGATTCCTTGCCCAGCATCTGCCCACATGGCAGAGCAAACCAGTGGTAAATCGCTCTTTGCTCCATAGAGGGCGCCCTGCCAGCAGCCCCTGGCAACTAACAAACCCCAGCAAGCAAGCAGATCCACATGTGGGTGTCCACACACATGGATGATCCCTGGGAGCCGCCCTGCTCAGGTGAGGAAACCTCTTTCAATAAAGTAGACAGAAATGGGTACAGCCAGTCCAGAACCAAGAGCGCTGCAGACCACAGGCTGCTACTGCATCCCTTCCTCGGGGCTCGGGGCCACTCGGCCTGACCAACTGTGATGTTTGCTCCTGGGTAGTCTTAAGTCTCATTGGCACCTGCATACTCGAGTCCACAGATAAATTTTTCTTTTCCCTCTATCTTTACAATCTGCTGCTTCTTCTATGTTTCCTATCTAAACGAATGGTTCCACTTCCCAAGCTAGAAACTTCCAGGTTGACCTTACCCCAACCAACCAAGTTCTTCCCAACTCTGACTGCTCCTGCCCGACCAAGACTTCCCACAGCCTCCGGGCTGGCCTCGTGGCCCCAGTCTCTTTCTGTTTAACTCACCTTCCACACACTTAATTGTGACTCCCCACCAGCCTACCTCAGCTGAAGACCTTTGGTTCGAAAGGTCCTTAATACTCTGGCCCCATCTCCCTCTGCTCTAGCCTACCTTCTCTCTCCTCCCACTTGAACTGCTTGCCTGTGCTCAGGATGCTCCTGGAATGCCCTTGCCATGTCTGCAGCCTGCAAGACTCACACTTCCTTCAGATGTCCCCTTCCCTGTAGCCATCCCCGACCCATCCCGACACAGCCGGTAACGTGGGAGTCCCTTCCCACCATGGGCAGTCCTGGAGTATGGCCTGAGTCACCCTGGGATGGGGTGGCCTGTGCCCTGGACCCCGCTTTGTGCTTGTGAGCAAACTCAGACCAAGGCTTGGCCCCACCCCCACCCCAGCCTTTGCACCCTTCCTTCCCTGTTCTAGGACTTCTCCTGCCTACATTCATACCCACATCATCAACCCATCCTAGCTATCAGGTAGAAAGTACAAGGAGGACCTGGGAGGCTCTCACTTCCTTGACATAATCCACATAGAAGGTAAATGGCTGTGTCCTGGTACAGTCTGACACCTACCGGTAACTAGGATTCTGCAGCTTAGCCTTACAAATTCCATGTGTGACCCTAGATGACAGGTGTGGGCAGGGCATTATTAGAGACTACTACTGTACCTTAAAGGCATGAAAGGCCAGTAATTCCCACTAATAGGGTTTAAAGTACAAATACACCCTATAAAAAGGCCTCATAATGTAAGTTACTACATTGCCACTAAAAATAGCCTCCACAGAGGACTGTAATGTTTACAGAATGCTCCTCATCCGTTCAACCCTTAAACTATCAAGTAAGCCAGACTGAGTGGGCAGTACTGGTACAGCATCTTTTGCAGATGAGGAATTGTGGAGAAGCATACAACCGAAACCTGGGGACAGGGAGGGGCGGTCAAAGGTTAAAAGTCATTTTGATTTAGTGACAGTAAATAAATAGGCTTAAGTGGGGGAATCTTACAGAGTTAAGCTGTGGAGGACACTGGCTGGGTGATTCCTACTGTTCGCCCCTTAGGGAATCCCACAAGAGGAGCCCCAGCCAGCACCAGCGAGACCCCAGCAGTGCCTGTGCGAGGTTTGTCCCCAGAGCGTCATGTGTTGGAGCCTTAGTCCTCGGTATGGTGGTGCAGAGATGGTGGGAACTTTAAGAGCCGAAGCCTACTGGGAGATCATGGGGGATGGACAGGGTTAAAGTAGTTCCCATGCCACCCCTTCATTAGGTCTCAGGAGATTGTTATAAAAGCAGCGAGCCTGGCCATTCACTCTGCTCTGGCTGTCTGATGAAGGGTCTCTCTCTCTCTCTCTCTCTCTGTGTGTGTGTGTGTGTGTGTGTCTCTCTCACACACACACACACACACACACACACACACACCATGCCATCCACACATTCAGCCTGTACCAGAGTCCAAAGCTTTGGGGCCACACCATCTTGCACCCTTACCCTCTAAAACTGAGCTAAACACATCTTTTCTTTATACAGTAAAGCTATTCAGCTTCTGGTAACTTGTTATAGTAATCAAAAAATGGATGTAAGCAGCCTGAGATTCTGGTAGCTCCAGCAGACAATATGCACTGGGTTGTCTCGGGTGGCTTTTTTCAATGAATCCCCACACCTTCTCTTTGTCTCCTCTCTTTCTGATAATTACACTTTAAAGTTTAAAAAGAAAGAAAGAAATTTTTAAAATCTCAGGGAACACAAGACTCCTAGACCTACAGAGTATCTGAAAGGCACTGCCTAGGGACAACGGGAAAGTGGGCGTGGGGGGAGGGGAATTGTGTCATGCTGTCAATAATAACAGTAACTGTAACACTAACTGAGCTCCTGGCATGTGCCAAGCACTACGACAAGGACTTCCGAGATCTGTCTCTTTTGGTCCTGCAACTACCTTACAGAGCAAGCATATCACTGTTATCCATTACAGACAAGGAAATGGAGGCCCAGAGAGGTTAACTGAATTGTGCAAAGGTCCCAGCTCATGAGCAGGGAGCCAGGTTGCACGCAATTTTTTTGGAGTCCCCTTCCCGGTCCCCACTCTAGGTCCACCTGTCCCCTCCACGGTTAGCAGGTGGTTTAAACTATGTTGTCATTAGTGTGAATTTTTATTTACAGTGCTAATTTTCTTCATTCTGAAAGCATGAGAAGTATCTGTGAGGTCCCTTGAGTTTGGCTGCCTTCCTGTCCTCTCCCTGCCTGATCTGCACAAATCCCGGAGCCAGGAACTGGCAACCTGTGATTCAGTGTGGGGCCTGCTCGTGGCCTCTCAGACTTCATTCCCTCCAGTGCACATGCTGCCGTACTACAGGCTTCCCTGCTGCCGGTGTGCAAGGCTGGGCCCTACATGACTCCCCTTCTGTAGTTTAAATGTTTTCCCTGAACACAGATTTCTTCCTAACATATTAAACAAGCCCATGGTTTACAGACACTAACACTGTTCCATGTATTCGACATTCTGAACCGGAAGCTAAAACAAGTGTCAATTCTATGGCACTAGGTAAATGCCATATGCCTGTAGCGCTGGCACTCTGGGAAGCTGAGGCAGGAGGATGGTAAGTTTGAGTCCAGCCTGGGCAACTCAGTCATTTAGCAAGCCCTTGCCTCAAAATAAAAAATAATTTTAAAAAAGGGCTGGGAATGTAGCTCAGCGTAAAGGCCCTGGGTTCATCACCAGTACCACAGATAAAATAAAAATTTAAAGACCAAAAAGAAATAACAAGCAAACAAAAAAATAGCAACCAAGTAGAAAAATGATTGCTTTGACAAGAAGTTGTAGGTATGAACAAGATCCTAGGACAGTGGTGGTGAACCTGTGAGGGCTCTCAGTGCTAGAAACAGCCACTGTGGCATGCGTGCCATAGGTTTGCACTCCTGTCCTAGGGTAGAACAGAGAAAACCCCATAACCAAAGGGGCAGAGGGTGAAGCAGAAGTCAGTAGAGAATGCAGAGGCAAGGTCCCAGAGTTAAAGTACTAGAGAGGAGACTGGACTGCTAGGTGCGCACTGTAATTCCCGCCTACGGTGCTGCTGTAGGTGACAAAGGGGTTCAGCTTCCAACTCAACACATTCTTAGCCATAACCTTTTAGGCTGAACCTCTGTGAAGTCTTTCCCTTGACCTCTTAAAACCTAACTCGCGGAATCTTACTTACTTTTCAGGTACAACATTTGCTTTTATAGAAAACTCTCAGAAACCCTAGTGACATGGTGACAATAAAATGTGAAGCTGAACAGCTCTCTTGGGGAAGTCCTGGGCTGGCAAGAGCAGTTAGTGGCAGTTTCCTCACCCTGATTTATGCCAAGCCCCGTGTCTCTGAGGACAGCTCAGCTTTCTAAGTGGCTACTGCTGCCCTGAAGTCTTCCTCCCCCTCGCCCCTGCTGTGGTCCTGAGGAGCCAGAACGTCAGAACCTCTGAACAGAGTCCTGCGCTGCCCCACAGTAAGATGCAGGGTCTGCAGGAACTCTCGGCCCCTTGGTGACGGGACACGAGCAGTCCTGACCTAGGCCACCCACGCATGCGTTGACATTCACAGTGACCAAAACAGGAATGTGGGTGGTCACCTCCGGAAATCTCCACAGAGAGCTCTGAGCACAGTGGCCCCCAGGCCCGGCATGGGTGGTCAACAAAGGCCTGGTTACAGAAGCACAAACCCAGGTCCATGGGGTAGAGCATGCATGAAATCTGTAGCCACCTGTTCTGTGCACTGCTGACCACAGGGTCCACAGGAGCGGCTGTCCATTGTCGAGCGTAGGCTCTGTCTTGTCTGGTCGTCTGCCTGCATGGTCCTTGCTTCCCCTAAATCCCCAGCTCACCTTTCCCAGGGGTCAACTCAGCCCAGTGAGGGCTCTGATCTCTTCCAGCTGACAGTCTGTCAGCTTTCGAGAGTGAGGCAATCAGCCAGAACACGCCTGCCTCGGGACACTCTCTGCCATGGGCTGGGGATGCCAGAGCTGCCCCTGGAACCCGGAGAGCACTGCATAAATGAGTAATGAGAAGAGGGCTGAAGTGGCACTTAGAGCCAGGAAAGGTCAAGTGCTTTGCAATCATGAGCACAAGGTCAGTCTGGGGGCCATACCCGGGAGCACAGTCCATGGCAGAGATGCCTGGAAGTGTAAAGTACCTGCCTGGACCAGGAAAGGGCTGACGTTCCCTCGGAAGTAAGGGCTGAGAAGTCCTGAGCGCCCCGCTCACTCTGGCACCAACAACCGTTTGCAGGACCCTGGGGCTTGCTTGGCTGCAGTTTTATCATCTGTGAATCTGAAACCCAGAACTCTACTTCCAGTCCTGCTAACCAGTGGCTACTGTGAGTGCTCAAACTGTGACATTACTGAGTGCATTAGAACTGTGCTTCCCTTCCCAGGACAGATGTAGACAAGTGGGGACAGAACCTGAAATGCTCCCAGTTCTCAGGCCACCCCAAGGGTGCTGGGCAGATGCAGGGCTGCTTCTGGCCCCAGGGGTCCTGGCAGGTGACACAGACAGCTTCAGGCCCCCATTTAGGGAAGTGCCATGGGTATTTGTACAGGCCATCTCAGTCCTGTGGTGTCCTAAGGGATGGTGTGTGGACAGAGCTGCCAAGGGGAGGCCAGTGGCTAGGGACAGTCAGGGTGCAGTGTGCTTGGCAAGATGGAACAACAAAGCTGAACCCAAGTAATAGAGTGGCCAAGGGATATGCAGCATGGCCCAACAGTGTTCACCTCACTGAGCAGATGCATGTGAGGGACAGGAAGGTCCTGCCAGGACATTCAGGGTCCCTGTGCAGGCACTAGAAAACCAGTACAGGATCCCTGCTGTAGTAAGGGCTGGGCCCAAAGGTGAAGGGGGAGCTGAGGCAGAGCTGGTGGAAGCGGCCGCTGTGGTCATCATGGGCAGTGAAGCCACCTGGGGACAGAGGCACAGCCTCTGTAGGCCCTCTAGCCTGTAAACTTGAGCACTCTAGGCCGCCTGTGGGCTCTGCAGGCTGTTGGGGGCACAGTGGGACCACAGGGAGGGATGAGACACCACCTGCTGCAGGATGAAGTGTCAGCTTGACTGCAGAGCGGAAAGTGGGGACCAGGAGGAAGGAGGGCCACTAAGAGGAAAGCTGAGCCTGGTGTAGTGGCACGTGCTTGTAATTCCAGCTATCTGAGAGGCTGAGGCTGGACAATCATGTGTTTGAGGCCAGTCTGGACAACTAAACAAGACCCTGTCTCAGAATAAAAAATAAAAAGTGTGGGGATGTAGCTCAGTGTGGAGCCCTAGGGTCAATCCCCAGTGCTGGGGAGTGGGGGACTGGAGGGATCAGGACAAGGCCCTTGTCTTCAGGGCAGCGTTGTAGACACCTGTCTTGCTGGCCCACCAGTGTGGAAGGCAGTGTAGTAGACACACTGTGGCTTGGGCAAGTCAGAAATAAGATCCAAGAGTCAAGATCCCATGTATCAAGGGGGCCAGGGAGGCTCACTTGGCTGGCAGGGTGAGTCCACTCAGGCAGGCCCAGGTGGAGTAGAGCAGAAGCTATCTGCCTGGTTATGGGTTATGGGGAACTTTCATTTTAAATCCTTTTGGATCTTAAACACAGCTTTCAAATGGATCTTCTCCTTTCCATGTTTTTAAAGAAACTTTTACAATGGTATCATAGAAAAGCACTTTGCAAACACTTTAAGCTCTCTGGACTGTGTCCCAAGTGGTGGCCAAGATCATAGTGGTAGCAACAGCACTTTCCAATCTGTGTGTGTGTGTGTGTGTGTGTGTGTGTGTGTGTGTGTGTGTGTGTGTGTGTGTGTGTGTGT
>NW_022900929.1:18122299-18139961 GCF_012274545.1 Fukomys damarensis | reverse complement strand
TGTGTGTGTGTGTGTGTGTGTGTGTGTGTGTGTGTGTGTGTGTGTGTGTGTGTGTGTGTGTGTGTTTAGTAGTACCGGGAATGGAATCTAGGGCTTTGCGCATGCTAGGCAAGCACTCTACATGGAGTTACACCCCAGCCTTTTATTTTGAGGGGTGGGCAGTAAGGATGGAATCTAGGGCCTTCACAGAGTAACATCCTCAGGCATTTTTTAAAAATTTGAGACAGGGTCCTGTTAAGTCACTAAGTTGCCCAGGCTGGGCTCAAACTTGAAATCCTCCTGCCTCAGCCTCAAGTAGCTAGGTTAGCAGGCATGTGTCACCATGCCCAGAAGCACCTTCTTGACCAATCAGATACTATGCATAGTCGTGCCTCCCTCTGAACTTGAGTAATCAGAAGTCAAGAAACGAAACATGGAGTAAAGTAAGGGCTGCTTTTGCTATCTATGTCATCCAGGCCAGCTGCACATGACAATCACTGGGGACACCGCTCGCCCCAGGGATTCTGATGTAAGCACCCTGGAGATGGCAGGGATGTCAGAACTGTAATGCTCCCCCAGGACACTGTTTTATGGCCAAGGCTGGAAACAACTGAACAACCACAGCTAAGAGTTTCCTTATTGCCACAGTTTCCTTATTGCCTCTCCTATATTGGGAATTTCCCAGATTCTACCTGGAATTTTCCATCCATCGGCAAAGCCTTGGTATAAACAGCAACCTCTGAACCCTTTGCTCCTGGAAGCCTTTTTCTCTCTTTACACTGCCATCCCCCCAGGTCAAACACAGTGTCCTCAAGCTTTTCTGCACACTTGACATGACAAGGGAGGAAGATCCCACTGGCTGAACTATTCAAAAATGCCTGAGGTACCCAGACAGACATTATTGAGGAAGAAAACAGGCCGGGTCTTAGGATGCAGCTTTTCACTAGCAGGTTGGGGTGGCAGCAGTTACCTTCTGGATTTGTTTTTCTTTTTTGAGACAGGGTTTTGGTATATAGTTCATGCTGGCCTTGAACTCACTATGCAGCCCTCAATGGCCTTGAACTCATGGTGGTCCTCCTGCCTCAGCCTCCCAAGCCCTGGGATTACAGCTACATACCACCTCACCTGGCCAATCTTCTAGATTGCTAAAGCCTTCCCAGGCAGGCTGTGTGCAACCAGCATGGGCAAGGGTGCCTGTTAAGAGGTACCCAGACAGACCGGAGCCACATAGCCAAGCCCCTGAGTCAGCAGACACCCTGTAAGTCTGGCCTGGGGGCCTGGGCTACTACAGGCAGCAATTTGGGGCACCCTCTATGGCTCAGCCCAGATGCTGCCAGCCTTGTACTGCGAGGTTTTTCCATTGCTCCACCCAGCAGGACACATCCAGAAGTTGTCCAGTGATCTCTGAAGCAAAGACGTGCCCCAGAAGCATGGGCCAGGCACAGGACAGGAAGTACCAGCTCAGAAACACCTGTAGTGACCACGGCTAGTGTCCCTGCCCTGGGGCGGTGGCAGCCAGTGTAATTCCATGTTATTACAGCCTTACAGGAAGCCAGCCTGCCCCAGCTGTCAGCCAATAGCAATTTACAGGCCCTTGGGGAGAAAAGGGAGGGAGAGGAGGGAACAGAAGGGAAAACACAGCCTCCTCCCCCCAAATTGATCCTGGGCTATTTTTAGGTGCTTATTCATCCCACACATTTCTTTTTAAGAGTCACAACATGAGCTCTGTACAAAAAACAGCTTAGCAGCAGGCAGCTGCTCAGACAGGTGGACAGCAGAGGGGGCCCCTGGGTATCAGCACTGGCCCACATGCAAAGGAGAAAGAACAACAGGGTCTTCCATGCAGGGAACATACCCTGCAATTCTGCAGGAGGAGGAAGGATGTCGGAGGAAGCTTGCAAAACAGAATCTCCAAGTTCAAGTCCTATCTCCCCCTCTTACTTGCTGGCGGCCTCTCAGAAGAGATTCTAGGCTTCAACACTTTCCAGATGTATAGTCTTGAGCAAGTCACTCAACTGCCCTGTCCTCAGTTTCCCCCTCTATAAAACAGGGCTAATAGTAATAGATACTACCAAGTGTGGTAGTGCCTGCTTGTAATCCCAGATACTTGGACCCTGAAGCAGGAGGGTGGCAAAATGAAAAAAAATTTTAAAAGGGCTGGGATGTAACTTAGTTCTTGAGTGCCCCTGGGTTCAAATACTTCCTAAAACACAAAAACAAAGATTAGTAGCTACTTCTGAAGATTGCTTTGAAACTGAATGAGTAAATATATGTAAAGTACTTACAAAATTGCCTGGTATACCTGGCACTATATGAGTTAGCTAACAATTTTATTCAAGTACCATATATACTAATTATTACTATCAGTAAGAATAATCTCAATACAGTAAGCAAGGCCTGGTGGTACAGCAGTCACAGTTACTTGGGAGGCTGAGGCAGAAGGATCACTGGACCCTAGGAGTTTTGAGGACAGCCTGGGCAATACGGCAAGACCCCATCGCAAAGAAAAAAATGAAACGGTGTACTGAGGTAGACAGAGTATGAAGATACAAGCTACAGAATGCCTGAGGTAAAAAAAAAAAAGTAGTAAAGTCATTTCCATAACCCAGCACCCACTAAGGACAGGTGTGGAAGGGCTCTGCTCACCTTCCGTTGGAATGCAGAGGCTCATCTCTCTCCTGCCATGAGGTAAACTCACTGTCCAGGGGTAGAAATGCAAATGGAAGCCCGTGGCAAAGCTAACAGGAGGAGAGTGGTGATGTCGTAGGCTCCAAAATCACCTATCTGATGTGATGGTTAATTCTGTGCGTCAAACTGACTGTGCCGTGGGCTAAACTGGACCCTCGGTTACTCGTGGGTCTGTGTGTGAGGGTGCTTCTGGGTCTCTGGAGAGCTGCCTGCTCCCTAGTGTACATGGACATCAGTCACGGTGGCCTGCATGGAACAAAAGGCAGAAGAGGAAGGAATGAGTCCTGTCTCTGCCTGGCTACAGGGCAGGGACTCTCATCTCCTGGGACCAGGACTGGGACATCAGGATCCACGCTATCAGCTCCCCAGGGTCTCAGCCTCCGTTCTCAGACTGAATTTTGCTACTGCCTCTTTTGGGTCTCTAGTTTGCTGACAGTGATCATGGAACTTCTCAGCCTTCATAATGATGTGAGGGGGCTGGGAATTTAGCTCAGTGGTTCCGCCACCTGCCTCGTAATGATGTGAGCCAATTCCATGTAATTAATCAGTCTCTCTCAGGATTTCTGTCTGTCTCCTCACTGCCCTATCTTTCTGCATTCTCTAGAAAACCCCAACAGATACACCTGATGATCACAGTTCTCTGGCCACCTCTGCGCACCCTACTGCCTCCCTGACTGCTGCTCCCTGAGGCCCCTCATGTGATCATCCCAGCCTTCCCCGATCTCCCCCTCCAGCCCTGCCCATTGCGTGTCCGCTCTCTGCCTGACAGTGGGCTGGGTGCTGTGGCTACTAAGACTAACAAAGTCAGGGGCCCGGCCCGCAGATCTCTAGAGACACTTTGGGTGTCACCTGCATAGGAACACAGCACAAGTGCCCTGAAGGCGCAAGGTGGGATGTCAGGGCACCTTTCCGGAAGACAGTGACAGATGAAAATATTCCAGGCAGGGGTAAAAGTGGTCCCCTGCCTGGGGAGGTGCCAGGGACTGCTGTGAAACACAGGCAGGTCACCCTTCCTGAAAACCCCCAAGAGTTTCCCACCTTCAACATTCAGGGGGATCCCACAGCTGTCCTGCCTTGTCCCCACACCCCTGCCCACAAGTCCTAGCCTCTGCATGGGTCCTTTGGAGCTGGTCTGTTCCTTTCTGTTTCTCTCTCCCTGCAGAGAAGCACGCACACACGGCCTCTTCTGCAAAGTCTTCTTGGGCAACGTCATCCTTTCCAAAGTGCACAGTCTGGGCCTCTGCTGCGCTGACTGGGCCCTTGGAAGGCAGAATCCTGGTCTGATTCCAAGCTCTGCCCAAGGCAAGTAGCTCTTCCAAACCTCAGGTGCGGCCCTTGAAGCATAAGCACAGGGAAAATTCCACCACTATGAAATACATTGGCACAGAGGGGGATAATACAGTAGCGCTCCGTTATCTGGGGTTCAATTACCTTGTGTAACTACTGACTGAAAATCTTAAGTGGAAAATCGCAGAAATAAACAATTCATAAGTTTTAAATAACTTTTATTGTAATTCGTTGTTACAGTTTCCAACTTCATTATTAGTGTTCTTAATCGCTTACTGTGGCTAATTTATCAATTAAACTCCATCACAGGTAATAAGTACACAGAGGGAAAACCTAGCCAATGTAGAGTTCATCACTTCCTGCAGTCTCAGGCACCCACTAGGGGACTGGGGACAAATCACCTATGTCTAAAAGAGCCCGTTGTACCTTTGAGTGGCAAAAGTAAGCAGGCATAGCTTATTTCATGTTCTAGTGAAAAACTGAAAAATAGCACATGTATGTCAGTTGAGATTTGTGGGAAAAGAACCCAACTTTGACCTCACTGACCTGAGAGATTCCCATTCCTCCCCTGGGGAGGATCCCCTTGGACTGGGCCCCCTTGGCTGCGGGGGTGCGTCTCCTCCTTTCTAGAACCCTCTGACAACAAAGCACTTGAGAAGGCTGCTAACCCACAACTGTCAGACCCCACACACATTAAACTGCATATGTACTGGCTGTGATCTGAGGCATTTTATTCTGTAAGCCTCAGTTTCTGTGTCTGCAAAATGGGCATAAAGGCACCGCTCCCACAACAGGGTGTTGTAAGGGTCAGATGAAAAATACCATATGGAAAAGTATTTAGGAAACTATTAATGCCCATAAAACCTGAGCTGCAAAAAGTTACTTTTATTGCTAAGTCCTATATGTGAACAATAAAAAATGCCTATGGGCAGGTTTTATTAGTTTCTTGTCAGTTCTTATCCCATCAATATCAGCGCTCCTCCCTCTTGCGCCTCCACAGATCTGGCTTGGGTGGTGTTTGGGAAGTGAAGGATTCCATATCACCATGCAGAATGGCAGGACCCAGAATGAGGTCCTACCTTCCCTCAGCCTGTTTTCTGGGGGTAATCAAGGGCCATGGGAGGATTCAATGAGACAACCAACACCCAGTGCTTGGCCAGGCCAGGGTAGGGCCAAGGGGGACACCCAGTGCCATTCCTAGTTAGATCTGCTGTCCTGGTCAGGATGCCTGCTGACAGTCCTCTGAACCACTGCAAGAAGCTTGGAGGCCATGCCTCTTTGTTCATGAGGTCAGGGCTGGCGGTGGGGGAAGTTTCTGGAATCTTTTCTTTCTCTTCCGGTCTCCTTCATGGTTTCTAACTGCTTGACCTGTAAGGTACCTGACCTATTCTGTGTTCTTTATTTTATAGTCTGTTCTTCACCTTAAGCCAGAGATGCCTCCTTAAGATGCAAGCTGATCACCAGCCTTTTTCACTGCACTGTCAGAGTCTAGGGCCAGTGCCAAAAGCACGGGAGGGGGCTAGGGCTCCTGGGACCCATCCTGGGTGACCGATATGGCTGGGGGTCTTGATCTTTCTTGCTCATGGCTGAACCGTGAGCACTGCTCTGAGGCAGTGCATGGCACAGAGCGGGCACTTCAATGAATTTTTGCTGGAGGTATGCAAGGCTGAATGCAAGAAATCATCTCACTGACCTTCCAGACCCTCTTCTGAGTACCAGGCACACCAGAGACCCTGCCATCCCTTGTCCTGGTGGGGCCTCAGGTTTTAGCATTGGGCTCCACACTGAGCTCCCACACCCCAATTCCCTGTGAAGTAGGAGGGTGGCAGCGTTTACAGATGAGCTGAATGAGACACCGAGAGGCTAAGGGCCTCAGAGGCAGTGCTCCTGTCTCTCGTCTCGCTGGCTCATCACATACAATGGCCACAGGATGCTTCTGTAGCCCTTTGTTGGTACTCGCCATTGTGTTACATAGTCTGAGGCTCACCTGTCCATCCACATACCCCACCTCCCCTGAGTACCACCAGGTGCCAGGTTTAATGCTGGTCCCAAGTGAAAAGCAACACAGGAGAGCGAAAGCAAAGCCAGGTTAAGACCAGGTCTCAGCGAGTGCTTTTTCTAAAAGAGGGACCAAAGCTCCCTCTTTTCCACTGTGGAAAAGTCTGGTGGCCCCTGGAGAGGTTAAACAGAATTGCCACAGGACCCAGCAATGCCGACCTGATGTTTATACCCAAAAGCACAGAGAGCAGGGACTCAAACAGAATGAAACTTGGACAGCCATGCTCACAACAGCCACAGAGTGATACAACCCAGGAGTCCATAACAGATGACTGGATAAACAATGCACTAAGTCCTCACAATAGAATATGATTCAGCCAGGAAAGACAAATTCTGATACACAATTGTATGGCTAGGACAGAGCAGCTGTCTTTCCTCTACTCTTATTTCCCAATAGTCAACACAGAAGGCATCTACAACCTCGGAAAGTGTGGGGATTTATTTCTCTTCATCAGTAAGCAAGCAACCAGCAGGGTGTCCTCTAGAGCAGTCCAGTTCTGTCACTGCCTACCTGGAGACACAGGGAGATCACACAGATGAGGGCTCAGCCCCAAGACTGATCGCCCCACACACTTTAGATGCCACTCTCAAGCCTGTGCTTCCAGCCAATCAGCTAGAAGTCAGGATTCCTGCAATCCCTTCCTCAGGTTCCACTGATTTGCCAGAGTCATGCTCAGAACTCAGAAAATGCCTGTGTTTACTGGATCATAAAGGACATAACAAAGGGTACAAACAAAGAGATGCATGGAAAGAGGTCTGGGCAGTGGGCGCGGAATTCCCCGCCCTCTCCAGGTACAACACCCTCCGGGCATCTCCATGCTATCAGCCACACAGAGGTGCCGTTCGGCTCTTTCTTGGCCTCTATGCATAGATTCCCAATCTCTCCAAGACAGGAAGACAGGGGAAGGACCTGCCTTGGACTGGGAGTCCAGGAACCACAGACAAATATATACATAATCATAATATCACAATGATACAGTGTGGTTGGAAACGTTCTGCTAAGTGGAGTAAACCACACACAATGGGACCTACTTACAGATGTGAGGTAGTCAGAACAGACAAAGTCATCAAGACAGTGCATCAGATGTTGCCAGAGGATGGAAGCAGAGAAATGGGACTTCTTGCTTGATGAGTACATAGTTTTGTTTGGTGTGGGGTGATGACAAATCTTAGAGATAATGTGATTTCTGCACAGCACTGTGAATGCCACTGAATTGTATGCTTAAAAATAGGGCTGTTGGTCATGGTGACTTGTGTCTGTAATCCTAGCACTTTGGGAGGCTGAGGCAGGAGGTTGGCAAGTTTGGGCCCAGCCTGGGCAACTTAGCAAGAGACGCCATCTCAAAATAAAAAATAAAAAGGACTGCAGTGGTACTTAGTGGTAGAATGCTTGCTTAGCATGCACAAGGCCCTAGGTTCAATTCCAAAACCAAACCAAAACAGAGGGGAAAACCGTGCCTCAGTGGCAGGTATAGGAGTAGACAGATGGATTAGTGAAAGAGAACAGCAAATCTGAGACGAAACCTACGTATTTATGGGAGTTTATTTGGTCACTAGGGTGGTGCTCCAAATTAGCAGGGGAAAGACAGACTGCTCAGGTGGACGCTATGGGATGGGAGAGAGTTCTCACGAGGGTAGGGGATGTCCCAACTAGTTTAAGGAGCTAAATGTAGAAAGCAAGACCATAGACTCAGCAAAAAAATACAAAAAAAATTTGTGTACAACTTTGGCATTAAAAATACCTTGGGGAAGGTATAAAATGATGAAACCATAGAGGGTGAAGTTTCTCCTGTGTGGGCACTGTCTTTGAACAAGACAGCCTGGCAGGTCTGACCAGTGGGCATCTCCTGGGGAAAGGTTCCCATCGGTGAATCATGGTGGGTCAAGTTCAAAGACCTTCTTCAAAGCACTGTCCCCAAGGAAACATAAATGATTTCTAGCAATAGCAGATGGCTGAAACAAACTAGGGCACTGCAATGCTAAGGACTACCTTTGGAAGTTGAAAAGAATGTGGCCAAAGCCAGACGTGGCAGTGCACACCTGTAATCCCAGCTACTCCAGAGGCTGAGGCAGTAGGATGGCAAGTTTGAGGCCAGCCTGGGAAACCTAGCAAGCTTCTGTCTCAAAATTTAAAAAGGGCCAGGGCTGGGCGTGGTGGTGCACATCTGTAATCTCAGCACTCGGGAGGCTGAGGCAGGAGGATCGCTGTGAGTTCGAGACCAGCCTGGGCTACATAGTGAGTTCCAGGTCAGACTCAATTACATAGTGAGACCCTGTCTCAAAACAAAAAACAAAAAACAAAAAACAAAAAAACAACTATCTCAGATCTCAGCACTCGGGAGGCTGAGGCAGGAGGATCGCTGTGAGTTCGAGACCAGCCTGGGCTACATAGTGAGTTCCAGGTCAGACTCAATTACATAGTGAGACCCTGTCTCAAAACAAAAAACAAAAAACAAAAAACAAAAAAACAACAAAAATAATAAAATAAAAATAAAAAGGCCAGGGATGTGGCTCACAGTGATGGAATGATGGCCTAGCATACATAGGCTCTGAGTTCTGCCCCTCACATGAAGAGGATGGGGCTGAGGCTGGAGCTGGAGAAGAAGAGAGGAGGAAGGGAGGGAGGGAGGGAGGGAAGGAAGTGGGAGAGGAAAGGAAGAGAGGGCCTCACATTCTCCATCTAAGTCTGGGCCTGGTGCTGCAGGTCTGTAATCCCAGGATACAGGAGGCTGAGGCAGAGATCGGCTGGATCTTGAAGCCAGCCTGGGCTAACAGCAAGACCCTGTCTCAGGAAAAATAAAAAATAAAAACATAAAAGGAGGACTGGATCAGAACACTGGGAGGGTGGGGTACAGGAGGAGGCCACCTTCCATGTTAACAGGAGGCAGATGGGTTTGCATCCATAGTTATAAAGTGAGAGGCAGAGGTGCGTCCATGTGGTGCCTGGTGTCCACGGTGAAGCAGGCGCCAGGTGGGTAAGGAGGGGCGGAGTTGGAGCTCTGAGAAACAGGAGAGTCTGAAATGCCATTGTCTCCTTACCCATGGCTCCATGCTCATGGTTTCAGTTACTTGTGGTCAAAAGCAGTCAGAAAACATTAAATGGGAGATTCCAGAAATAAACAATTGACAAACTTTAAATAACTGTTATTACAGTATATTGTTATAGTTGTCCTATTTTACTATTCGCTATTGCTGTTAATTTCTTACTGTGCATAATTTATAAAGTAAACTTTATCTGAAATATGTATACATAGGAAGAAACACAACATAGATAGGGTTCAGGTGTCTCTAGAATTTCTCAGGGTGTGTAAGTAAGGGTGAGTACAGTCACTGGAGAAAGGGCAAGAGGCACAAAAAGCAATCAGGGACAGGAGTGACAACTCCATGAGACACGGAAGCCGCTTTGTCTTTTGATTGCTTATGGTGTCATTTTGTTCAAAAAAACTTGTAATCCTTACACAGTCATGCTCCTCAACTATCCTTTTTTCGTGGGGTGCTTATAAAGCCTTCCCCTAAATGGAATTTGAAAGAAAGAAGACAAAACAGCTAGACAGGACACACTCATAGATCCAAACAATGTCCAAGATATATTCTACTACGTGACACATCACAGGGCTGATGTAGAAACGGATGAGCGCCTATGTGGACTCACTCGGGAAGAAGAGAGATGAAAGGGAGCTGTCTCTGGACAGTGTGACCAGAAGTCAGGGGGTGTGGGGTGGAGGATGTCTCCTCTACTGGTTACGCTCCTCTATGGTAGTTTTTCTGAACATACTCACGCATTACTTTCTTTTTTTGGCAGTGCTAGGGGTGGAACCAAGGGCCTTGTGCATGGTAGGCAAGTGCTCTACCACTGAGCTGCACCCCAGCCCTCACTCATGACATATTTTTAAAATACACGTGATACAACAATGGAAAATTATAAAGAAGGGGGAAAAAGGATGAGAAGGCCACAGAGACACCAATATTTGTCGCTGTATGATCATCTCCAGCAGCACTCAGGAACCAGGCCCGGGTAGACCAATGTTCCAGCAGGTGTAACTGCAGCCTCAGGACCAGGGACCGGAAAGCTAAGCACAGAGAGTGGAAGGCAGAGACCCTGCTAGCAAATGGAAGAAAGAGCAGGTACATTTCAGGCACAGGCCAGTTCCAGGCCCTGCGTGTTGAGATCTCCTAATGTCAGAAATCCCCTAGGATCAGATCCCCCAAGATCCCGCAGATCAGGAAACTAAGGTACAGAAGTTAAGTAAGTGACAGGTCATAGAACTAAAAGGGAATTGCATTCTGGCTCCTTCCCCCATTGCACTGTGCTGCTTCTCACATATCACACAAAGTGAGAAATCAGGATAACAGGATGTGAAACCACTTATAAAGTATGAGCACAATTCTGCAAAAACATTATAAATATATATGCAATCATGTATGCGTGGATATATTTACAGGCAGAGTATTTTTAGGCAGATATTGAAAACAAAGACACTAAAATGTTAACAGTGTTTATGAGGGGTGGTTTTTTTTAAAACTGTTTTGGCAGCTTTGCTAAAATTAATATGATTAATAGGAAAGTTATTTAAAATAGTCACTGGCGTGGGCAGGTACTAAAAATATTCTATAAAAATAGACTTTCTGGAAAAGGTACCGTGGAAACATACACAGAGAATATGAAAGAAGCACAAAATATTCTGCTTAATTCATGAAATACTAGTGGAAAAAATGTGAGATTTCAAAGACTTGGTTTCAGACTACTCAGAAAAGTGTTAACTCCCTGAGCTTCCAGTTCCTTTCATAAATATTAGTATGAAAATAATAAAACTTGCTTCACAAGTTTGCTGGGACTAAGACACTACAAATGAAAAAATTCTAAACCAAGTAAATATATTATTAAAGAGTATTAAGTCTACCTTTCACGTCTTCATTAATGTACTAGCAGAGATCCAATTAAAAGTTAAACAGTGATTGTAAAACACAAGGCCAGTTCTTGACTAATCAGTCACTTTGATTTCAAAAAACAGACATGCCAGCTGGGTGTGGTGCTACATGCCAATAATTCCAGCACTCCGGGAGGCTGAGGTAGGAGGGTCATAAGTTCAAGTCCAGTGTGGAACACTTAGTGAGACTCTGTCCCAAAATAAAATAAAAAATTGCTGGGGATGTAGCTCAGTGACAGAATACTCTAGCATGTGCAAGGCCCTGAGTTCAATTCCCAGTGCCACAATAAGTTAAAAAATAGCCAAATCTCAAATCAGGCATTTTCAGGTCTAAAGCTGTCCATGGACTGTATTACTGAGACATATAATTAGAACAAATATCTCAAGCCCTCCCCGCTTTCAACTAAAAAATAATTGCTGGACACTTAAAAAAAAATCAATACTGGGGATTGATCTCATGGCCTTCAAACTGAGCTATACCCCCAGCCCTTTTTAAATGTTTTTATTTTGAGACAGTGTTCCTGAACCACTAAGTTGCTAGTCTGGGCTTGAATTTATGATCCTCCTGCCTCAGCCTCCCAGAGTGCTAGGATACAGGCATGTGGCACCACGCCTAGCTGGACACATTACCTACTCTAAGGTCATGAAGATTTAGACCTATGTTTTCTTGTAAGAGTTTTATAAGTTTAGCCCTTGTGTGCTGGACTGTGATCGATTTGCAGTGCAGTTTGCATTTTGTACAAGGTAAGCGTCCAATTTTATTCTTTTGAATATGAATGTCAAGTTGTTCCACCACCATTTCTTGAACAGACCATCCTTTTCCCATTGAATGGTCTTGGTGCCCTTGTAGAAAATCAGCTGACCAAAGACATGGTCATAGGCCTGGCCACTCAATTCCGTTCCACTAATCTATATTGCTACCTTCACACTGGTACCACCATATCTTGATTATTCTGTGGTAAGTTTTGACCGATGGCAAGTCTAGCTTGAAGAAGTAACCATTTCAACTCTGCAGTAAGACTTGAAATTGAGAAGTATGGCATTACTGACATTATTCTGGAAGGCTGAGGCAGGAGGATTGCAAGTTTGAGCCCAGCCTGGGCAACTATCTTGTCCAACAGATTGATTGGTAGATAGATAGATAGATAGATAGATAGATAGATAGATAGATAGATAGATAGATAGATAACATCATAAAGGGTCTGAGGAAATAGCTCAGAATAAAGGCCCTGGGTTCAATACCAAAGCTGTTTAAAAAAAAAAGAATGATGATGTCTGTGGGGGTTTGGTATATGCCTTTTCCCTGGCTGAGCAGTAGCTGTTTCTAGTTTTTGGTTTTTTATTTGATTTTTTTTTTGGTACCGGGGATTGAACTCAGGTCCTTGCGCTTGCAAGGCAGGCCACTGAACCACTGAGCTAAATCCCTGGCCCCTAGTTTTTGGTTTTTTTGTGTGGTTTTTTTTGTTTGTTTGTTTTTCTTACCTTCGTTGCTGGGGATCAAACCTAGGGCCTCCCATTGATTTCTTTTCTTTTGTACCAGAAATTGAACTAAGGGCCTTGTACTTGCCAGGCAGGTGCTGTGCCTCTGAGCTACATCCCCGGCTCTCCCATTCATTTCTGAAGGAGTTTTACCACATATGAAATATTTTGCTGGTAATTTTGTTTCTCCTTTCATCACTCTGAATATGTCATCCCACTGTCTCCCGACTGCCATGGCTTCTTATGAGAAATTGGCCATTAGCCTTAAGGAGGATCCCAGGTACGTGACAAGTCACTCTTCTCTTAGCCTGCAGCTTCTGACAGCATGATTATGACGTGTCTTACTGGGGACTTTTGAGTTTATCCTTCTTGGAGTAAAGTGAGCTTCCCGGATCTGTGTAGATGAATGTATTCATCACATATGGCATGTTTTCTATCATTTCTTCAAATAGTCTCTCTGTGCTTTCTTCTGTCACTGCAACTCCCATCATGCCTAAATTGAGATACTTAATGGTGTCCTGTGGGTCTATTTATTTATCTTCATTCTTTTTCTTCCTGGTCCATAGCCTGGATAGTCTCATTTGACCCATCCTTTGGGTCACTGATTCCTTCTGCTTGCTCAAATCACTGCTGAGCCCCTCTAGTGATTTTTTCGTTTGTTTCACTTCTTTCACTTTTCAATTCACAATTGTTTGGTTTCTTTTTATAATTTCTATTGCTGTATCTGAAACTCTTCATAAATTCCATTCATTTCTTCATTATTTCCATTAATTCTGGCTTTTGTTGTTGTTGTTTTGCAGTATGGGGAATTGAACACAGCTGTGATGTTTGCACTGAGCTACATCCACAGCCCATGTTTCCTTTCTATTTAGGATACACAATTACCCAGGCTGGGCTTGAATTTGCAATCCTCCTGCCTCAGCCTCCCAGAGTGGTGGGTCACACCATGTCCCGGTCTCTCTTCATTCATTAGATGTTTTCCTTTAGTTCTTTGAACATATTTAAAACAGGTGATCTAAAGTATCTGTCTGATAATTCTAATTTTGGGGCTTCTTCAGAAACAGCTCCTACCAATTGATTTTTGCCCATAAAGGTCATCATTGTTTGTATTTTTTTTTCCAGAATTGGAGTTTTCAAATAACATAAATTGGCAACTCTGGAAACCATATTCTGCCCCTTCAATGGAGCTTGTTGTTGCTGGTGCTTTTCCTAGTTGCTCTTTGTTTAGTGACTTTCCTGGTAATTATGCAGAGTCTTTTCTCTGTCATGTGGGGCTCCTGAAGTCTTTGCTCAGTTAACTTTGTCGTCGGCTAATGATCAGACAAAGATTTCCTTAACCTTCTAGAACCAATAATTCCCTCACTCCCGGAGTTGCTATGTGCACATGCTGGGCAAAACTTTAGCACTCAGCTGGGCAGTTTTATACTTCGGCCTCAAGGTCAGTCAGGGGTGAGAGATTCCTGCCCTCTTAAGCCTTTCCTGGGCGTGAACACAGCTGACATATAGGCCTGGGCTTCTAAATTCCAGGGACAGTGTGAGCTTTTAAAGGCACCTGAGGACATCTCATTCCTCGTCTTTCTTTCCTTGGGAACTTTATGTTAGTCTGTTCTTTGTCCCACTGTTATCCACCACCTCAGGCAGCTGTGATATAAACATATTCATGTTTTCACAGCCCTGGGGGGAGGCATTTAGCACTGGGAAAGTTTATGTAAAGTTAAAAAAAAGACTCTCTCCATTGGGGTCTTCAAGGGCATCACCTGACAAGTCAGATAATGGCTGCTGGACTCCAACTTCATTCGTCCCTCTCTGCCTCACTCACTCTGTCCTAGCTACTCAGACTTCCTTAGAGTTTCTTTTTTTGTTTGTTTGTTTTTTGGTTTTTTGAGACAGGGTCTCACTATGTAGTTGAGACTGACCTGGAACTCACTATGTAGCTCAGGCTGGTCTTGAACTCACAGTGATCCTCCTGCCTCAGCCTCCGGAGTGCTGGGATTACAGGCGTGTGCCACCACGCCCGGCTCTCCTTAGAGTTTCTTGAATAAGCTTACTGTTGTCTTGGAGCCTTTATACACACTGTTTCTTACATCTAAAAAAGTTTTTCCTGAGAGCTCCACTTAGCTGTTTACATGGCTTCTGTATGGTCTCTGATTAAATGGTACACCTTCAAAAAGGTTTTCCACTGGCCCTCTCTAATCTAACATCCTCAGCCAACACCACATGCACCACTTGTTATTCTTTCTTCACTGTTTTTCACAATACTTATTACAATCTGGCACTGTATAACACATCCATTTGCTTACTGATTTCTCAGCCAGAACCTATGTTCTATGTGGATGACCTTATTCTAACTCCTATATCATCTCTACCTCCTAAACTCAGTAAGACCTTATCTCAAAATAGATTTTTTTCTTTAATAAATGGGCTAGGTTGGGCTGGGGATTTAGCTCAGCAGTTCGGTGGCCTACCTTGCAAGTGCAAGGACCCAAGTTCAATCCCCAGTACCAATAAATAAATAAATAAATAAATGGACTAGGGAGCTGGGGATTTAGCTCAGTGGCACCATGCCTGTCTTGCAAGCGCAAGTTCCTGAGTTTAATCCCCAGTACCAGAAAAAGCGGGGGGACTGGGGATGTAGCTCAGTAGGAAGACTGTGGGTTCAAACCCCAGTACCACAAAATTAATTAGTTTGGATCTGCTAATAAATGTTTACTTAAAAATAGCCTTTTATTGTAATCCCAGCACTTGGGAGGCTGAGGCAGGAGGATCACTGTGAGTTCGAGACCAGCCTGGGCTACAGAGTTCTAGGTCAGACTCAACTACATAGTAAGACCCTGTCTCAAAACCAAACAAACAAATAAAATAGTCTTATAAGATGGAGCACACACCTGTAATCCCAGCACTTAGGAGGCTGAGGCAGCAGGATATCCTTGAGTTCAAGGCCAATCTGGACTACACAGTGAGTTCAAGACCATCCTGGGCTACATAGTGAGACTCTGACTCAAAAACAAACCTCTTCCTCAAAAAAGCACACTGAAAATAGCCTTCCATGATGGCTTTGTATTCTGTCAGTTTAGCTAAACTGGATTACACTTCTCAGAATTCCCCTCCTAGGATAGGACCAAGTTGCCATGAAACACTTGGCCTGAAAGTAGAAAGCAGCCGTGACAAAGCAGCCATACTGCCTTATGGTTAGGCAGGGTGCCAGGCCCGGCTGCAGCTGCTGCTCATCTGCCCAGTCATCTGGCTGGCATGCAGCAGGAGCCACATCAGTAGCATCTCCAGTCTTAGCTTCTCAACTCCAAGGAGAGGTATCTTTGACAAAGAGCCCGAATACCCACTCCATCGAAGTTGGAAGCAAAGGGTCAGTGAGGAGTCGGCCCGGGTTCCAGCTCATCCTGTGGGTTCCAGCTTGTATTCCAAGGTTCCAGCTTTTCTCCTTCTTCCCCGTCCCTTTCTGGTCCTTACTATGGCCCTGCGGATTTTAAGGTCCAGTGCCAGCCACAGAAACAGGAGTTTCACACACACAGAGCAACCAGCTCCTTCCCACATGTGAGCCAGGTCCGATCTTTAAAACAGAACCCTTATTATACACACCCATGTGACTCTGCTCACACTGAACCGGACACACTGTTTCTCCAAAAATGTATCCATTCTGTTAGTTCATCTCCATCTGCTTTTTCAAAAAATTAAGTGTACTGGTACATTTTAGATGTACATAATGACCATATTCATTACAGGGAATTTGAACCTGTACATAATATATCTCTAACAGTTCGCCATCACTGCCCTAGAAGGATCTGCTGCTAAGACCTTCCCAGTCTGCTAGTCAGGCAAGGGCACAGTACAAAATGACTGGATGGTCTGTTCCAGGACTTAAGTGGTGAGACTGGGAGTCTGAATCACTGGAGGAGGTGTGCATTGCTACAGCTTTATGAAGGGTCTGGGAGGTGCGGGCCATCTGGCACCCTACAGAGGACCCGAGCTGTGTCAAATGGGGCTTTTTGTCCAAATGGGCTGTTATGGTCCCTTCTGGCCCTAGAAGGCTTGCCTATGGTATTCTAGGATAAGAGCGATCTGAGCAAGAGTAAAAATGATGATTTCGGTTGCTGTGGATATGTTGGAGGGGCTGGCTCATCAGGAAGATAAGTCACTCACTTGGTCAGTGGGAGAGACACACAGGACAGCAGGGCATGTGCGGGGAAGCCAGAAGGACAGGAGGACTCTGGAATCTCTCTTTTTCTTACATTGAGGAGAGATGAGACTCTAACCTTACCCCACCAAGGCTAGGAGGCCACGGGTATCTGTCCATCCTCTCCCCATCCTTACCACCTGGCATTGCGGAAAAAACAACGGCTGCTCCCCATTTGTTAAAATGACTGTTCCAGTCTCTGAAGCTCATCACAGAGGAAACAGAAACAAATGATAATTTGCTCAGTACTGAACTGTTTACACACGGTCACACGCATTATTCCACCGTGGGAGGCAACAGAGCCTAAGTCAACTCCTAGCTCTGCAGCCAACCAGCGACACAAGCTAGAACTAACTATGTAACTGTCTGACTCCAAGTCCTCATCCCTAGTCAGGGCAAGGAATGCCACTCACTGGCTCGTGGGGTGCTGATTAAATGCCAGAAAGTACTGCTCAGTGTCTAGCATGAGGAAGCATCTGTGCCTGTTACTAATCATAGTTATTTAGCCCTCATATCATCTTGGCCAAAGGGTCCACCGGAGACCACGGCACCAGAGGTTAAGTAATTCGCTGAGAGCGTCAGAGCTACAAGGTATAGGTGGAAAGTAAGGTAAACACATAAATATTTAAAACACTTATTATAGTAAAAGACACACTGCCGCAAATCCCCCACCAAATACTCCCTCTTGCTTCTAACACACTCATTTTGTCATTCTTGCCACTCTCTAGGGTGGTTCTAGAAGTCCTCTGTTGTGAGTGTCCAGTTGTGCTGTTGTGGCTGCCTCAATACCCTGAATCAATTCAACACATTCACTTCTTGTGGTCATTTTGACCTTGAGGAACAGCTACAAAGCACACGGTGCCAGATGCGGTGAGCGGAGGCTGAGGACACACTATAATGTTCTCGGGAGCGTGCCTTTCCTTGGGTGGTACTGGGCAGTAGCATTTGCTGTATTTTAATCACAGCTTGTGAAGACCCTCACAGTCTGTTTCTTCTTTTCTCTTATTTTCAACTATACAGAAAAGTTAAAAAAAAAAAAAAAAAAAAAAAAAAA
>NW_022900929.1:18108103-18121834 GCF_012274545.1 Fukomys damarensis | reverse complement strand
TAAAAAAAAAAAAAAAAAAAAAAAGCAATGTCACCAGAGTACTCGTCAAGCATTATCAAATCTTAATATTCTGCTACACTTGGCAGAACGGAGCTCCCTGCAAATCCTGCCTAACTCCATCCTGCTCCTCCACTCTCCATATGTGACCACTTTGACTATCCTGACTTTGGTGTTTATCATTCTCCTACATGTTTTTATAACATTCATTTCAATGTGTGCATCAAGCCAATATGCTGTGCTGTTTTCATGTTTTCAATACATATATATGGTATTTAAATGGAAGTAAATTTCTGCTACTTGCTCTTTTTTTATTCCCCTTTCTATTCTAAGCAGAAGCTGAACTCCTACTTGCTTTTTTTTTTTTTTGCTCAATTTAGTATTCCACCATGCCAATTTATCTGGCAATTCTCATATAGATTGGTACTTAGGTTGTCTTCAGCTTTTTACAATTACAAATGGATTATTCAGTGCTTTGGTGACTAATCCCATTTACACGTTCTAGGTACAAAAGGGCCTAGATGGAACTTGCTGGGCCTCAGGACGAGCACAGTTTAAACTGCATTAATCGCCATAGTAATGGTGACAGTGGAGATTCTTAATACCAGGAAACAAAGGATCCACCGGCTTCATCTACTTGCAGCATTTATTTTGTTAGATTTTTGCACTTTTGCCAATAGAATGAAGGTGCAAAGCCATACACTGGTTGGCCATTCTTCTGCCATGAAACACCAATCAGTATCTTTGTCCATTTCCCATTGGACTGCCAGTCACCTTACACATCTGTATGGTGCTTTATAAGTGCTGATTACCAGTCCTTAGTCTTCTCCATCACAAGCTAAGCTATCTTTTTATTTACAATGGCATCTCTGGTGACAAAGGTCACTGTTTTATCCATATTTCCCTTCACTGTTGTGCTTTTGGTGGCTTGAGAATTTTTCCCTACTCTTATTACTATCCTAAAGATATTCTCTCTCAGACTTTATTCTAAAAGTTTAAAAGATTTCGTTTTCACAGCCAAGTCTTTTTACATACTTGGGATTTATTTTTAGCGAACGTATAAAGTAATACTCTAATTTTGTTTTTTCCATACGAAGAACCAGTTGCTCCAGCATCACTTATGGAAGAATTAGACTTACTTTGGGTCATCACAGACATGGACTCTGAGATGGGGACTCAAAAGCAAGAAGTTTATTTGAGGTGCACAGGAAGCCCTGGAAGGGGATTAGGAAGGTGAGACCAGAATTTCTACTACCATCTGCTAAGCATCTCCACACAATGCATTGGAAGAGATACTGGTTCTCTTTATTTAGTCCTAAGTGTTTGTGACAACATTTCAGGTCATCTGGCATCAGTGAGGCAGTGACCAGAGTCTCCAGTGGCCCCTGACCTTGCACCTCCCCAGAAAGTGACCTTGGCCACTCCCCCTCATTCATGTCCCCCAATGCTTCTGTCTCTAGACTTTTTACAACCTCCAGATGGATCTCCTTGCCCATTTCTCCTGCCCTTGCCTCTTCTTTGCCCTGCTGATAAACATCTATTTTTCTACAACATAAAACTGCCCCTGCCAGCCTCTCCCACCACACACCTTTAATATCTCTGGTGACACACACAGCCTGAGCTCTGCCTTCCTCACTGACCTTGTTTCCCTGAGCCTTCCTCTCTTTCCAGATTCCAAAGCTCTCACTGTGCCCAGAACCCAGCTCTACTTCATGCCTCTGGGCTTTCACACAGGAGATTTTTTACCCCTGGCTTTTCTCTCTGTGCCCTGCTATGTACGTGAAAGTACTTGAAGATGGAGCTCATGGGTGCCACCTTTGCAGGATCAAACTTCCCAAATACAGAAAGTCCTCATGTCCCTCCTCAGACCTGCTACAAGTACTGTAGTCGTTTACGAGGTTTCTCCTCTGCTGAACTGTGGGGCAAGGATGGGTCTCTGCCACATTTGCCACACAGCCAGTGCCCCACTATGAGCCACAGTCCAGAAAAATTCGTCTTAGTTTGCCTCTGTGGAGCCATCCTCGGAAGGGGAGGGGCAGCAGTGCTTGCAGGGGTGGGAAACAGAGACCCTGCTCCCCGTGGCTAGGAGACCCTCAGCCCGGCCAAGGCTGAGCCACCCAGGGTACGTGGGTCTGGTCCACAGGGGAGCCCTCTGGGCTGCACTGGCGGGAGAAGGGCATGGGTGCAGCCCCAGCAGGGTGAGTGCTTGGAAGGTGGCCAAGGGCAACCCAGATGACAGAATACTGCACTGAGAAAAGATCTGCTATGATCGCCCCTCTGGATGAGGCTACCTAGGACACAAAGCTTCACCTGTCAGGCCTTCCACACAAACTCTCCACCCCCTTGTCCTAGGCCTGGCCCTGTGTCTGCCACGGGCAGTTGCCTCCCTCCCTCCGTTTCTTGGGGGCCTTTTCTCCTCTTCCTGGGGCAGCTGCACTAAGCCAGCAGGGAGACAGGGTTCTTCATGGCCCTCCTGGCTCTGGCTCCCAATAGCAACCTTCAGATCACAAGCATTTCCCTGGATGTAGCAGCAGAGAGGGGCCCTGGGGCACCTGGATGTCCCTGATGTGGAAGACAAGCAGAGGATCAGTGCTGCCTGCTGACCAGGGGCCAGGGCTCTCCTCTTCAAGGCTCCTTTTGTGCTCTCTGAGGTCCCCTGGCTCAGCTCCACGCTGCAGCTATGCCCAGTTCTCCTGTCCTCCCTCTGCAGAGCCTTCTGGCAGCCTGCAGGCAGCCTGGGAGCAGGACGGGAAAGCAGCACACAGGGTGAATGCCTGAAGAGCACCAGAAACTCCCATTTGTGCCTGGTACAGTCAGTACCGGCTCACTGGAGGAAATGATCTATACATGCACATGCATATACATATAAATGTGTATACAAATACTGTTCGCATATACACACACAGAGTACGAACACAAATTCTGGCTGTGCTTGGCACTCAGAGACAGTCAGAATCTGCACAGTACCATCACTATGTTTGTATTTCCATAAGGAAACCGCAAGAAAAAACAGAATGAGAGCTAAAACAAGCACTAAGTTGTGCCAGGCCCGTCCGACATTTGGCAGATGACAGCTGGGTGGCTGTGATGGGTGCCCTGAAGGCACTGACAGAAAACCCGTCAGCAGTGTCACCCTTTGCACCACACACACGCACACGCGCATGTACACAGAGTTTGGTGTGACCTGGCTGCAGGTGTGGACCCCTGATGGATTTTATTTGACCTTGAATGTGAGGTCTTGATGGTCTCTTTGAATTTGAAGTACTTAATCCATGATGCAAAAGAGGTGATAGTAACATAATAGGATAAATTTCCTATATTCTGCATTTCCCAGCATGCTCAGCAAAGAGTTTCAGATGCTCCCAGAACCTGTAAACAACCTGGGGAAAGCAAGGCGTCCACTTGCAGATGGTCCCTCCTGCCAAGCCAGTGAAGTCCAGGGAAAACCATTCCGGCCAAGGATGGCTGAGTAATTGTGCAGCAACAAAGGAAACAGCATATTTTTGGTTATTTAATATTTCACGAATCAGAAGTAATACATCATATTTTTATTTCCTTTATTCCTGCTCTCTTCTTATCTTTATTTTTACCATTAAAAAAAACCCTTTTTAAAAAGAAGGTGCTTAAGGGCCGGGGATTTAGCTCAGCGGTTCGGTGGCCTGCCTTGCAAGTGCAAGGATCTGAGTTCAATCCCCAGTACCAAAAAAAACAAAAGAAGGTGCTTAAGGGCCGGGGATTTAGCTCAGCGGTTCGGTGGCCTGCCTTGCAAGTGCAAGGATCTGAGTTCAATCCCCAGTACCAAAAAAAACAAAAGAAGGTGCTTAGACCATATTTCAGATGGGATTTTTAATCTCATTTTCTCCTAAAGACTAAGGATTTAACCTGTTAGTAAAAACATTTCTTAAAAATAATTTTGGATGGCTGCATGATGTTTATATTTTGTGTCTACTCCGTACTAGACATCTCTTAAGAGCTTGGTGTAACAGGAATCACTTGGTTCCCTCCTCCTATACGGTCAGGTCGTTTACAGCACCACTAAACTAACAGTGTGACAAACACCTTTGTATGTATTACACTTCTCTATACAGTTCACTCCAAGGAGACATTCTTAGAAGTCAAAGTACTATATCAAAGAATAATATTTTTAAGATTGTTGATAATAGTGGGCCAAATAACTTCCAAAAAAAATCACACTTTCACTATCAGAAGAGTGCCTATTTGTACACTCTGATATTATTCAATTTTTAATATATAATCTTATATTGACTTATATATTTACTAATTTTCTATATGATTATGAATTTTTATCTTCCTCTTTGAGTTGTCAATCCATCTCTAGTTATTTTATTGGAGTCTGTCTTTTTTACAAATGTGTATTAGTTCCTTGCATACTAAAATATTTACCACTTTCTAAAATATTTTATCTCTGCTTTTTATCTTTTTACTAATATTAAGTTATTCATAAAATCAAGATCATATATAAGCAGTTTAAAAATCAAGTAGTGACACTGTCAAGAAAGTGCAAACCTATAAAATGGGAGAAAATATTTGCAAATCACAGCTCAGATAGGAGTCTAGTATCCAGACTATAGGAAGAACTCTCACAATTCAATAAGAAGAAAAACAATCCAATTGAAAAATATGTAAGGCTCTTAAAGGAATGCAGATATAGCTTGGTGGCAGAGCACTTGCCTAGTATGTGCAAGGCTCTAGGTTCAATTGTCAGTTTTGCAAAGAAAGAGAGAGAGAAGAGAGAGAGAGAGAGAGAGAGGGAGAAGAAAAGGGAGGACAGGGGAATGGGAAAAAATAAGAACCAAGATACATCATGTAAAGGTACAAGATCCCAATGATGAATGGAACTGTACTGTGTACCGAAAATGTACCAATAAATTTAATGAGAAAAAAAGACATTTCTCTGAAAAACACATACAAATGGCCAATGAGCACATAAAAAGACGCTCAACAGCCGCAGTCAGAGAAATGCAAATTAAAGCCACAGTGAGTACCACTTCACATCCTCTAGGATAGCTATAATTTTCAACAAAATAACAGGTGTCAGCACGGATGTGGAGAAGTCGGAACCCTCACACACAGCTGGGGATGTACAATGGTGTGGCTACAGTGGAAAACAGCTAGGGAATTCCTCAAAAAATTAACACAGAACTACCATATGACCCAGCAGTTCCATTCCTAGGTACGTGTCTCTAAGACTCAAAGTATTCAAAGAAATGTTTCTACAGGAATGTTCACAGCAATAGCGAAACAGTGGAAACAACTCAAATGTCCCTCAGTAGATGAATAAAAGTGGTATCACCCAAGTAATGAAAATGGAACATTATTCAGTCAGGAATGAAGTTCTAACACATGCTACAAAATGGTCAAACACTAAAAACATTATGCTAAGCAAAAAAATGTAACTCAAAAGACTAGATGCTGTGTGGTTCCATGTGTAGGAAACTTCCAGAGTAGGCAAATCCGCTGCAACAGGAAGAGACCAGTGGTTGCCAGAGACTAGCAAGGGGGAAATGCAGGAATAGGGAGTGACTGCTTAACAGGTACGTGGTTTCCTCTGTGGGGACAAAAATGTCTTGTGACAGAGCAGTGA
Organism: Fukomys damarensis; assembly: GCF_012274545.1. Classification (NCBI taxonomy): domain Eukaryota; kingdom Metazoa; phylum Chordata; class Mammalia; order Rodentia; family Bathyergidae; genus Fukomys; species Fukomys damarensis. The sequence goes on along the minus strand of NW_022900929.1, from coordinate 18,116,232 downwards.
TGGTCACACAACAGTGTGAATGTTATTAAACGCCACTGAGTTGTATTTTTAAAAAATGGTTAATGATTAATTTTGTGCTATGAGTTTTACCTCCACTAAAAAATATCAAGGAGTCTTGTAGTCTATCTTTTTCCTTCTGACAGGAATAAACTCGGTCTTTCTAAATACACCTACACTGCTGTACCTCTACTAATTTTAAAACTCACCTAATGACTCCCTATGCTGACAGGTATGACAGTCTCTTAGCTATCCTCCCACCTCCCCTTCCCGGTCTTCTCAGCAGTTACAAAACTGTTTTAGTAAATAATCAGTGTTGAAACGGTGGCTATACGAATGCCATTCAGCACAGAGCCAAGTGGGAAACTGTGACGACATTTCCAGCCTTGTTCAGTTTTTTGTTTTTCTTGGAGTCAAGAACGCCTTTGTTATTTTGTTTGCACGATGTTCTTTGTGCAGCACACATTCCTTTCCCAAATACTCCATTGTGTAAAATACTCTGTGGGGTGCCTTGTTTGCAGGAGGCGTCCCCTCGGCACCCTGTGCCCACTTTTCCTGGATCTCACGTCCCCTCCTCCTCATCTTGCTCAAGTTGATCTTCAGTAAAAAGGATTCACGGTAGTGCACACCTGTAACCCCAGCCCTATGGAAGGCTGAGGCAGGCACCTGCTCTGCCTTAGCCCACGATGCCATCTCCCACATGATGCCCTAGCAGGAAGGCCCTCAGCAGATGCCAAGCAGATACAGGCACTGTGCTCTTGGACTTCTCGGCCTCCAGAACCACGAGCCAAACATTCCCCCTTGTCTTTACAGATTAGTCTCATTTTGTCACAGCAACAGAAAAGGGACCAAGACACTGGCATGCAGCATTGCTTTTGAAAAGCTCAAAACCATCCAATTTTTGCTTCTTCCCCCTGACATTTTTTCTCCCTTCGAGAACCTTGTAGAATCATCCACCCCCTTAACCCCGTGTTCTAACCCTTCACAGCATTACATCATGTCCAGTGACTGGCACAGTGGTTTGCAGATGTGTCACCTGGGAGGTCTTGTATAACTTTTTCCTTTCCTAGTCTCTTCTCTTTCTGGAACTCCAAGTATTTTCATATGGAACCTTCTGGATTGATTTTCTTTCATCTTGGAGCTCTCCAAACTCCCTTTTTAAAAAATATTTGCTAAGAGGTTCCCTTGACTTCATCTTCCTAATATTCTGATGAAATTTTGGATCCTTTCCATGGTATTTTATTTTTATTTTATGATGCATGCTCCCTTGAACTCTATGAGAACATTATTTCAAAGTTTCTGGCCGGGCATGGTAATGCACGCCTTATAGTCCTAGCGTTCTGGAAGGCTGAGGCAAGAGGATCACAAGACTGATGACAGCCTGGGCAACTCAGCAAAACTTTATCTCAAAAAATAAATAAATAAGTAAAAAATGGGCTGAGGATGTAGCTCCACGTCAAGTTATTGGGGTCAATCACCTGGTAGAGAAAAAAAATTTTTTCTTGGCAGTTTCTTCCAAATTTCCATTGTCTTTGTTTCTTGCAGTTGCTTTTTAATTGTTTATTTTAATTCTTTTGTTCATACAAATTCTTGCTTTCCTTATATGTCAGCTGAACCTCTGTTAGCTACTGATTTTAGTAATGAGCCTCTAAAAAGTTAACTGGAAATTCTATGTGCACAGTAAAGCTCATCTACTGTCCAGTTTCAATTTAGGGAGAGCAGGCAGGGAGCCAGCCTTTCCAGGGAGACGAGCAGTTAAATGCCAAGTTGCACAGGGTTTTTCTCTGACACCTTAAGTGTCTCTGGAGAAGCTTCTGTTTATTGCCCATGTGAAAGCTGTAGGGTGCTAGATGACCTGGGAAAAGATATTCTTCAGAGAATCACATTTGCTGCATAGACCCTTTTTGTAAAAACTCCCATCCCTCACCTTGAGGGAACCCGCTGCCCCTCTTGACAGTGGACTCTGATCTGAATAAAACTGTCTTTTTCCTGCCTGTGCCACTAGTTCTTCTGAATGCTGCCTCCCTGACACACAGCCTTGCAGGGCATTTATTGGCTCCTGGGAGATGGATGTGGGGCAGACTCCCCCAGGATGGAGGGATGTTTCTAGACTTTCAGGTAACCTCGACTTCAGTACCTGCTTATCCAGCCTTCTGCCACCTGGAATCTGGGTCCGGACCTCTTCCAGGTCTGCTTCTGCAGCCCAGCCTGCAGCTACAGGGTATCGGCCACCTGCTGGAATTCAGCACATCCAGTTTCTCCTCCCCACTGACTTCAGGACACCCCTGGGCATCTGCCCTCCTCTCCACATCTCTCCTTTCCAGAATATGTTGAAACACCTTATGGGATAATGATCCCTCTTTCATTGTCCTTGTTCTTGGGGGGTCTTTCTCATTTTTACCTTTTTTTTTTTTGGTACCGGGGATTGAACTCGGGTCCTTGCGCTTGCAAGGCAGGCCACCGAACCGCTGAGCTAAATCCCCAGCCCTCATTATTTATCTCTTTACTATTATGTATGCAGCAAATATTAGGAAATGAAGGTGTGTGGCCAAACTGCTACTTGAGCTGAAGCCCTTTCCTGTGCTGTGACAGATGAAGCCTCATGTAAGCTGGATTATGTCCCTCCCAAAAAAGATATCTTGAGGTCTTAACCCTCATACCTTAGAATGGGACCTTCTTTGGAACGAGGTCACGGCAGATGTAATGAGTTAAGACGAGCTGAGATTATACTGAAGAAGGGTGGGCCCTGCATCCAAAAGCATGGGACAGAACAGGGGAGGAGCTCATGTGAAGACAGAGACATGAGGAGGGTGACGGTTCTACAAGGTAAAGGATGCCAATGATTACCAGCAAACACCATCAGCTGGAAGACTCAAGGAAGGGTTCACCACTGCAGGTTTCAGAGGGAGCCTGGTCCTGTGGAGAGCTTCAGTTAGGACTTTTGGCCTCCAGAACTGTGAAGTAGTAGATTTTGGTTGTTTTAAGCCATCTAGTTTACAGTACCTTCTTACAGCTGCCAGGAAACTATCACACAGCCTTAATTCACATAATTCACACAATTCAGCCCCTTAATTCACATAATTTGATTTTTAAAATTTTCCATTACTGTAGTATTTTTGACTGCTTTAAAACTCAAAGATGCTCTGTTCCCTTCTACCGTTTTCCAACAGCTGTTGTTGTTTAAATAGTTTCATTCCATGCCACCCCTGGAAACTTTAACCTGGCATTTACCTAGGTATGTAGCCTGTATTGATAATCTAAAACAGTCTCTTCTCACCGCTAACCAAATCAGCCTTGCCTAATTTATCAAATGATCTTTCTACTCCTACTGATTTACAAGGTCATCTTTATCAAATGATTAATTTAGATGTGCATAAAGGTAAGTTTCTGGGCTATTTATTCTATCTTTCCATCTGCTTATTTTTAAGCCATTATTGATGTCATCATTAATTTCTTTTTCCAGTTCTTTTATTGAATCCAGGGCCTTCACACTGGGCTATGCCTTCAGCCTTTTCATGTTTTATTTTGAGACAGGGTCTTACCAAGTTGCTAAGTTGCCCAAGCTGGGCTTGAACTTCCTGTCCTCCTGCCTCAGCCTCTCAGAGTGCTGGGATTACAGGTGCACACCACTACCCCGGGCTAAAACATGTTTTGCTCTTTAGTAGGGCAGGATTATCCTTGCTGCAATCTTTTTCAAAATTCTAAAGTGCTTCTCACTTACTCCTCCACTTCCACTTTAAAACTTAAGTCCCAGAAGAAATCTTATTTGGGTCTGGGTTACAAATGGGACAAACATAAAGTACACCACGTAGAGCTGAAATCTTTACAAATTCGAGGTCCTCCACTCAGAAACAAAGACTACCGCTCCATTAAGTCATCTGCTTTGTAATTCTCAGTAACATTTTATAATTTTCATCTAAAACACCCACCTAATTCACTCTTTATCCCTTTTCTTGATTTTGCATTTATAGGACTCATGATTATAAAAACAAGAAGAAAACCAATAAATGTTTAGAAGCCTCATTAAATGCCAGGCGTTATTCTAGGAACTTTTGTAAGAATCATCTCTGTGAATTCTCACAACAGGAGTAGGGACCTACACGTACACAGGAGGAAAGTGAGGCACAGAGAGGTAAATTATTAGGCCAGAATCACAATGGAAAAGCCAAGTTTTCAGATCCAGACAATTTCACTCATGGTCTTATCTAAAAATAAATAGTTTTACTATCCAGCTGTAGAAAGGAATGTGGAAGCCACAATATTGGATTAAGTGAAAAAGATTAAAAATCATCACAGTATAGGAAGGAAGGGGGAGGTAATATTGCAACATATTTGCATTTGCTTGTATATGAAAATAAGACATGATGACACAGGATCTGGGTAATGTGCAAGACTCCTTTCAGAGCTGGGACGGTAGTGGGCCAGGAGTGGAAGGGAGGAGCCTTTTCATTAAACCAGCTCAGTGCTACAGCACTTGCCTACCGGGTGCAAGACCCTGGGTCTGATCTCCAGCACAACACAGATAAAGAAACACATACATTTAAGTTTTAAAATTCAAAATAAAATACACCGTGAGCAAAGATGTCACCTTTTTTTTTTTTTTTTTTTTAACCCAGGGGCTATTGCACGCGAGGCAAGTGCTGGACTAGTGAGCTACTCTCCTAGCCTCTCACGGATTCATGTGAAGATCTTGCTGTTTTGCTGGACAAGTTCTGTTTTCAATTATACTTTGAGCTGTTGCTATATGGGCACAGATACTACTGACTTTTATGCACCTTGCTCCAAGCCCTTTTATTCCTTGTATTGGACTTGCTTGCTAAGACCATGGACTCTCCTGGGTTTTCACTGGACAAAGCGAAGTCTGGCTGGTTCCATGAATGACAGTGTAGGCTGGTTGGGGGTGACATCGGGGTGGGGAGGACTGTGCCGAAGGACACAGAGAGCATTCTCTATATAAAGAGTTAAGTTCCAATTTTTAAGATAACATGGAGTGGGCCCACAGAAGAATCCAGCCCCTGGGACTCCAGGCCATGAAGCAGCCATGGCTCACCTCCACCTGCTCTGGTCTTACCCTCTTCCTTCAGGCCCTCCTCCGGGCCCCCGAAGGAGGGCTCTTGTGACCTGACTCCTGGAAACCTCTCCTCTCTCAGCTGCCAGGCTAAGAAGGACTATAAGCCACAGTGCAGCTCTGATCCTTCACGACAGCCTGAGACAACAGATCAGCCCATTCTTCCTGTCCTTTTCAGGCATCCTGGCTGCTGTGGTTACCCAGTACAGCAATGACACTTAGCTCGGGTCTAGGAGCAACCTGAACTTGGCAATCAAGGCCGTTCATCCCAGACAGGTGCCTGGGAAACTGTATCCTCTAAATGAGGGGTGCTGCTGGGAGTGCCCTGACATCCTAATGAGCCCACCTCATCTCCAGCCCTGGCACAGCTCTGTAGAGCAAAGACAACGGGTCTATGTGCTCAGGAGAGAGCCTCCCTGAGAGCAGAATCTTATTCTACTCCTGACATTTCCAGGAAGCCCTCAAAAACGGAATTTGTTGGTTGATGGACACAAAGCTCAGCACCCAGAACCCAGCCAGAGGGCAGCCAAGACAACACATGAGGACGACAACAAGAAGGGACCCTGAGCCATCACACTGTGGCGGAGGCTGAGGATCTGACAAGAAGGCAGATGCTCTTGGTGCTCATGGCACTCGTGATGGGAGGAAGCCAGATCCCCAATAAATGACATCATCCCACCAGTGACACATGTGATGAAAACAACACAAGACGCTGATGAGATGGAGAGTTGGGGGCTCAGAAGATGCCCCTTTCCAGAGATTGAGCAAACAGCAGGACACAAAGGCTCTAGACAGGGAGCGAGAGGGGCAGAGAGCACAGAGTGGGCAAGTGGCAAGGGTGCCAGGGGCAGCATGAGGAGGACCTCAGTGTCGCTCAATGAAGGTGGAGCTCAGTCTAAACTATGAGAAAGCCATGGAAGGATTTAGGCAGGGTAGTGAAATGAGCTGGTTTGTTTTTTTGTTTGTTTGTTTTGGTTTGTTTTGTTGTTGATCTTTTTTGTTTTGCTTTGTGAGACAGGGTCTTGCTATATAGTTCAGGCTGGCCTTGATCTATTGTAGTCCGGTCTGGCTCAAACTCACAGTGATCCTCCTGCCTCAGCCTCCCAAGTGCTGGGATTACAGGCGTGCACCACCATGCTTGGCCTGGTTTATGTTTTCAAACAGTATCTCTGGCTGCTTTGCAGAAGTTGAATAGCAGGGAACCGAGACTTCTGGTAGGGAAAACACATTTAAACTAGCATTAACACATAGATGAGCTTGGAAGTGTCTCCAGGGACCACAAAGCAATTGCAGCAAATGAGATTTGAAAATATGCCACAGAATAAACAAACGAGATATATGCCAACTAAGGGACCAAAGTAGAGACCACAGTGTGCGAAGCCTCCAGATCCAGGCCTTTTGTGCAAAGCCCAAAAACCAGAACCTCAGGCCTGGGCTGCACAGGTACACCAGGTGGAAATCCTATCCTGAGAAACCAATATAAATTGACCTAGACCTTGCTATGGTGGCACGCATAAATAATCCCAGCACTCTAGGAGGCTGAGGCAGGAGGATCTCAACTTCTAAATCCCACCTGGGAAACTTAGTGACTTAGCAAGATCTTATCTTTTCTCAAAATAAAAAGGCCTGGGGTTCAATCCCCATACCAGGGGGAAAACTGACCTGGAACAAGTGGGCCCAATAGGACCTGGTAGAAACAACTATCAAAGTCCCAAAGAAACACCTCCACAGTCAAGGCACATGCAGAACCCCACAGTATATAATCCCCACCAAAAATGGTCCCACAGACATGAATGATGAGAGTGTGGGAAAAATCAAATGCTACCAAAAGAGCAGATTCAACAGAGTAAAATCATACATCAATGGTGCCCTGAAAGGGACATTTTAAAAAAGAATGCTTTATTTCTTATATTAGAGATTAAGGAAGGAACAGAAACCACAAGCAAAAAGAAAACACTGAAAAGGAGTCAGCTGATTTTTAAAAGAACCATTTGAGGGGGCGGGGGATTTAGCTCAGCGGTTCAGTGGCCTGCCTTGCAAGCGCAAGGACCCGAGTTCAATCCCCGGTACCAAAAAAATAAAAAATTTAAAAATAAATAAATAAATAAAAGAACCATTTCAAATTCTGGAAATCAAAATGGAGATTTGGATGCAACTGAAGAGGAAATTAGTGAATAGGAAGATGACGCTGAGAAAGTCAACAAAAATGAAAACAGAAAGAAAAATCATCAGGAAATATGAAAGAGAAATTAGGGATCAACAGTTAGACTAATTAAGTACCTGAAGACAACAGAATAACAGCATCAAAATGCTGAAGAAAGAGTGTGCTGTGGGGAGGAAGCAGGATCCTAATCCTGTTCTGTCTGCCATTCCACCGTCATCCTGAACCCCAGCTGCCCAGGCAGTGGAGGGTGGGAGCCCAGGCTGTGGCTTGGGAAGGCACTCACCATGGTCCCTGGCATGCACCTGGCCCCTGGCCCCTACTGTGTTCATGGTCACTGTCTTCAGCCAAGCTGACAGGAAGCAAAGTCAATTCTCCTGAGCAGACACTAAGAAGAAACACCCGGAACCACAGCAAACAGTCCTTGAAATAAATAGAATCTTTACCCAAAAAAAGGGCAAAAAGAGAAGATAGCAAAGAAAATAAGAAGAGGATCATCAGGCAGAAAACTTAACAGCAAAAGCAGACTTTTAAAATAAGAATACTTCAGCTTCAAATACAGCAGGAAGCAAACAGGTCTTATAGCAAGGCAGGTGGTGATTCTTACATATTCTTCTCTGATTCTAAGAAGCTGTTTAATGAGTTATATTAGAAATGCAAAATTTAAATAGTTTTGGAAACATATTGTATCTCCTCTTTTTAATACATCTTTTTAAAACTGTGAATGTCATTTGTCTTGCTTTTCCAATTTTTTTAAGTTGTGAGAAAAATGCACAGAATATAAAATTTAGCATTCTAAATGTTCAGGCCAGTGGTATTAGGTACTTTCATACTACTGTACAACCACCACCACCATCCATCTCCAGAACTCTTTTCACCTTTTTTTTTTTTTTTTTTTTTTTT
>NW_022900929.1:18087985-18107746 GCF_012274545.1 Fukomys damarensis | reverse complement strand
TTTTTGAGACAGGGTCTCACTATGTAGTTGAGACTGACCTGGAACTCACTATGTAGCCCAGGCTGGTCTTGAATTCACAGCAATCCTCCTGTCTCAGCCTCCCGAGTGCTGGGATTAAAGGCATGCGCCACCATGCCCGGCCAGAACTCTTTTCATCTTGCAAAACTCCAACTTTATCCCATTAAATAATAATATATTAATACATTAAATAATAACTAATACATTAAGTAATAACTAAAACATTTCCATGCTCTCTCCCTGCCAGCCCACAGCAGCCACCAGTCTACTTTGTCACTACAACTCTGAGACTCTTAAGTACAGTGCCTCAGATATGGGAAATCACATAGTATTGGTTATTTTTGAGGCTGGCTTATTTCGTATAGCATTAATGTCCAAAAAGTTCATCCATGTTGTAGCATATAACAAGATCTCCTTCCTTTTATTGGTTCAACAGTACTCATCTATCTTTCCGTCCATCCCTCTTATCCGTACAGAACTATAGTTTGCCTATCAATTCCCATCAAAGGACCCTTGGGTTGTTTCCATTTTTTAGCTGAGGTGCACAATGCTGCTATGAACATGAGTGTGTATTTCTTAGGGATTAGACCTTCAATTCTTTTGAGCATATGTCTGGAGGTGGAACTGCTACATCATATGGTAATTGTATTTTAAATGTTCTGAGGAACTGCCGGAATATTAAAGCCGCACCTTTAGATTCCCAACTCCGCATGAGTTCCAATTTCTCCACATCCTCTCCTGTGTGTCATATTCTGGGTTTTTAAAAAGAGTAGCTACCCTAAGGTATGTGATGTGGTATCTCATTGTATTTTTGACTTGTATTTTCTTAATGATTCACGATTTTGAGCATCTTTCCTGTGCTTATTGGCCACTTGTCAAACTTCTTTGAGAAATGTTTTCTGAAGTCCTTTATCCATGTTGTTGAATTTTAAGAGTTCTCCAAATCTGGTTATTAATCCTTTATCAGATATTTCTGATATCAGATATCAGATTTGCAAATATTTTATCCCGTTCTGTGAGTTCTTACTTGTAATCATATCTTCCGATGAACAAAATCATGAAATCTGTCTATTTTGTTGTTGGCTGAGTCTTCAGAGTCATCTCTAAGACATCACTGCCAATCCAATGTCATGAAGCTTTGCCCTATATTTTCTTTGAAGTTTTATAGTTTTAGGTCATAGATTGAAGTTAAGGATATATTTTAAGTTAATTTTTGTATATGGTGTTAGATAAAAGTCCAGTTTTTTTTTTTTTTTTTTTTTTTTGCATGTGAATATCCAGTTTTCCCAGCACAATTTGTTGGGATGGGAGAAAAGCCTGTCATTTCCTCATAGAATGGTCTTGGTCTTGGCATTTTGTTGGAAATTGCTTGGTGATACAGTGAGGGTTTGTTTTTAGACTACACCCCATTTCATTGCTCAGCTGGTCCACACTGTGATTGCTGTAGCTTTCTGGTAGGTTTTGAAAAGGGGAGTCTCCAGCTTTGTTCTTTTTAGGATTATTATGGCTATTTGGGGTCCTCTGGGATTCCAGGTGAATCTTTTAAAGATGGGCTTCTATATTTCTGCAGAAGAGTCATCACTGAAATTTGGTAGGGATTGCATTAAATCTGTAATTGTTTTGGGAGGAGTACTGACATCTTAATATTAAAAATTCAAGTCCAAAAACATGGGATGTGTTTTCATTTATTTGTGTCTTTAATGTCTTTCAGGATTTTTTTCTTCTTTTTTTCACAGTGTGCATTGTATAAGTCTTTCATCTCTTTAATTCTTAAGTATTTAACTCTTTTTGGTGCTACTATAAATGGAATTGTTTTGTTAACTTCTTTTTCAAAATGCTCATCGTTAATGTATAAAAATGCAAATAAATTTGTGTTGAGTTTGCATCTTGCAACTTTGCTGAATTTGTTTATTGGTACTAACAGCTTTTTTGTTGAACCTTTAGGATATCTACAAAATTACATCATAAGTAAATATAGATATTTTTACTTCTTCCTTTTCAATTTCAATGGTTTTTATTTGTTCTTGCCTAACAAGGTTTTATACCCTCTCGATGTTATCCTAACCACCCAGTGAGTGCCAGGTGGAGTCCAGAGAAGTCAGGACCACAGAAGACCCTGGAATCTGCCTGAGCGGGTTTCTGTCCAGTCCTCTCTGAGGCAGACTGTTTCCCAGCCTCTGCATCCATAGCTGGCTCTCCAGGAAAGATCCCAGGGCCCCATACTCCAGAGAGAGTGATACTATGGGGGAGCAGCCTCTCTAGGGTGAGCTCTCACTTGGCCCCCTGCTAGTCCTGGGATTGGGGGGCGGAACACAGCTCTCCTAGATGTGCCAGACACACTCACCTCATTCTCCAGGGCAGGAGGAATTTTTAAATAGAGACAAGTAGGAATTATCAAGAAAAGATTGCCTGGCAACAGAATCTAAACTCCAAGCCCCAAGCTGGTGAGGGGCCTAGGATCAGCATTTGGCAACTTCATAATTAAAACGCCGACACCAAGCTGTCTCTCTCCTTCTGGGGCCCCAAGAAAAACTGATAGAACTTTGCTCTCCTTTGCAGAAAAAAATAGAAGTTATTTCCCAGCTCCCTTCTCTGTTCAGACATAACATCACCAGCATAGCTCTTTAAATATCTGTGCTGGAGGCTATATTTAGCAAGATTTGGCCCTCAAAATGAGCCTGATTTCCTGTGGCAAGTCCTCAGCAAGGAGAAGCCTGGAGGGCTCCGAGGCCCTGACAACCAGCTGGAAAGCCCTAGATGTTCAAACAGCATCAGAGGAGCAGCCAAATGCTTTTTCTGGACAGGTGACTGGCATCCAACTTGGCGGGGGACAATAACTAAAGTCCATGTTTGTCCTGAACACTTCCAAAGTCGTCCTGGAGAAGAACCTAATGGAGACCAATAATGTGGCCCAATGATCCCACGCAGTACACAGGGAATCCATTTACTCCCTCATCCACTTATCATTTACTCCCCATTCACTCACTCACACTCAATTTACTAATCACTCATTCAACCCCCCATTCGCTCACTCACACCCATTAACTCAATCATTCATTCGCCTACCCCCTTTCATTTCATCACTCACTCACTCAAACAGCAGTCATTCATTCACCCAACACTCTTCCTCAGTGGCTCCTACAGGAACCCTAAACAGGCGGACCAGACATACAAGTCATGGGACCTGGAGGCCCTCCCCAGAAAGAAGAGTCCTTGAGGGGCAGGCAGAAAGTGAGCACCCTGGGGAGCAGTGGACACTTCTCCTAGAGGCCTCAGGGAGGGTTTCTGACTGAGGGGGGCAGCACTGGCTGCTGCTCTAGACGGTGGCTCTAGACCCCCTTGATGAGTCCAGATGTTGGCCCATCATCCTGTATTACAGTGGGCAACTTTCTCCAGGTCGCCACAAGGCAACAGGGAACAAAACCCAGGCTGGAATGAGATTGTGGCTGCAGCATCTTCTCACCTGCCCCACGCTGGGCCCACCACATCAGGTGGAGGTGACATGGGTTTTTGATGGCCTTGTGGAAATGTTCTGCTCATTTCTGACTCTAAAGCCCACCTCCAAGGGCAGCAGCTCTTTGGAGCAGGCACCAGACCCTGTATGTCCTGATCCAGCCTGAACTACTCAAGGTTCCTCCTCAGAAACCACCCAGTCGCGTACCTCTGGTGTGTGTCTGGTGTCCTCAGGCATGAAAGCCCCAGAGGGACCGCACATTACTTAGTCTTGACTACTGCTCTGGCAAGCCATGAACATTTTTTTCTTTTTAACATTTTCGTTTGAGATAATTTCAGCTCTTCAGAGTTGCAAAAATAGTAAGATTTCCCCGTATCCCCTTCACCCAGCTTTCCCATTTATATTAACATCTTATATAACCACAGAAAGGGCAGCAAACTGAGAGACACACCTGGTATAACACTGCTGAGTCCACTAACCTGGGATCTCACCAGTTTCCCCCCACTGTCCTCTTTGCTGGCCAAGGTTCAAACCAGGATCCCACGCTGTATGAACTGTCCCATCCCCTCTGTCTTCCAGTGTGTGGCGGTTTCACAGCCCTTCCTGGTCTGTCTCTTGTGACCTTGACACTTTGCTCAAAATCTGTGGAGTGGGTGTTCTGCAGAACATCCCTTAATACGGGTCTGTCTGACGTTTTCTCATCAGACGCTCAAGCTATGAACTTTCAGGCCAGAAAACCACAGAGGTGTCAAGCCCGGCTTGGGACATCGCCTCAGGGACCATTAATACCTTTTCATACACTGCTTTCTTGAGGCTCAAATAGTTGTGAGATAGGAATTGTCTCCATCAGATATATGGGGAAACTAAGGCAAAGAAGTTAAGGCATTCATTAGCCTATGGGCCCAGTGCTGGTAAATGACCGAGATTGAATTGAACCAAATTCCATCTTTGGATCCTTCCAACTCTCTGTAATTTAAAGTAATTCACCAAGACCTGGTGGTCAATCTCTCTAATCATTCCTAATCCTATGATTCTATGGCCAGTGAACAGTAAGGACAACAACTGACATTTTATTGAGCACCTAATATGTGACTGGCACAATGCTTCATTTTTATATGTAAAGTCTCTCTTCTAAATTCTCCCAACACCACAGGGGAGTGGGTCTATGGGAACACAATCTCTTATCCCAAATTCTTGGGCCCAGGTGTGTTTGAGAATTTGGAATCTGGGGATCTGGACAACACCCCTGAATGAAGCACAGTATTTTTTGTGGTATGGTGTGTGAATACTTGTGCTAAGATGGATACAGGCCAGGTCCCAAACTCTGTAAAGAACTTCAGGTTTCCAGAGCTTCTGGGATTTCAGCTGTCGATGAGGGTGTGTGGCCTTGTGCATTACATAAGGTGATTTGTAAATGAGAAACAGAGGCATAGAGGGTCTCGCTGCTAGCCTGCCCCAAACCCCAAGCTCAGGGCAAAGCCCTGACTGGGAATCTACCACAGGCCTTTAAGATTCTCTGGTCACGTGGTCTTTATTTTCCATTTCCCAAGAGAAAACACATTCTACATCTATCCAACTGGGACCCAGAATAAATGAAAACAAATTTTCCAACTCCCAGGATCTGAGCTGCCCCTGGTACAGAACAGAAAGTGATGACCACACCCTCACCAGCAGGCCTGGCACAGTGACTGTCTTCTAGTGGCTATTTAGCAGGAGTCTCCTCCCCTAGAAACAGGAAGCCCCTTTTCAGGTGCGCTTTAATTACTTTTCAGTGTGGAGGGTTAGGAAGAAAGACCCAGACAGCAGCGGGCCTCACCCGTTTCTGTGATCTTCAGGATTCCTGGCTTCTCACAGAGCCCCTGCCCATGTGAATTCTCACTTGACTCTAGGATGATGATGTTGATGGAACGTCTACTGTACTAAGTGGCAGTTTACACACTTCAGAGGGAGAGCAGCTCTGGAGCAATTAGTGACAAATACACAGGAACCCAGGCAAACAGAGGGATGAGTTGCTCCAAAAATAACAGAAGTCCATGCAGGAAAGGAAAAGATATCAAAGTATCCTAGGTGCTCATCTGTCCCTGGCATTTACAGTTGACACATAATATAGATTTAAGACACCAGGGGAGATAGGAGGGGAAGGTCTGCCATGGGAAGGGGAGATACATGTACACATGTGGACAGATCTTTATACCTTCCAGAATGGCAGGATCGTCAAACTAAAGTAGTTACAGGAGTTAGCTGGTTACTTCTGGGGAGCAGGAAATGGCGAAAGGAAAAGAACCAGATTGGGAGACTTTTTTTTTTTTAATCTCACTCCTGTAGATATGTACATGTAAAAAACTTTTCTCTTTCTTTTTGTGCTATAAGGACTGAACCCAGGGAACACTGAAATGCATGTCTAGGCTTTTGCAAAATTTTATTTTGAGATAGGGTCTTGCTAAGTGCCCCAGGCTGGGCTCCCACTTGGCGGTTCTCCTGTCTCAGCCTCCTGAGCAACAGCTAACACAGGTGTGCACCAAAAAAAACCCCAAAACAAAACAAACAAAAAAAACAAACCCTCAAACAAAGAAATCAAGGTCACACGAGTGGCACCAGGCAGAGCCAGGGCTGAGCCCCCGACTTCTGACGTGGAGTCAGTGTTCTTCCCGGCCCACCAGCCTGCACTGTTACTTTAGCCTTCTTTCCAGACCAGTAGCCTCTCTGCATCCTCCACCATTTCAGCCATCTCCTCTGAGCTGGGTCTGTGCGATGGCGTCTTTGTTAAGGCCACAGAATCAGAGGTGCGCAGATTCCCCCAGGCACACAGTCCTCCCAAAGCACAGGAGGCTGGCAGTGTGCTCGGGCCTGGGGGCAGGTAACCCTGAACGAAGGCCCACTCCAGGGAAGCCTGCCACAGTTCTGCAGCCACTTGGGACGAGAGACTCTGCCCTGCTCCCTGCTCCCACCAAGATGAACTGGCTCATGACAGGCCCAAAGCAACAGGGCCATCTGGCCAGGGACTGAAATCTCCAAAGCCGTGGGCCAAAATCAACCTTTTCTTTTTATAAACTAGTATCTCTGGCATTTGTTACAGTAATGGGGAGCTGACTACCACCAGCAGCTTGGAGAAGCAAGACTTCCTAATCCAGTGCTCTGGGAACACAGGGCTGCTCAGGAATCTTGGGGACATTCCAGACCCCGGCATGAGCCCGAGGTACATCAGGACACACCGGGCAGGGCCCGGGGACACTGCTCAAGTATCCCTCCTCTGCTTCCTGTCTGTGTCTCAGCTCTTCCCAGGAGAGAGGCCACCAGTGTCCATTACAATGGGATTTCCAACCCACATTTTGTAATAGCACAAGCAGTTGATTAAAAAAAAAAAAATTTTTTTTTAAGGTTAAGTAAATTGTATCTGTGATCTTCAAACTTGGAATTGCACCAAAGAACTTGATGGCCCAGCAGGAAAAATGTTTTGAACAGCTGCTGAATTGTCACTCGCAGATTAAACTTCTGTGAACATGTGCCAAGTGTGGAAATCCAACATCTGACCCATAGCTACAGCAAGTGCAAATGAAACAGCGAGGACTGCGGCAGGCCTGAAAGGGTGGGCTGTCTATGCAGCCAGGCGGGGCATGAGGCTTCTAGCCCCAGAGCACGAGTTACCCGCCATCCTACCTTCACATCTGTTGCCGCTGTAACCCATTCCCACACACTCAGCAGCCCGAACCAGTTCCCATCCATGACCGCACAGCTGTGCAGGCCAGAAGGCTGAAATCAAGGTCTCAGCAAGGTTAACTTCCCTACTGCAGCCTCTGGAAAGGCTCCGCTTCCAAGCTCAGGCTGCCAGTAGAACCCAATTCCTAGCAGCCTGAGGTTCCCTTGTCTCCTTGCCGGCTGCCAGCCAGGACCACCCTTTGTGCCAGAGGCTCCCCTCTGGTCCTTGCATGTGCGTCCTGAATCTCAGAGGCAGCGATGCGCATCAACTCGTTCCCATGCTAGAGAAGGTTCTCCGCTTTTGTGGGCACATGTCATTGGACGAGTTCGCCTGCATGGCCCGAGATTCTCTCCCTGTCCTAGGTCCTGTCCCTTTGGCCGTGTAACAGAGCATACTCACAGGTGCCAGAGTTACGGTGTGGACATGCTGCTGTGGGGTGTTACTTTACCTCACACTTCCAAGCCACTCAAGGGACAGCCATCGGGCCCCGGGGAACCTACACCAGGAACACCAGCTCCTACTCCACTGGTTCTGGGGGTACTGCGGCGGTGCACAAAACCTCCCTCTCAAAATAAGCCCCGCTCAGTAAGTTGTCCACTTGGTAAATGCACTCACCTCCCCCACCAGTGTTGCCCAAACTTCTGTTCCAGCTCCACCAGGAGGACAGCAGAGGTGTCCCCTCAGGTCGGGCACCTGCCTAGGAGTGGGAAGTAGGCCTACACCTTTTTCAGCTGTAACAACAATCAAATGCAACTGGGCCCTTACTAGGCATCGTTGGCTCATTCGATACTCGATGTCCCACCGTGTGCTCACCCTGTGCCTGGGGCAGGTAGAAATGCTCACAGTCCCATGTGGGACAGAGATCCAGACAAGCACACGGATATGCAGGAAAAAGCTACTGTTACAGGACACAGAAATACAGCTTGGGCATCCCCCATCCAAAATGCTCCAAAATACAAAATGCTTCAAATCTAATTTTTTTTTTCAGTACTAGGGATTGAACCCAGGGCCTTCATAGTGAGCTACGTCCCCAGCCCATTGTAATTTTTAAAATTTTGAGACAGGGTCTTGCTAAATTACTGAGCTACCCTGATCAGGCTCTAACTTGCAGTCCTCCTGCCTCAGCCTCCTAGATTGCTGGAATTAACAGGTGTGTGGCACAGCACCTGGCTCAAAATTCCACACCCAATCTCATGTGACAGGTTGCAGACAAAATGCAGGGGCAATAAAAATAAAGCATAAAGTTACTTTTAATCTATATGTGTACAATGTACATGAGATATTAATGAATTTTGTGATTAGACTTGAGACTATCCCCAAGAGAGCTCATTATAAATATACAAATATTCCAAAATCTGAACTGCTTCCAGTCCTATGTATACTGGGTAAGATTGCTCCATCTGTACTCTTAAGTAAACCTGGGAGAGAAGGGGAAATTTCCCAGGGGAGGGCACTTCTGAGGTGTAACTGAAAAGAAAGACAAGTCTGGCAGGTGGGCAAAATGGGAGAGGCACCTTAGGTAGGAAAATAAATCTGTGAGGCCTAGAAGACCAGAGCGGGGAGGGAGAGGGCTGGACAAGTACAGAAGTCTGGAGGGCCTGGGCCACAGGGAGGGATGGCAGGACACTAAGTCTGGCAAGGATTGGGTTTCAGCTGACAGCAGCACAGCACAGATTTTTAAATGCAGTTGATACAAGCAGTTGGTCTTTGAAAGGGAACTCAGCCAGAAGAGGGTGAATCTCACAAGGGCAAGGACCAGAGGGCTGGATGGCCAATGGCCTTGCAATCCATGGTTCAGGTGATAGAGGGGACAGGCAGAGAAGCGGGAACATGTAGAGAGCATCAGAGAAGACAGAGGCAGAAGGGCTCTGGGACCAGCTGCAGGAAGCAGCACACAGGGCATCAACGGCGACAGGGAGAAGGCCAGCTTGGATGGCCACGGTGGTCTAGAGACCAAGATTCCCCAAAATGAGATGCACAGAGGGGCAGGTCAGGAGAGAGCTTGGACTTCCTTATTAGCAAGAGGGAGGTCACACCCTGGGGCAGGGCCCTCCGGGAAACAGGAGGGAGCCACTCACCCATGCTTACACCAGGCAGCTGCTCTCTTAAGGGGGGCTTTTTTGGTGGCCCCCACTGTGCTGATCCACTTCCATATTCAAGGTTCCTAGTTCAGAAGTGGGACCCAACATGGCTGGTGTTCACTCAGTTCCTTTCTTTTCCTTTGATGCTGAGGCTTGAAGGACACTGCCAGCTCAGTATTCTTCTGGATGCTACGTTGACTACAACCCCCTGGAGATCTCATTATAAACATACAAATATTCCAACATCTGAGTTGGGCTGAGCTGCTGCTCCAAAGAAGCTGCCCTGGTTCTGGCCCAGAGGACCAGAGTTCTTGCCTGTGTGTTTTCTTCTGAAAATGGGAGGGAAGAAGGCGGCAGGAGTCAGGACATCAACACCAAACAGTGAGGCAGGCATCTGCTTTCAGCCCAGGATGGGAGAGGAGACAAGAGCGCTCACACCGGTGTCTCCCCCTGGCTCTCAGATTCTCCAACAGCAGCTCATGGGGGCTGTCATTTGCAATGTGATCAATCAGCATCTCAGGGACAGGGGCCAAGTCTAAACCTAAGGTCACCCCCCACGCCTTTGATTTTCTCTGGACAAGCTTCTCGCGAGCCTGGAGGCATCACTGTCTTCTCTCAGCTTCCTCCTGAGAACTTTTCACCATCCATTTACTTTGTACTTAACAGATTCCCTGAGCCTTGGTGGAAAGCCCTCTTGGGGCAATATGTTAGAGATGAGTAGGAAACTTCAGGGCCCTTTGCCACTAAGGGAGGCAGACGCATGAACGGAAGCCAAGGGCAACACACTAAGTGTGGGCTAATGATAGGTCGCGACTTTCTGGCTACAAGTTCCAGCAGTACCGGGAAGAGGCTGCTTGTACGTGCATGACTCATAAATCAAAAGCTCCCCTATTCTAGGGAGGATCAGGAATGCTTTCAGTGGGAGGCTGTCTCTAATGAGAGACCTCAAAGGGGGCGCAGACAGATAAGGAGAGGTCCCTAGACATTGCATCCCACTTCCCGGAAAGACCTGTCTTTTCCTTTAACCCTTGGATTTTGAGATAAAATAGAAATATGGAAAACTGCACAAAAGAAGAATGTTAAGCTTGTGAATTAACCCACCCAAGCTGATCAGCAGATTGCTGGCCAAACTGGCCTGATTGCTATCCTGTCCTGCTCTCACCAGATGTAACTTTTAGTGGTCATTCATGGTGATCACTTCCTTTTGTCCTTACTGCTTTACTATAAGCAGGCATCCCTAAGAACATGCTTCATTTTGTCTCTTTTGTGAATCTAATATAAATGGAAGCATACAGAAGGTGTCCTTTTGTGTCTGCCTTTTATTCACTCAACATTATGTTTCATCATATTGTTAAATGATAGCCAGAGGAAATTTATTTTCATGGGTATATAGTATTCAACTAAAAGACAATATTACAATGTATGTATCCATATTACAATTTATGTATCCACATATTTTGGGGTTTTTTTCCAGGTTAAGACTATTTCAAAACAATTATGTGCCGGGTGTGGTGGCACATGCCTATAATCCCAGCACTTGGGAGGCTGAGGCAGGAGGATCACTGTGAGTTCAAGACCAGCCTGGGCTATATAGTGTGCTCCAGTTCAGTCTCAACTACACAGTGAGACCCTGTCTCAAAAAACCCAAACAAACAAACAAACAAAAAATACCCAATTATGCACATTCTTCTAAATATCTTTTGTTACATGTCTGGTATATAGCTAGCAGTGGAATTTCTGGTTTCTTTCTGATGTTTTGTTTTGGTTTTGCAGTACCAGGGACTGAACCCAGGACCATCACACTGAGCTATATTCCAGCCCTTTTTTAGTTTTTATTTTAAAATAGGGTCTAAATTGACCAGGCTGGCCTTGAACTTGAGATTCTCCTGCCTCTACCTCATGAGAAGTTGGGATTAGAGATGTTAAGAGCCAGGGATTTGCTGCTGCCTGCCTTGCAAGTACAAGAGCCTGAGTTTGATCCCCAGTACCAAAAAAAAAAAAAAAGAGAGAGAGAGAGAGAGAGGGGAGGGGAGGGGGAGGGGAGAGGAAGGGAAGGGAAGCAAGACAAGGCATTTAGGATCAGACCTGCCAGGTTTAAACCTCAGTTCTGGCTAGGTGTAGAGGTGCACACCTGTAATCCCAGCACTTGAGAGGCTGAGGCAGGAGGATTGCCATGAGTTCCAGGCCAGCCTGGGCTACATAGTGAGTTCAGGGCCAGCCTGAACTACATAATAGGACCCTGTCTCAAAAGAAAGAAAAACAAACAAACAAACAAAAAAAACTCAGTTCTGCCCCCTTTCTGAGTGCTCACAGGCAAGTCATTAAACCTCTCTGAGGTTCAGGGCCCATGTTTGTAATCATCTATTGCACGGTTGTTCTGTGGCCAAAAAGAGCTTACAGACAAACATGCCTTTTAACTAGTGTTGGCTGTTGTTAAATCAGAAGCAATGCTGGCTTCCTGACTGGCACAGACCAGCTTCCTGAGCTGACTTGGAGCAGAATTAGAAGAGGAGGCAGTAGCAACCTTCACTGATGTAAGATATACGCCCTTCTCCCTTCTGCTGTCTGAGCCTTGGGCACCTTAAATCCTGGTCCCTCTCCCTCCCAAGTGTCAGGCTGTACTGCTCAGGGCTGGGAAAAGAACTCCCCACTGCCTGCCCAGGCAGGAAAACAGGAAGCAGCCTCCACCCTGCCGGGAGGTGGGGCTGCCAAGCTCCCTCTCCTAGGTGGGCAGCCCTCCAGCCCATCAGCGCTCTGGACACAGTGGGGACTGGCCACCCGTGGGCCACGCCCAGGCTCCTCTGCGCTGTGTGCTGTGTCCTGTGTCCTGGGGGAGCACAGTCAGTGAGCCAATGGATGGGGACGTGGTGTGGTCCTCAGCCAAGCCTTGCAGACAGCAGGCAAGGAACTTTTGGGAGCCCATTAGAGCAGGGACTCAGCTCTCTTGGACCACAGGGACAGGCTCCATCCTTTACTGAGGTGCATCCCTGAGAGCACCCTTGTCCCTCATACCTAGTCCCCCATTCCACATACAGGGGGATCTAGAAATTTCTTTGAAGACAGTAATTGAGAGCTCCATAGAAAAGCAGATCCTTATTTCATAGCACCCAAGCCAGCTTGGAGGAGTTTTATAAACTAAAATACCTGAGGGCTGGAAGGACCTTCTAAAATCTTTTCCAGCTTCTCATTTTGAAATGAGAAATTCAGTAGTAGAGCCAGGCATTCTTGCTCTCTGGGGCACACTTGCAAATTACAGGGTGGGTGTCCCTTACCTGAAATGCTTGGGACCAGAACTAGTTCAGATTTTGGCTTTTTTTATTATTATTATCATGGAATATTTGCAAGCATAGGAGATATTTTGGGGATGAGACTTTAAGCAGGAAATTTAAAGCTGGGCATGGTGGTGCACGCCTGTACACCCAGCACTCAAGAGGCTGAGGCACGAGGATCACTGTGAGTTCGAGACCAGCCTGGGCTACATAGTGAGTTCCAGGTCAGTCTCAACTACACAGTGAGATCCTGTCTCAAAAAACCAAAAAAAAAAAAAACCAAAAAACCAAAAAAAAAAAAAGGAAATTTAGTTATATTTCATAGGTTCCCTACATACGTTAGCTGGAAGGTAATTTTATACGGTATTTTTGTGCATTAAACAAAGTTTCGGGGTGTGGGATTTTCCTCTTGTAGAGAGATGTTAGTGCTCAAAAGCTTTGGATTTCAGAGCATCCTGGATTTCAGATCAGGGACACCTGACCCATACTTTGCACTCAGCTTGACATCTCTAGTCTGCTACAAACTCTGGCACCCACATACTGCAGCCAGCCACATGCAGGTGCCCGCGACACACGGCCAGGCCCTCTCCCTAGTGGCATCTTCTGGAAAGAAAGGTCCTGCCTTCACGAGAAAGAAACATTGGCAAGATGAAGATCACATTTCAAGAATGCTCACAAAGTGTCCTAAACTCAAATAACCAACCCTGAATCCTAGTTCTGTTCTAGATTCCAGAGGCACTCCCCACCACCCAGGGGTTCTCAGCCTGGCTCTCAGGAGCAGGCCTGGGGCTTCCCTGGCACACAGGGTGAGTACTTGGTAGGAACTGATCCTTAGAGACACCAGAGGAGACAGAGGAAGAACCTCCGAAATGTGCAGAGGAAAAGTGCCCTGCAAGCAGGGGTCTGCCCGCAGCAGGTCTTCCAGCTGTCTGTGTAGTTTGTTTTGAAACAGTCTTTGCATGTTTCTCAAGCTGGCCTCAAGCAATTCTCCTACCTCCTTCTACTAAGTACCTGGGAATACAGGTGCGGGCCACTGTGCCCAGCTTTTCCAACTTGTTTATATTCACACACTTGGCAAGCAGCCCTGCCTCCTGCAAGGGCCCCCAGTGGGTACTGAGCCACAGAGCCCGCCCCCAAGAGCCTACCATCTGCAAGGGAAGCCAAGATGAGGGCTCGGATGAATGGGACAACATACTAGCTAAGGCTCCAGCTGCCTCAAATACATCATCTACTGCAGGCAGAGGGAAGGAAGAGGCAGTCTAGTGTAAATTCAGGCTGGAAAAGGGCAGAACCAGGGATCCCGCTGGAGCCACATTCACTTGAGGTTTCAGAAGCCAGCAAAGCCAGGAGGCTTTTGCAGAAAAAAAGGGAGTTTTGGCTTTGAGGACAATGCTTCTGCAGAGGCTCTTTGGGGACCGGGAGGATGGGATGACAACCATCCAGGCAGGAGGTAATGCGGGCAGGCACAGTGAGGGGCAGAGAGGGATGGATGGCCAGAGGGACATAACAGGGCAGAGTCACCAGAATGTGGCTGTGTGGGCAGGGCGAGGCAGCAGTGACAGAAAGAGCTGATGGGGACAGATTGCTGCACTGCGGATTGGGGGTGGGGGTGTAGACGTTCTGGGGGAAGCGGTCACCCAGGCAGGGAAGTCAGGAAGGAGATGATGCCACGGAGGTGAGAACCAAAACCATGGGGTGAGGGGGGCAGAGGAAGTAGGAGGAGGAAAGAGAAGTCAGGTGAGCACAGCGCCTTGGAGATCCCAAGCACAGAGGAAGGAGAAGGAAGCAAACAGGTGGGAGCCAAGGTGATAGAGGGACAGAGAGTGATGGTGTAATGCCAGGTTCTGGCTTTGAATCTCAGCTTTCACTTGCTCCAGAACCCTGAGCTAGCTATTAGCTCCTGAAAGGCTCAACATCCTCATTTGTAAAACAGGAATTGTGGGCAACGCAAAAATCTAAAATCCAAAATGCTCCAAGATCCAAAACTTTCCAAAAACTGACATGATGCTCCAAGGTGGAGATTCCGCGCCTGACATCACATGGTGGGTGACAGTTCACACATGGAAGCACTGAAAATACTGTGTAAAGCCACCATACGAAACAAATGAGTTTGTGTTTAGACTTTGGTCCCATCTCCGGATATCTCACCACATACAGAAAATATTCTAAAATTCAAAAAGACATTGTCAAACTGTAACACTTGTTCCCGAGCATTTTGGATAAGGGACACTCGATGCATGTCATTCATAAACATGTTGCAAAGATGAACAGGTTAGTTTATGTGAGGCCTTTACCACTTCCACAGAGTAAGTGGACAGGGAATGGCATTATTATTAGCAAGAAGAAAACCAGACTACAAAGACAGCAGCCCAAAGAAAGCTCATAGCTTCCTTCCTGTTTTCAATCACAGTTAAGGGAGCAAGGAGGGGACAGAAGAGGCACGGGACAGAAGAGGCACAGACCAGGCAGGCCTCTTACACAAGAAGCCGCCACTGATTGCACAGTAAATGGGGAAATGGGACTCATGTGCAGCTCTCCTGCAAGAAGGCACCTACACAGACCTCAGGCAGTGTGTGTGCTTTCTATACCGGGCCAAGAAGCAGAAGTGCTGGGAGCTTCTGAACCCAGAAGGACCAGGTCCAGAGGGAGTACCAGGTCCAAGGCTCAAGGTACTACACAGCCTGGCTCTGAGCATTTGTGTTTGCAGAGAACAAACCTAAGACTCAGCTTCTTCCAACCTAAGGAAAGCAGGGGTGTTCTGGTTTCCCAGGTATAACTTGGATGCAGTCATCCCCAAGCTTACAGAGTGCCATAGCCAATGGTCCCCTTCCTGGTGCCCATGAGAACTTCTGGGGACTTTACAAATTGTCAGTGATCACACCAAACGTGAGGCAGAGTCCCTGCACAGTCAGCCCTGGAAAACAGTATTCTTTCAAAAGAGCTTTCCAGATGTATGGGCAGGATTGAGAAACAGTGGTCTTTCCAGTCTTAACCTAAAACTTTTCAACTGGGGAACTTAAATTTGAGCATCTGCTGAAATTGTGAGCAAGACAGCAGAAACACTCTCAATTTAAACACGGAGAAAGGACTTGGCCTTGTTCTTGCTTCAGTTTTATTGGTTTTGTGGGTTTGCAGTACTGGGGATTAGACCCAGGTCCTTCACACTGAGCTACAGCTACAGCCCTTTATTATTTTGAGACAGGGTCTAGTTAAGTTGCCCAGTATAGGCTCAAACTTGCAATCCTCCTGCCTCAGCCTCCCAGAGTGCTGGGAATATAGTGCTGGTGTGTCACCAGACTTGGCTTGTTTTTGTTGTTTTTGAGACAGGGTCTTGCTGTGTTGCCCAGGCTGACCTGAAACTCCTGGGTTCATGTGCTCCTGCTGCCTCAGCCTACCCTCCCCTAGCTGGGACTACAAGAATGTGCCATCACACCCAGCTGCAATTTGATTTTGAGGCCTGGCTGCTCTGTTTATTCACTGTGTGACCATGGAACAGTCACTGAGGCTCTCTGAACCTGAGCTATCAAGATACAAAGAATGTGAACTGGAGATCCTAAGTGAGATAATGGATCTAAATCACCTGGCAGGTTCTTAGAACCCAGCAGGCCCTCAAGAAATACTTCTTTTCCTTCCTCTACAGAACCCACCTCTCCTGACTTCCTGCACGATGCACTGTGATCCTGACTCTGGGCTATGCTTCACTCAAAGACATTCCAACTGTGAAGCCTGAGTCCTGTGCCCAAACCCATGCTCACCCACCCCGGAACATCGTGGATCAGACTGTGGGGCACTGGCCCACTGGCCGAGAGGCAGGCTCTGAATTGGTGGTGCAGGTGGGGCCTAAGACCCTGCCTTCAGCTCTAAGGCTGTGGTGATGCTGGTGCATGTCCTCTGAGCACCTAGGAGCCCGCTCGGCCAGCCTGCCTTCATGCTGACTCACAGCTCCTCCGGGGCTGGTCTCTGTCTTACTCACCCGTATCCCCTCCATGGTATGTGCTCCCTAAATGGATGCTGGGAAAATAAACAAACCAGAAAGAAAACCATTTTCTGGCTCAGAAGATAGTCAGGGCATTTTGTCTGCTGTGATTGGCAGCCCCCATGGTTCATTCCAGAATCACCCTCTTGGTGGCCATGAGGACAGCATGGTGGAACAGGACTGTGACTTGGAGCCGGGAGTCCTGGATCTGAATCTCCACCCTGTGGCTCACCAGCAGGATGACCCTGGGCCAGGTGCCAAACTCTGTGTCACAGCTTCCTCATCCAAGATGATGATGATCATCCCTAGCCACCACACAACTCCAGTGAGGGCTAAAAACATGCTTCATAAACTGTACAGTGCTGCCCAGGTGAGCTACTGTCACAACAGTTTCCTGGAGAGCAAGAGCTATTCTGCACATCCCTAACACCTGAAAGTTGCTTGTGACATACTCAACAGAAAAGTGGTTGTGAGGGGGCCATGGCAGCAGCTGGACCAGCAGGTAAGTCAGCTGTCCCCACTCAGGCAGGGACAGTGGCCGTGTGAAATTTAAGGCTGGTTCCCAGGGAGGTAAGGGGCAAAGGCTTCCTGGAAGAGGCTGTGAGGAGTGAGAAAGCAAGGCTGGCTGAGGGATCAGGCGGGGTACACAGGACATTAGACAAAGCGGAATCCATAAATGGGTGGTGGACTGCCTTATTGTGCATGTGGGGACCAAAGCTAGATTGGGGAGGGAACTTGGGGCCATCAGGAAAAAAGATGAAGTAATTACTGATGTCTGTCTCCTTTGGCCCAAGGTTGAGGTTCCTACCCAGGCCTAGGGATGCCCTGCCCGTGCTAAGCAGTAATTTTCTACCCTGGACTACAGTCCCTTTGCCATTTCCTACAAGCCTCAAGCAACAGAGGACACAGGCCCAGGCCTGCCCTCAGGAAGCTGAGTTTACGGAGGGCCACAGAGAGAAATGGTGACCAGACAGGAGACTGAGACTGGCCAATGACATCCTCTGTTAGTCTCTCGACCAATCAGCCTCCTTTGCACCCACTTCCGCTGTGTTTCTGACTGTAGCATTTCTTTCTAACATTCTCCATGGCTGGAATGCTCTGTCCCTTCTTCCCTAGGAGGCAAGTGCTAACTCATGCAGAAGGGCGGCGCGCAGTCCTGGCCTTCATCCTAGTGTCAAGGCAATGATCCTATTACCTTCCGTTTCTCTACAGAAGCTTCTCTGAGCCTGTGCAGTCAGTTACACATCTGCTCTCCATGTACCTTCTCCCCAGCCAGATTATAACAATAACCACTGAGATGCTGCCCCACTGTCCACAAAATGCCTTCAGGCATACCATTTAATTTAATCCTCACACTCAATCCAAAAGGTAAGTATTATCGCTATTTTACTATAAGGAAACCGAGGCTGAGAAAGGTCAGACAATTTGTCTGAGGACACACCGCCCCTACACATCACACATGCCCAGCTGCAAATCTGAAGTGCGTTCTCACTCCAGCGCCAAGGCTCTGCCTGGTACTGAGGCACTGCAAACAGTGGCTAAAGGTTGGGACCACTTGCAGCTGTGTGACCTCCTGCACTTTATTTAACCTCTCTATGCCTCAATTTCCTTGGGAGTACAACATAGCTGATACCACCTCCTAAGTTCTCATCAAAGATTAAAGAAAGTAATACAATAGAGTTCTGTGTTTAGAATGGTGCCAAGCATCATAATTAGTTTAAATTATTAGTATACCTTGGGTGATTCTCTTAGTCTCTTAACTCATTAAACCTTTTTTCTAAATCATTTTTATATCTCAATACATTTGATAGCCAGTAAAAAACTAAATTTTTGAAGATGGACTGATGCTATATTTTAGGATTGTGTTCTTTTTTTTCCCCCTTCCTACTTTGCCCACAGAGTTTCAACAACAGAAAAACTCTTTTCCTGCTCCAATCTATACCTGCTGTATGTGTGTGTGTACACAGGGGTAAAATCTGGCCAAGTACAATTGTTCCACAGAATGTGAGATACCGCAAAGCACTGAGCTCCGCTCTCCCTGTAGGGTTATCCTTAGATAGCTATGGTTGGGAACATCCACAAACCTAATTTCTATCATTCTAGTGGGTCAAACTCTTGTGCATATTTCCTTATCACTGAGATTTTTACTTATCTAACACTCCAAAAGTGAGTTGTTGCAATAATTATTTTTTCTCTTTCAATATATATATGGAGAAAGTCTCACATGACCAGGCAGTTATTTATGGCCAAAAGAAAACTTTCCTTTTTTTCAGGAGTCCAGATGACAAGCCCCAAACCAGGTGGACCCTGGGTGGTACTGTAAAAGGGCGCCTCTGTCTCTCCTCCTGTGTAGGATCACCCCACTTAAAAACTCTCTAAACGCTTGTGGGTGTGGCCACAGGTTTTAGTAATCAGAGAAGGATGAAGTCTCCCGGGGCAAAAAGCTTTATTCTTTGCAAGATTCCATTTATAGAACACTCAGGCCTTCACTATCTTTTCCATCTTCTCTACTTGCACAACACAAGGGAGAGGACTAGAAACCCAACTGGATCTTCAAAGGTTCCACTGGGAGCAAAAGCAGAGAACAAATCTGCCCATACGACTTTGGCACTGGCATTAAAAGAAGTGTTGTACTCTTTGAAATGGATTTTACACACAAATGAACTGAGGAATACCATAAACATGTCAGCTTTATTCAGTCCAATCAATACACCAAGCATTAAAACTCCGAGGTAAAAATGGATTGTGGCTTTCTGTTGATAGCACTGAGGAATTTTGGCTCCCAGCCCTGGTCAGGCCAGGCAATGGGAGGGCATCTGCCTATTAACTGTCAGGCACATCTTGGGGATGAAACCAAAACCCCAAGTCAGGGCTCCAGGGACCACTGGGAGCTCATCCTTACAAGCGGCAGGGAGTCGGCTCGGCGCCCCGATTCCTGTGCCCCTCCTCCAGCCCCGAGTCATTTTCCAAGCTTCGCCGCACTTCGCGTTTCCTACATTCCTTCTCTGTGCTCAGACCCCTTCGGCCCTCGGAGGGCGGACAGCTGGGGTTGGAGAGAGCCAAGCAAGAGGCGCCGAGAAGGGGGTGCTCAGGGCTCCGGGAGAAATCAGTGCAACCAAGAGGCGAACAAGAGGGGAAGAAAGGTCCCCTCACCCTTCACGTCCCCAGGCCAGGGCGCCCACAAGAGTGAATCCAAGCGGCCCCCAGCGGGGCACCACTTTTCTCGGCACCTTTCCCTCCGACCACCTGGGGTGACCCCTGCCCGG
>NW_022900929.1:18086880-18087276 GCF_012274545.1 Fukomys damarensis | reverse complement strand
CGCCTGTGCTCTCCTGGCAGTCTTCGCCGACCGCTCGCTAGGTCCGGCTGTTGGGACGGCACGGGGTCCTCCCTGGCCATCCTGACCGTCTGCGAGCAGCCTGTTGCCACCTCCCGGGCCTGGGTCGGGGAAGACCGGCCCCGCGCCGGCTTGGCACTCTTGGTCTGCACCCTCCCCCGTCCGGACCCCGCGAGTCCCTCTCTGACTGTCGCGGAGCCGCTGTCCCGTAGCGCTGGGTCCGCGGGGATCTGCTGGGCTTTCTCTCCGGACCCACACGCCCTGCCTCCTGCTCCCAAGAGCACGGCCGGTGCTCCACAGTGGAGATGCTCAGGAAAGTCTCAAGTTTCCCACCAAACGTTAGTTTGGATGACAAACATTAAATATATATTAATATAA
>NW_022900929.1:18084343-18086752 GCF_012274545.1 Fukomys damarensis | reverse complement strand
TAATATAAATATCAATAAATATTAATATAAATATTAACATAAATATGTATATATACATATTCCCAAAGGAATGAGTGGCACCTTTAAATGCCATTTGCATTGATGCGGTCGTGCATTTATTTTTGTTTTTACTGTGCTGGGATGGAACCCAGGGCCTAGTGCATACTAGGCAGTTTTTTTGTTGTTAGTTTTGTTTTAATGGATTTTGGTAAATTCAAAGCCGTTCATAATGGTGCACACCAGTAATCCCAACACGCTTGGAAGCCAAAACAGGAAGATCGCAAGTTGAGTGCAGGCTTGGCAATTTACTGACTTGATGAGACCCTGGTGCATAAAAGGCGGAGATGTAGCTTAGTATGGAGGCCCTCAGTTCAATCCCTAGGACTGGAAAAAAATAAATAACATTCAATAGAGAACCGAAGGGGAGGGCAGATATTTTCAAGCACTAGGGAGCTGCTGCTTTCCTCAGACACGAGCTTTGCGGGGCTGGCTTGTGGGGACTGTGTTATGGGGGCAACGGGAGGAAGGAGGGAACCCGGGAGAGGCTGGCAGCAGGTAAGAGGCAGGGTGTGGGCCAGAGGGGAGAGGAATGGGTTTGAGCCCAGGGAGAGGGGAGGGCAGTAGCTTTTGCCAGTTGCGGAGGGGGTCTAAGGGTGGCAGTGTGATTGGAGGATGAGGAATTTCCTGGAGGCGACATCTACTTAGCCAGGAGGGAGGACAGGTTCACCTTTCCTTAAATTGTGTTTCTGTGGGGACTGAGGGTGTGGACTTCCTCTTAGGTTCTTCTGCAGAGAGATTTCAAATGTCGCCTAATTTTCTAATCTCCAGGTGACATTAACTGAGTAGGGAGCACAGCCGGACTTTAATGAGTTTACAGACCGCAGTATCAGCATGGATGGGGCCAAGGGCAAGTGGAGTGGGAGGACCCTGGGGAGGAATGAGAGAAATATGGAAGGAATGCCCAGGCCAAGAGAGGAGGGCCAACCAGGAGGACTCTAAAGTGCACCCTGTTGGGGCTGTCAAGTTGTATCCATCAACCAGGGCATGGTGGTGTACGCCTCTCACCCCAGCACTCTGGAAGGCTGAGGCAGGAAGGTCAGGAGTTCAAATCCAACTTAGCTACTTAGTGACACCTTACCTCAAAGTAAAGAAGGGGGGTGTGGGGAATGGGGATGTAGCTCAGTGTGAAGGCCCTGGGTTCGATCCCCAGTACCCCCAAAGAAAAAAGAAAATGTCAAACTGTATCCATCAGAGTTGTAGCCGAAGAGGAATTGCACTAAGAGGGCTCAACGAGAGTTTAAAAAGGAACTATGGACAGGTGTGGTGGTACACATCTGTAATCCCAGCACTCAGGGGACTGAGGCAGAGCATCTTTGCAAGTTCCAGGTCACTGTGGGCTACATAGTCAGTTCAAGCCCAAACTGCATAGACCCTGTCACCAAACAAAAAGAATTATGTATA
This sequence comes from Fukomys damarensis, assembly GCF_012274545.1. Classification (NCBI taxonomy): domain Eukaryota; kingdom Metazoa; phylum Chordata; class Mammalia; order Rodentia; family Bathyergidae; genus Fukomys; species Fukomys damarensis. The sequence continues at coordinate 18,085,291 of NW_022900929.1, read as the reverse complement.
AAAATGTGATTTGGGGCCATCGCTCAAGCACTGGGAGGAAGCCTGGGCCCGGATCCACTGCGGGAAGGAGAGCCACGCCTGCTCCTGACCCAGCCACCATCACTCAAGCGCTGGGAGGTAGGCTGGGCCCCAATCCACCACGGGAAGGAGGACCAGGCCTGCTCCCGACCCAGCAGCCATCGCTCAAGCGCCGGGAAGGTAGGACGGCCCCGATCCACCGTGGGAAGGAGAACCACGCCTGCTCCCGACCCAGCAGCCATCGCTCAAGCACCGGGAAGGTAGCTGCGCGGGCACCCCTGAACCCCCATAAGACCCGCCCCCCGCACTCTCAGACCTCCTGACTGTGCAAGTCTTTGGACTCACTCTGCAAAGACAGAGGTGGTCATCAAGGGTATTTTTCTGAGTTCCCAACTTTGAACATCTTTAAAGAAAGGGCGTGGGAAACCTGTAATAGAACATTGCGGAGTTCAACCATTCAGAAGGATGGGGAACTCAATCTGGGCCTTGCAGCCCGAGGTCAGTCAGCGTCATGGGGTTCAGCAATCAGCTAACTGAGATCAGGGGTCTTGCATCCTCGCTCTGTCTGAGCCATTAAATGGTAAATACACTATATTGAAAAGTTTGTTCACTGCAGACATGTTCTGGACTGCTTCTTGATTTCAATTTAATTCAAATGATTTAAGGGTGATAGACTAGTGACTACCACAGGTGTTCAGTGTCCAAGTTGTGCTTGATCTCAATGTGTTGCTGATTGTATCAGTTGGGGTAAAGCATTGCAGTTGATTTGATGAGCTGTTTTCTCTGATGTTATGAAGATGAGACTGTCTGTGGGTCATTAGAGACACAGAAGCTAGGGTGCAACTATATCAGGAAGATTTGGGCGATAATCCAGAGATTAAACCAAGGACAGTCTGACAACAAAAATTAAAATGAGAAAACACTTAAGCA
>NW_022900929.1:18076111-18083672 GCF_012274545.1 Fukomys damarensis | reverse complement strand
AAAAAAAATCTACAACTAGACATAAAATAATCAAGATCCCAGAAACCCAACAGAACAACAAAATACTACAAGCAGTAAGAGAAAGGAAACGAATCACATACAAAGGAAAGCCCATCAGAATCACAGCAGACTTTTCAACACAAACCCTTGAGGCAAGGAGAGCTTGGAATGAGATATTTCAAGTACTAAAAAAGAACAACCTCCAACCTGGAATGATGTATCCTGCAAAACTCTCTTTCAAAATGGATGGGGAAATAAGACACTTCCACGACAAAGAACACCTGAGAAACTACATGAATACCAAACCAGCACTACAAGCAATTCTAAACAAGATCCTAGAAAAAGACAATGAAGGCAACAACACCATGAGGCCCAACAGAGCAAATCAAATAGGCAAGGCAAGAAATTAAAAGGAGAAGGTGAAAAAGTAAAAAGAGTCAACAAAAGGCCAATAACATGTCAATAATAAGTCAGTACATATCAGTTATAACCAGCAATGTCAATGGCCTCAACTCACCAATCAAGAGAAATAGACTGGCAAAATGGAATAAGAAGGAAAATCCAATAACATGTTGTATACAGGAAACACAACTAGTGCAAAAAGAAGCCCATAGACTGAAAGTGAAAAGAGAACACAATTCTCCATGTGACAAGAGCCCAGAAAAAAACAGGGGTAGCAATCTTATTTGCAGGCAAAGTAAATTTCAAACCAAAACTGAATCTAGTATTATTGATATAGGACAATACTGTATCATACCTCTATGAATGTAAAATATCTAGTACCTGCTTTATGATACATAGTAGGGACCATGCTTTATCAGAGCTACATTTAATGATATTACTGTAGAATGTTCTCTTTCCAGACTACGATTAAGAGGCTAATAGAAAAAATGGTGCCAGGTACCACAACAGCAACAGAACTTTGCTGTTTTCTGGATATTATTCTTTTCTTTGTTTTTTTTTTTTAATGGAATGTGCTGAATGTCTATAATTTTGTTCAGACGACTGCAGAACCTGGAAAAGCTGTTGCTGCTATCCATGCATAACATACTATTATTAGTCTTTATACACACACACACACACACACACACACACACACACACATATATATATACACACATACACACACACGCATATATATATAAATTGAATTTTGGGAAACCTTAATGGTGCTGCCAACTTTGGAAAAAATCATCCCAATTTACTGTGTTGACTTGGCATTGTACAGAAATGGACAGCCATATTGGTCTAGAAATGTTAATTTATTTTTATTTTTATTTTATTTTCCATGTATACAGGGGTAACACATCGTATTAAATATGTAAAGTCATATCTACGTGGGTTTGATTACAGAAACTAATAAAGTATTCTCTAAATAATGAAAAAAGAATAAGATAAGACTATAAGAGCAAGAAGCCATTTAAATATGTTCAGGGACCATTTTCATCTCCAGAATTAAGGATTATTTTGATGTTACATCATTGCCTTTTCTCTTTTACTTTCCTTTTTAGTTTTATTTTAGGATTCCCTATTTTTAATGTTCATACAGAGATTTCTTTAACTGAAATACCAAATAGTTTCTTTGGTGTGAAAAACTATAATAGTACACAGGATCCTAATGAGACAATTAATAATGTTAAATAGGAAGTAAAGGGCTAAAGGTGTAAGGAAAGTGGGAAGCGTGAGGGAAAGGTAATAAGGGAGAGGAAAAAAATATGAGAAGCTGAAAAAATGGAAATAAAGTGTTTGTAAATGGGAAGGGGAGGAGGGGATGGATTGAGGGCAGGGACAAGGGGAAAAATGAGAATCAAGACCTATTATGTAAAGGTACAGAATCCCAATGATGAATGTAACTGTATTGTATACCTAGATTGTACCAATAACCTCAATAAAAAGAAAAAAAAAGAACAAACAAACAAACAAAAAAATGTGATTTGGGTTAGGGACACTCACCAAGTAGGGTAAAGCACCAGGGTGTATTAGAATGGGGAAAGCTATTTCCATCTGTAGGCCCAAAGGTGGGGCTGGGTTGGAACCACTAGGGAGCTGTCATCCTGGTGGAGATACCTGCCACCTGTCCAGAGCTGTGGCCATAAGTAGAAAACCACAAGCACTGTGAAACAGTCAGAGCACAGCAGGGATGGAGCTGGGATGAACCCCCAATCTCTCCCTCACTTCTCATTAGTGCCTCCCTTTGGTGAACTTGGAAATCAAGGGCAAGGTGATCCAGGCACTTTTGCTGCACCCCTCTTTCTAGGCACAGTTTGGGTACAGCGTAAAGAGCTGAGTCCAGAAGGGCTCAGATTCCCAGCATAGGGGCCCAGAGGAGAATGCTTTTGAGAAAAAAGACCTGAGAAACAGACAAGATTCCCAGTACTATCCCAGACCTGCCCATTCTGAGTCCTGCATTGAGCTCCTGCCTTGGACCTAGCAGAAGCGTGACTGGTGACCCTTTGTCTGGATTTTATGGCATCATTAAACATGGGCCCTTTAAACAAGGATTAAGGGACGAGCCTAGTTCTTAGTAGAGTAAACCAGAGTAAGAATCAAGAATTTGTGGTTTGCATGCAACCTCCTCCATGAAACTCAGAGCAAATTAAAAACAAACATCTCCCACTCGCCACAGCAGCCAAACCCTCCGCGGAGCAAAGGATAAGAGAAACCTTTTCCTCCCTGGTATGAACCACAGGGCTCTGCTGCTGGCTTCATTCAGTTTATTTTCAATCCCAGTGACAGGGGTTGCGGATTTAGCTCAGTGGTTTCAATGCCTGCTTTGTAAGTCCAAGGACCCAAGTTCAATCCCCAGTACCAAAAGAACAAAAAACAAAATTAGAAGTAATCAGTCCTAGTGACTTAGGAACCATTTGTCTCATGTCTTTGAGGGATGCCCTGTTTGGGGACATGAAACTTTTTTGTTGTTGTTGTTGTTTTGGTTTTTTTTGAGACAGGGTCTCACTATGTAGTTGAGGATGACCTGAAACTCACTGTATAGCCCAGGCTGGTCTCGAACTCACAGTGATCCTCCTGCCTCAGCCTCCCAAGTGCTGGGATTATAGGCATGCACCACCAGCCCCAGCTGAAACTCTTTATCTCTGGGAAACCCATAAGAATTTTAGCACCTCCCTCTAATAACTGGTGAAATATGTCCCTTCCACACCTAGTTTGCATCTATTTACCTTCTGGTATAAGGACATGTACGGTGATCACACTATTCCCATGGGTCTCTGGAGCTCATGTATGCATTTTAATAGTTTTAATTAGATCAAATTGAGAGATTAAACCACATATATTCATAATGTGATGAGTTTTTATATAAATACATATAACTATGAAGCCACCACCTCAAGGAAGACAGTGCACACTTTTATTACCCCAAATGCTTCCTCTTGTCCCTTTGTAATTCATCCCCCACCTCCCCTCAAACCCCAGTGCTCAGACAACTACTAATCTTACTAATCTGCTTTCTGACCCTACAGATTCATTTGCTTTTTTTTTTTTTTGAGACAGTTCTTGCTATGTCATTCAGGCTGGCCTTGAACTCACTATGTAGCCCAGGCTGGACACAAATTCATGGTGATCCTCCCACCTCAGACTCTGGAGAAAGCTGGGATTATACAGATCCACCACTACCACACCCAGCTTCTTCTTTTTTTTTTCAAAACTGGGAAGCGAATCTGGGTGGTCACACAGAATCTCATGATACACTCTACCACTAAACTATCCTCCCAGCCCCCTAGGATTTTATATGAATAGAATCACACATGATGTATTCTTTTTTTGTTGTTGTTTGTTTGTTTTTTGGTTTTTTGAGACAGGGTCTCACTATGTAGTTGAGACTGACCTGGAACTCACTATGTAGCCCAGGCTGGTCTAGAACTCACAGTGATCCTCCTGCTTCAGCCTCCCAAGTGCTGGGATTACAGCACCACGCCTGGCTGTATTCTTTTTTGTTTGGCTTTTTTCACTAAGGATAATTATTTTGAAATGCATTATGTCATCATGTGTGCATAGGTTATTCCTTTTTGCTGTTGAGTAGCGTTCTAATGTAGTGTTCTACCATATAGTCCACAATTTGCTTATTGTGTGAAAAAGTCAAAATTATAGCTTATGGCTTTTTGGGTTGTTCTTAGTTTTTGACCATTACCCAAAAAAGCTGCCTTGAATAGCCATGCACAAATCTTCATAGGAACATATAATTTCATTTCTCTTGGATAAATACCTATAATGGCCTGGGTTTTATGGTAAGTATATGTGTAACTTTTTAAGAAATTGACACATTGTTTTCCAAAATAGTGGTATCATTGTACATATCCACTATGGGTGTATGGGAGTTCCAGTTGCTTCAAATCTTTGTCAACACTTGGTGTGGTCAGTCTTATTATAGTTTGAATCCCATAGATGTTTAAATTTGCATTTCCCAATGACAACTAATGTGGAAATTTTATTATTTTATTATCTGGCAACTATATATTCACTCTGGTTTATTTAAATCTTTTGCCCCACCCCCATATTGGAGATTCAACCAAAGACTTCTCCTTTATCCATTTTAAAAATTTTTATTTAAAAATAATATATGGGCCGGGGATTTAGCTCAGTGGTTTGCTGGCCTGCCTTGCAAGCGCAAAGACCCGAGTTCAATCCCTGGTACCAATAAATAAATAAATAAATAAATAAATAAATGAATAAATAAATAAATAAAAAATAATCTAAATTTATGGAAGTTACAAGATTACAAGGACTTTCTATATATATCTTTTGCCTGGCTTCTTCTAATGATGACATTTTACATAATCACGGTACAGTTATTAAAACCAATGAACTAACATTGGTACAATACCATGAGCTAAACATTTAGATTTTACCACATACTTATGCCTTCATTTTGTTCCAGGATCCAAGCCAGCACCCCATTGTCGTTAGTTATCAAGTTTCCTCCACTCTTTCCTGGTCTTTTATGACCTTGACATTTTTTAATAGTGCTGACCAGATGTTACATAGGATATTGTTTGCTTTGGGCTTGCCCTGGGTTTTCTCATGAGCAGACTGACATATAAATCTTTGGTAAAATACCACATCAGTGATGTGTCTTTCTTGGAACATTCTAGTAGGAAGTACATACTGACTGTATGTGTTCCTGTTAATGAGATGAACCTCAGTTATTGGTTATGGTAGCATCTGTCATGTTTCTCCTCTGCAAAGTGACTGTTTTCCCCTTTGTAATTAATAAAAATTTGGGAGAGACACTTTGAGGTTATGCAAATATCCCGTTTCTCCTTCTTCTTGGTCCATTTTAAATTAATTTGCTTGTCTCTTTATTGAATTAATAAGTGAGTGTTTTTAGTTGTGGGTTCTTGGGGAAGTTTCTCAATGCTCTAAGTCTCTTACCCAACTATAAAGTAGGAGGAGTAATAATTCAAGCTGTCAGTTTCTCAGCAGGCATCACTGGGGCTCTTTCTCTGGAGGAGGCTTGGTACTTGTAAGGTGTAATTTACTGTTTGGTCATGGATACATTTGCTTTTAGAAAACCGCCTCTAGGGCTGAGGGTGTGGCTCATCTTTAGAGTGAACGATTAGCACGCACAGTCCCTGAGCATCTCCAGTACCACAAAGAAAAATAAATCCTATGGAAGATGCTAGAAGAGAGGCGTAATAGTTGTTTGGAGGATTCAACAAGAATGAGATCCCCCTGGATGGGGTGGTGCAGACTGGTAACCCCAGCACTCCAAGAGGCTGAGGCAAGAACATTGGGAGGATCACAAGTTTGAGTCCAACCAGGGCAACTTAGCAAGACTGTCTCAAAACAGAAAAGGGCCGGGGATGTAGCTCAGTGCAAAGGCCCTGTGTTCAACCCCCAGTACCAAAAACAAAAACAAAAAAGATCCTATTTATGCAAAATGATTTGTCTGTGTGTACAAATAAGTAAGAAAAAAGGGTGGAGTTAGGTCTACATTTTCTAACTTATAGCAATGCCCGTGTTGTAGAGTTGCAAATATAGAACAATTCTACTTCTGTAAAAACAGCCACACACACTCACAAAAATCATCTATAACTTGGGCCGGGGATTTAGCTCAGTGGTTCCACCACCTGCCTTCCAAGTGAAAAGAACCGAATTTGATCCCCAGTAGCAAAAAAAAAAAAAAAAAAAAAATCTATGTTTTTGTATATGAACCAACTTAAAGGCAGATGTGAGAGCCTGGGCCCTGATCCACTGCGGGAAGGAGAGCCACGCCTGCTCCTGACCCAGCTGCTATTGCTCAAGTGCACCAGGAAGGTTGCCTGGTTCCTGATCCACGGCAGGAAGAAGAGCCACGCCTGCTCCCGACCCAGCTGCCATCGCTCAAGTGCCGGGAAGGTAGCTGCGCGGGCACCCCTGAACCCCCATAAATCCCCCCCACCGCACTCTCAGACCTTCTGATTGTGCCAGGCTTTGGACCCACTCTACAGAGGCAGAGGTGGTCATCAAGGGTATTTTTCTGAGTTCCCAACTTTGAACATCTTTAAAGAAAGGGCATGGGAAACCTGTAATAGAACATTGTGTAGTTCAACCATTCAGAAGGTTGGGGAAATCAATCTGGGCCTTGCAGCCCGAGGTCACTCAGCCTCATGGGGTTCAGCAATCAGCTAACTGAGATCAGGGGACTTGCATCCTTGCTCGGTCTGAGCCATTAAATGGTAAATACACTATATTGAAATTTTGTTCACTGCAGACATGTTCTGGACTGCTTCTTGATTTCAATTTAATTCAAATGATTTAAGGGTGATAGACTAGTGACTACCACAGGTGGTCAGTGTCCAAGTTGTGCTTGATCCTAATGTGTTGCTGATTGTATCAGTTGGGATAAAGCATCACGGTTGATTTGATTAGCTGTTTTCTCTGATGTTATGAAGATGAGAATGTCTGTGGGTCGTTACAGACACAGAAGCTAGGGCGCAAATATATCAGGAAGATTTGGGTCATAACTCAGAGATTAAATCAAGGACAGTCCGACAACAAAAATAAAAATGAGAAAACACTTAAGCAAGACACAAGGACCGACTTCCAGTTCACCAATGTCAAACAGTAGGGCAAGTGAGGATGAAAAGGCCGATAGTGAACCACCAGGACACCCTGAACTCAAAGCACAGGAAGTAACAAAACAGATCAATCAGGCTCTAGAAAAATTCAAAACAGAAATAATTTCCCAGATAACCATAGAGATAGTGAGCAAAATGGAAGTCGCTATTCGAGACTCTAGAGCAGAAACTGACAAAAATAAATAAATAAATAAATAAATGAGCTCAGGGCCATGATAGAAGCCATGAAGGCCCAGCATAAGAAAGAAATGGAAAAAATAAACGCCCAACATAGGAAAGAAATGGAATCCATAAAACAGATTCAAACACATATCCAGGAGATTAAACACTCCATAGAAAGTGTATGCAACAGAATAAAAGAATGCGAAGATACTCTCAGATATAGAAGATAAGATTGCAGTCAGTGACCATGAAAAGAGAGATCTCTTAAAAACAGTAAGGGATCATGAGAAATTGATCCAACAACTCCTAGATGATGCAAAGAAGAA
>NW_022900929.1:18075238-18076093 GCF_012274545.1 Fukomys damarensis | reverse complement strand
AGGAATCCATGAAGTAGCAGGAGAAAATACAAAGGACTTTAAAAAGCTGTTCACAGCATTAATGACAGAAAACTTCCCAAACAGAGGGGAAGAATTTGACATTCAGATAAGTAAGGCAGATTATGACTAGCCACGATCAAAAAAAATCTACACCCAGACATTTAATAATCAAGATCCCAGAAATCCAACAGAAGAACAAAATACTACAACCAGTAAGAGAAAAGAAACAAATCACATATAAAGGAAAGCCCATCAGAATCAAAGCAGACTTTTCAATACAAACCCTTGGGGTAAGGAGAGCCTGGAATGAGATATTTCAAGTACTAAAAGAGAACAACCTCCAACCTGGAATGATGTATCCTGCAAAACTCTCTTTCAAAATGGATGGGGAAATAAGACACTTCCACGTCAAAGAACACCTGAGAAACTACATGAATACCAAACCAGCACTACAAGCAATTCTAAACAAGATCCTAGAAAAAGACAATGAAGGCAACAACGCCATGAGGCCCAACAGAGCAAATCAAATAGGCAAGGCAAGAAATTAAAAGGAGAAGGTGAAAAAGTAAAAAGAGTCAACAAAAGGCCAATAACATGTCAATAATAAGTCAGTACATATCAGTTATAACCAGCAATGTCAATGGCCTCAACTCACCAATCAAGAGAAATAGACTGGCAGAATGGAATAAGAAGCAAAATCCAACAATATGTTGTATACAAGAAACACACCTAGTGCAAAACAAAGCCCATGGACCGAAAGTGAAAAGATAGAAAACAATTCTCCATGTGACGGGAGCCGAGAAAAAAACAGGGATAGCAATCTTATTTGCAGACAAAGTAAATTTCAAACCAAAA
>NW_022900929.1:18021002-18074900 GCF_012274545.1 Fukomys damarensis | reverse complement strand
GTTTCTTTTTGTTTTGTTTTGTTTTGTTTTTTTTAATGGAATGTGCTGAATGTCTATAATTTTGTTCAGATGACTGCAGAACCTGGAAAAGCTGTTGCTGCTATCAATGCATTACATACTGCTATTATTAGTCTTTTTATATAAATATATATACACACACACACACACACACACATATATATACACACATATATGTGTGTGTATATATATGTGTGTGTATATATATATGTATATATATGTGAGTGTATATATATATGTATATATATATATATAAATTGAATTTTGGGAAACTTTAACAGTGCTGCCAATTTTGGAAAAAGTCATCCCAATTTACTGTGTTGAGTTGACATTGTACAGAAATGGACAGCCATATTGGTCTAGAAATGTTATTTTTTTTAATTTTTTATTTTTTTCCATGTATACAGGGGTAACACATCATACTAAACATGTAAGGTCATATCTACGTGAATTTGATTATAGAAACTAATAAAGTATTCTCTAAATAATGAAAAAAAAAGAATAAGATAAAACTATAAGAGCAAGAAGCAATTTAAATATGTTCAGGGACCATTTTCATCTCCAGAATTAAGGATTATTTTGATGTTACATCATTGCCTTTTCTCTCTTACTTTCCTTTTTAGTTTTATTTTAGGATTCCCTATTTTTAATGTTCATACAGAGATTTCTTTAACTGAAATACTGAATAGTTTCTTTGGTGTGAAAAACTGTAATAGTACACAGGATCCTAATTTGATGATAATGTGAAATAGGAAGTAAAGGGCTAAAGGTGTAGAGAAAGTGGGCAGGGTGGAGGAAAGGCAATAAGGGAGAGGAAAAAAATATGAGAAACTGAAAAAATGGAAATAAAGTATTTGTAAATGGGGAGGGGAGGAGGGGGTGAAGGGAGGGCAGGGACAAGGGGAAAAAATGAGAATCAAGACCTATTATGTAAAGGTACAGAATCCCAATGATGAATGTAACTGTATTGTATACCTGGATTGTACCAATAAACTCAATAAAAAGAAAAAAAATAAAATAAAATAAAAATAAAACAAGGCAGATGTGAAAAGATAATCCAAGATCCAGTACTAGATTCAGGGTTAAAATAGGCTTGTATATGAAGACAGATTATTGAATCTGTGTATCTTTTAATGGAAAAGAGTGTTAAGAACATATAAACATAAAATAACAGATAAACACAACAAAGGCAAAGCAAACCCCCAAGAAAAACTTTTTTCCCTCTTGCAGCATTGAAAGTCATGCTAGGCAAGCACTCTGTCACTGAGCTACACCCCCAGTTGCCTGTCCCCCAAAGAAGTGCTTTGTATATTGGCTAAAGCAGACCTTCAGCTTATTATTATTTCATGTGTAATAGCAGCTACTCTCAGACTGAAAGCTGTATTCTGAAAGGTTTTGCCAAATATTGAAAACATTCATTCCAGTACTCAGTCTTAATGAGTGTAATCGCGCACATGCATAGGTATGTACATGTGAAGGGGTCAGGGTAGAGTGAAGGGCAGTGACCATTAGGTGACAGAAGAGACCCTGGCAGAAATACAGTGGCATAGCCGGGCATGGCGGCACATGCCTGTAATCCCAGCACTTGGGAGGCTGAGGCAGGAGGATCGCTGTGAGTTTGAGACCAGCCTGGGCTACATAGTGAATTCCAGTTCACTCTCAACTACATAGTGAGACCCTGTCTAAAAAAAGCCAAAAAAAAAAAAAAAAAGACAGAGAGAGAGAGAGAGAGAGAGAGAGAAAGAAATACAGTGGCATAGAGCTCTTAACCTGGTTGAATCGGACCTATGGCAGAACCTGAATCCAGAGTCAGGGAGGCCAGAAAACAGCAAGATAGAACCCAAGCCAAAGCTCAATAGTTAAGCCAGGAGTGAGGAGTCATCACCAAGTGACCTAGGTGACAAGCCAGGGCCAAGCACCCACAGGGCAAGATGACCTCATCCTGGACTAGTAAAACAATACCGTTGGCCAGGATGAGAACTCCTTGAGGAGAACGAGAAGGAGTTCAGAGGTGGACGCACTGAGTCTCAAATGCCTCCCGGAAGTGTCCACCAGGCGTCAGAGCATCAGGACGGTGGGAGGCATAGAGTCAGGGAGTGTCCCCCTCATAGAGATGACAGGTGAAGCTGGGTTAGAGAGGAGAGGGCCTGGGACAGAGACTGGAACAAGCCACAGCCTGGGAAATATCTGCCGTACGTGTGCCGGCTGAAGCGTGTACGTTTAGAGTAGGCCAAGTACACGTGCTTGGTTTAAATTATTCACCCAGGTCAGGATGGCTAAGGCACAAGGGCACCGAGTAGGGGACCGAGGTGGGGATTTGAAGGGACATGGATCTGTGCCTAAGGCTCAGCTCCCTGGTGTTTAGGTTTCACTCAGGCAAAAAAGCACATTTGAGAAGTGAAAGAAGATGGAGAAAATGGAATTGGAGAGGCTGGGGGAGGCCAGTAAATTGCCATGTCGCTAAAGGCCAGGAGGAGAGCAATGTGGAAAAAGGGGGGGAGCTAATAACAAACCCAGCATGGTGGCACATGCCTGTAATCCCATCACTGAGGAGGCTGAGGCAGGAAGATTGCAAGTCTGAGACCAACATAGCAAGTTCAAAACTGGCCTGGATTACATAGCCAGATCCCTTCTCAAAAGCCAAACAGGGCTGGGAATTTAGCTGTGGGGTCGTGCCTGCCGGCCTGGCAAGTGCAAAGTCCCGAGTTCAATTTCTGGTACAAAATAGAAGCCAAACAACAATTTAAAAAAAAAAGAGGAAAAAATACGGAGTGGGGAGTGGTAGTATCCAGTTGCCTGTTGTCTGAGCTTAGGGGAGACTGGTGGGACAGTGGGAGGAGGGATAATGTGTCTGTTCTACTTTCCTATCCAAAGAGCACAGATAAAATAGGTATCTGCCATTTCTACTTAAGAAATGCAGGGGCTGGGGATTTAGCTCAGTGGCACCACGCCTCATAAGCACAAGGTCGTGAGTTTGATCTGTGGTACCACCCCCCCGAAAAAAAAAGAAATGCAGATTTTTTTGTTTTGTTTTTGGAGACAGTCTTATCATTTGCTCAGGCTGGCCTCAAATTCTTGGGCTCAGGCAATCCTCCCGCCTCAGCCTTCCCAGTAACTAGTACTACAGATGTATGCCACTGTACCTGGCAGAAATATAAATTTTTAAAACATAAAAGAATAATTCACAACAAAAGTGGTCAGTGGGTGGCTGTCTTAGTTTTTCATTGCTGGGACGAAATACCCAACACCCAGAAGTTAAAGGATGAAAGATTGCTTTAGTTCACAGTCTGTAGAGGTTTCAGTCCATAATTGGCTGGTTCAGGCTACAAGCCTATTGGTTGGTGCCACCCACACCCAAGGTGGGTCTTTCTGCTTTGGAAAATCTATCACCCACACCCAGAACTGTGCTAAAACAATCAGTGGACTGGTCCTGTATTACACACCCACGACCCAGCCGCCTCTCTAAAGCCCCACCTGTGAGCACGTAAATTTTGGGGAGGACATCTAGAAATAAAACCCTAGCAGTGGCAAATGAGAGTTACTGGCTCTGCAGGTAACCATGGAATAGAAGTTTCTGCCCTCTCTCTTAATAACAGACAAGGAAGATGTTGAGTCTGGAACTTTCCTGGCACTAAGTGCACAGGTAGCTGGCCATGTCTTCCTTGGATGAGTGAGGCTGTGCTACCAGGGAAAGCACAGACGTTGGAACTGCTAGCTTGGAGTCAGTGCAGTGCCCAAAACAATCACTTGCCATGTACTAATCACTTAACCTCTTTGGCCCTCAACTTCCTCATCTGTAAAATGGGGGTTCATTTTAATGAATTCCTTTCTCAGTGGACAGGTGGATTAAAGGAAACAGTGTTGTCGTGATCTGTCTTAGTTCTTTTGGTTGCTATAACAGAATGCCCCAGACTGGGGAATTTATAAAGTGGAGAAAGTGACTTCTCACTCTCCCGGAGGCTGGAAGTCCAAGTTCACAAGGCTTTGATTGTAGGGAGGCTTTCATGCTGCAACCTAACATAGGACAGCATCCAAGGTGGGAGAGCCACCACGCACACTCAGGTCTCTTCCTCTTCTTACATAGCCACTAATCCTACGATACAGTGCCCCACACAACCTCATATAACTCAAGACCTGCTAAAGCCCCACACCATCAAATACCACCAACATGAATTTAGGGATTAAATTTCTAATATAAGAAGTTCTGGGGGACACATTCAAAGCAAAATATTTTCTTTCTTTTTCCCTTCCTATTTATTTATTAGAGACAGGGTCTGGCTATGTAGCCCAGGCTGGCCTTGAACTTGCAGCCGATCCTCCTGCCTCAGCCTCCTAAATGCTGGGATTATAGATGTGCGACACCACACCCTTTACTTTTATCAAAGTTGTAAGGTACAGAGTTTAACTCCCTAAAAGGAACTCTAGCACTCCTGATTTGCCTTTGTCTATAGAGGCCAAAGAGAGCTGGCCGAGAGCCAATCCACGCCCCCAGCAGAGGTCAAGGGTGAGACCTGCCCAAGGAGCAGATCCCACCTCCCAGGCTGCTTGTCCTCCATCTGTGGACAGCAGTCTCCACCTGGCCACACACCCCATCTTGCCATTCTGCCCTGAGTACCCCAGGTCAAGCCCACAAGGCCTCTGGCCCCTAAAACAACAGAATTCCCAGCCCCCAGCTCCTGATCTTTACCATGTCTATCTCATCCCCAAGTCCTTCCTTGCCTAGATTCTTCTTTTTGGTGAAGGCAGGCCTTGCATATGCTAAGCAGTCACTCTATACCCCAGGCCCTATCCAAAGTTCGCCAAGCCCTGCTCCTATCCCTGCTGGGACTCATATCCAGCAACAGCAAAGGGGCCTCATAGCCTCAACCTTTCCCTGAATTCCCCTCTGCTTTTTGCGCCCAGTGAAGCCTGGCTCTGGGCTTGCTGCTGTACAGGAAGGGTGGTCCTTTCTCCAGGGACAGCCTGGGCCCCAGAGCCAACTGGTGTCACCCACCTGGCCTAAACCTCCTCTCCCTGCCTGCCCTGTTCCTTCCCAAGAAACCACAGTGAAGGCTCCTGCTGGACCCTAGCCCTGGGGCTCCCTCACGGTGCCTCCCTTCCCGTGGTGTGGCAGATATGTCCCCTGCTTTCAGGATCTGAGTATAACAGACTCTCCTCCAATGGCAAGTGTCTCCTGATCTGTTGGTCTCGCCATAGCTAAGTAATAATAAAAACCACATTTTAGAATGCTGATAGTAGACACAGTGGTGTGCACCTGTAATCCCAACTGCTCTGGAGGCTGAGGCGGGAGGATTGCACGTTGGAGTTCCACCTGGGCAACTTAACATGACCTCATTTCAAAAATAAAAAGGGCTGGCATGTAGCTCAGTGGTAGAGAGCCCTGGATTTGATTTCCAGCACCCAAACCAAACCAAACCAAACCAAGATCAAACTCTGACAATACCCACTCCTGGCTCCTGGCTCCCAGCCAGCCTGACGACAGCCTCGCTCCTGTCTTGGTCCCTGGTGACCTTGGCGTTGTACAGGCCATCCCTGACACCCTCTTCTCCGTTTCTTGTCCTCCACCCCATCTCAGCCGCTCATCCCCAAGCTCGAAAGCCCTGACCTCACCTCCAGTGCTCAGCTTCATCGTTTCCCTTTGCTGGCTGCCACCTCCTCCCTTTCCACTTCCTCCTCTGGGATCCTGACTCTGGCCCCGGGGCGCTTGCAATCCTTCCACCCGGCCACCCTGGCGTCGCTCCCCTTGCCCTGAGCTGCCCCCTCTTAGTAAAAGCCAGCATCTATACCACAAGCTACAAGGCCCTGTGGGCTCTGGCTCCATTGTCTGTGGAGCCACCTGTCACCGGTTCACTTCATTCTTCTCTCTCTAGCTAGGCTACTGCACTAACAGAGCTGGGCACATGGCTGCCCCAGAACATTGGCACGGTGACCACCTTTGCCTAAAACATTCCCCAGACCCAGCAAGGACATGGCCTCACCTCCTTTAAGTCTTGCATGAAAGTCAGCTTTTCAGTGAGGCCTTGACACCTTCTAACTCATTAGATAGTTCCTTGTGTATGCCTATATATGTTTATTTTGCAATACTGAGGACTGAACCCAGGGCCTTGCACATGCTAGGCAAACGGCCTGCCACTGAGCTATACCAGATTTTACCGTTTCCTTACTTATTATGCTTACTGCATAATACTCATCTTCCCCTTCAAATGGGACCTCCATGAGGATGGGTTTTTCTGTTTTTAATACATATCTGTATCCTCAACATCTACAGGAGGACTTGGCTTACAAGTGCTCCGCAAATATTTAATGAATGAACAGAATCTGAGCGCTCCAAAGGGCCCTAGAGATCACCTTGCCCAGCTTATCTTGTTAACAATGAGAACAACAGCACAGTTTTGTCATATCACTGTTAGCTGGGTGTGGCAGGCCAGGCTTGTAATTCAAGCACTCTGGGAGGCTGAGGCAGGAGAATCATAAATTCAAACCCAGCCTGGGCCAATTTAGTGACTTTGGAGAGACCCTATCTCCAGATAAAAAGAGCTGGGGGTGCAGTCACTGTGAAGGCCCTGGATTCAATCCCTGGTACTGCAAACAAAACAAAATAAAGTAAAACAAAACACACCATCAATCAGGCAGTGTATTATGTGCTATCTCACATAATCTGCATGGCAAGCAGATAAACTTGATAGCATTACCATATCCATTTTGCTGATAATGAAGAGTTTGCATTCAGGAATTTATTTCCAATCAGTCACGTGGCTGAGCCAGCTGCCTCCTGTGTGGTCTGCATACCTGCAGGTCGTGCCAGTCCAGGGCTCTGTGTGAGGAGACTGCTCCCGTAATCCTCCTGGGGAACCCTGGACTTGCCAGGTTGCTGGCTGGGATGTGGGAGTGGGTAAGGCAGGGTGGCAGAGCTCCTGGGGCCTTACTGCGGTCCTGTCTCCTCTCCAATGCCCTCGGTGGTTGCCTCGGGGAGCTTCATTGGATGCACAGGGTGCCCGTGTCAGCTGAGCCAGTGGATTCATAATGGAGGAGACAAGGTGGTTACCGGAGAGCGGGGAAGTGGAGGACAGAAATAAAGACTGATCCGTTTCTAGGGAATCAGCCACATCTAGCCAATCCTTGGCTCTTAAATCCCCAAGGTCAGCTACTCTTTTCGGCTCTAAGTGTCTCTGAGTCCCTTGAGGCCAAAGTCTACCCATACACTGGGGTTTCCCACCTGCTGGGCATCTGCCTCACCTGGGTTCTTTATCCTCCAGCCTCGAGCCTACTTTAGGATATGAATTTGGGCAGGGGAACAGTAGAGGGGCAGGAGCTAGGGGATTTTTTGTTTGTTTGTTTGTTTGTTTATTATTTTATGTATTTATTTTTAAATTAAGGACTCACTATGTAGTTTAGGCTGGCCTTGGACTCACTATGTAGCCCAGCCTGGCTTCCAACTCATGGGATCCTCCTGTCTCAGCCTCCCAAGTTCTGGGATTACAGTTCTGTGCCACCATGCCTGGAAGGTGCAACTTTATTTTTAAAGGGCTTCCTGCCTCTCCCCTGTACTCACTGAGAGTTGCTGGCAAGGGCCAGTGGTCCCACCGCCTGCCTGGCAAGTGCAAGGTCCCAAGTTCGATCCGTGATACCAAATAAATAAATAAATAAAATAAAGTGAGTTGCTGGCAGAGTTCTGCTTTTTAAATTCCTTCATTTCTTCGTGCAACACACTGGTGTTAAGAATTTACTACGTGTCAGACTTTGGCCCAGGGAGGACAGCAAAGATGTATTGGATGATTCAGAGAAGCAGAGCATTCTAAGAGAGAATCAAAGCCAGTGCGAGCTGCAGAGGGACCTGGTGTGCAAGGCTGCTTCTGGAGGTAGCCCTGGGGATTCAGGGATTCATCTCTCCCTGTCCCTCCTGCCTCTGCCTCCTTGGAGCCCTGCAGATTTCTCCTCCGGCCTGTACAAAGGCCTCCCTGCCTTTAAAAAATGTTAGTAGGGTAAAATATGCATAACAGAAAGCTTACCATTTGTTTCTTCTCTGTGATACTAGGAATTGAATCTAGGGACTCACACGTGCCAGGCAAGTGTTCTACCTCTGAGCTCCATCACCGGCCCTACTTTAACCATTTTTATCTCTGTCCTGGTGCCTACTCTAGGTTTCTCGCATGCGTGGAATCAGAACGTTTGTCCTTTGTGTGTAAATTTATTAGCATTGTGTCTTTAAGCATCACCCATGTCACAGGGTGTATCGCACATACCCTTTGCCACGATGACTAACAAATTGCTTTTATGTTTATGTTAAAGTTTGCCTATCTGTCTATCAGCTGATAGACATTTAGATTATTTCCGCCTTTGGGCTATTGTGACTAATGCTGTCATGAATTTGGATCATCTGCTTTTTTTTTTTTTTTTTAACTGAGGATTGGACCCACTCTACCACTGAGCTACATCCCCTGCCCCTTTTATGTTTTATTTTGAGGCAAACTGACTAAGTTCCCCAAGCTGGCTTCAAATTTGTGATCCTCCTGCCTCAGCCTCCCAATGAGCTGGGATTACTGGTGTGTATCTTTGTTCCTAGGCCTATTCTCCATGTGAGTCTCAGACTGATTTATTTGGGTATATACTCTTTAGGGATGGTTTAAAATCCACAAAGACTCCCATTGCTCACAGGCTTTTCTTTTTTTGTTTTGTTTTGATTTTGGGTCTCACTATGTAGTTGAGACTGACCTGGAACTCACTATGTAGCCCAGGCTGGTCTCGAACTCATGCCGATCCTCCTGCCTCAGCCTCCCGAGTGCTGGGATTACAGGCACGCGTTACCACGCCTGGCTGCTCACAGGCTTTTCAGTTCTTGTCCTTGCAAATAAAAATAACGCCCTACTGCAGTCCTTTCCCCACTGTCCTCCTTCTGGTTCTCTAAGTATACTGCTAGAGGTTGTATCTCAAATGTCCGTTGGCCCATGGTACCATGGGAGTTGTTGGGGCCTTCAGGAGGTGAGGCTTGGTGAAAAGAAATTAGTGTATCAAGCTCATGGCTTTGGCTTTGCAGGGCATAGGAGGACCCCAGCCCCTCATCTTCCTCTTTTATTCCTTCGCGGCCACCATGAGCTGAGCAGTGCCTTCCACCTAGTGCTCCCAATGTGAGGTGCTGCCTCAACACAGCTCCAAAACAAGAAGCCAAGAAACCATGGACTAAACCTCCCAAACCATGAGCTGACATAAACCTTTCCTCCTCAGTTGTTTATCTCAAGCATTTTGTCACAGTGATGGAAATCTGACTCCCACTTACACATAACCTGACCCTCCAGCTCCGCAGACTCTGTTGATGGAAATCTGACTCCCACTTACACATAACCTGACCCTCCAGCTCCCAGCAGACTCTGCATGCACTCTTGCCCTGCATGGAGAGACCCTCCCTGCAGACAGAAGTCAGCTCAGTTGCTAAGGCCCAGTGTAAACATCCAGCCTTCCTGAATCCCAAAAGTACATGAAACTCTCCCTCTGCCACATGCCAGCAGTCTCTCCTGTGCTGCTGTAACAAAATAACCTGAGGTTTGTTAGGCTTATGATGCTGGTGGCCAGATGGTCCAGGCAGCTCGCGCAGCATCATGGGGAGGGCCCCTGGCAGGGGGCCTCACAGTGGAGGCTGGGGGGTCACACACAGTGGAAGAGTGGAAAGGGTACCAACTGTGTGCAAAAGAGGTTCTGCGTGAGCAAGGAAGAGATGGGGGAGGAGCCAGGCTTGCTATTTTTTAAGGGGAGCCCCCCCATTGAGCCCAGGGTCTTTGCACTGAGCCACATCCCCAGCCTGGCTCCCTCCCTTCCTTCTAAAATTTGAGGAAGGATCTCACTAAGTCACTAAATTGCTCAGGCTGGGTTTCAAATTGCAGTGCTCCTGCCTCAGCCTCCCAGAGTGCTGGGATCACAGGCATGTGACACCAGGCCCAGCTCAGGCTTGCCCTTTGTATAACAACATCCTCTTCTTGTGCGAGCGAGTCTGTTCCTGCTAGACCTGACCCAGTCGCACGGCACAGGGTACAGCGTTAATCACTTATGAAGGCGGAGCAGGCTCCACCCCTTCACTTTTCCACCACCTCAACACCCCCTGCCCAGGACCAAGCATGTCTTTTATGAACACCTGAGGCCAAACCTCAGCAAACCTCATGCGCTCCTACAGAAGGGAGTGGCATCCCTCTTTGCCACTCTTTTGCTGAACGGCTTTGGCGAGTTTCTTAACCTTGCTTTTTCCACCTCTAAAGTGTATATATTGAAAGAGAATCCCCCCAAAAAGCAAGATAATGGCTGTCATAGAGATATAAAAATGAACACTTGCTAAATATTTTACTCCACTCATAATGTGGGAGCCAGACAGATGCTATGACTGATTAAAACCAGAATCTGGAAAAGGGTTAGGAAGAGTGCACTGAGTATGAGAACAGGAGTAAAGTTCCTTTTCCATATAGAAGGATGGGATCTCAATTGAACCTCTCTTGGAGCGGATTCCCCATGTCTGTCAGTTATAATGTAGAGCTGTCAATTCAGAATTTCAAAGTCGTTGTTTGTTTGTGGTACTGGGGATTGTGGTACTGGGTACTGAGTTACATCTCCAACTCTTTTGAATTTTTTTTTCCTTGAGACTGGATTTTACTTAGTAGTTACCCAGGCTCAGCTTGAACTTGTGATCCTCCTGCCTCAGCCTCCCAGAGTACTGGGATTCTAGGCATGCAGCCCCATGCTGGGCCAATTTAGAGTTATAAAGTAATTCCCACATATGTTAATCAGCTTCTCACCACTGGGCATGATACCTGACACCGCAACCTAATGAAGGAGAGAATTATCTGGCTCGTGGCTTCCTGGGGTCCATGGTTGGCTGGCTGGAAGGCAGGAACATCATGGCAGAAGAACCTAGTGGAGAAACGTGCTTTCTTCAAGGTAGCCAGAAAACAGAACAAAACAATAGGGCCAAAGAGGAAGGGGCCAGAGACAGCTGTAGAACCGAAGGTCACATCCCCAGGACCCACCCAGTCACACCCACAAGTGTGCTTTACTGACCTGAGAGGCACTTAATGAATTCCACCAAGTTGAAGATAACAATTAGGTCGGAATCTAAAATGGCTTCCAGCTGCTGCTGAGTGAACCGACAGGTGGGGGAGGTATCTCAGCCTAGGAGGAGCCAGAAGCCATGGGACAGCAAGGACACCAGCCCTGGCTGTCACCTCAGTTTGAGCAAAACTGCTGAAAGGATCCAAGCTTTCCCTCCGAGGACTGGGAGATAAGATTCTTTCACAATTTGTAAAGGAAAGTCTTTCTGATGTCCTGCTTTGAGGCCCAGAATTTTCAACTTTGCAGCTGCCTGGTGGGTTGTGCTATTGTAGGGAAATGGACAGAACATAGCTGATGGGACGGAACTGGTTATGGCCAAGTTCCACCCAACACTAGCTTGAGAGCAGGGCATGTCTCCCTTTACAAGATAGAGGAGCCCTCTAGATGTGTTTTCTCTGTGATAAAGCAACATATAGATGCTGGCTGTTTTGACCATACTTGTCCCACTGGAGTATACAAATTAGACTGGAATTACAGGCCGGCTCGTTCATTAGACTGTGAGCTCCCAGGAATTAGGGAAATTCTGCCATTTTTATGCCCTCTGTCAAATACAGGGTAATGAAAATTAATGGTTGTTCAATGGACGAAAAGAAGAAAACAATGACATGGAAGGAGTGGGCACAGTGGTGACGGGGGTCTCTATTACTGTAATTGCCTCTGTCTCACCACACCTCTGCTGCTTTTCTTTCTTCCCTTCCTTCCTCTCTCTCTCTCTCTCAGACTGAGGATTAAACCAAGGGCCTTTGCACTGAACTACATCCCTAGTCCTTTTTATTTTGAGACAGGGTCTCACTAAGTTGCCCAGACTGGGCTAGAACTTGCAAGCCTCCTGCCTCGGCCTCTTAGAGATGACAGGTGTGCGCTACCATGCCTACCTTTGCTGAGGCTCTTGTTCTCCACCCCAACTCCTGAACTGCTAGCACCATCTGAGCTGTGGCTTCCTTTTCTCACTTCTCTCCCCTCCTCTTCCCCCAGCAGTTGCATAGGATCCAGCTCACAGGTAGATCCTCAATAAAGACCCAGGGCATGGGCTTTTCCGGAACGGGACGGGTTGTCAGGGAGCTGTAGCAGGAATCCTTCAAAGATGAGAGCGGGTGTTGCCATCTTCTGGTAAGTAAGGGAACTACACATCAAAGTCATTTGCTGCTAGAATTTGGTCTTGCAGGTTTAGCTACGTTATGGCTTCCTCTGCGTGTATTGCTCTATCTCCTTGGGCAAAGTGTGTCTGGCGACATTTGTGACTGGTGGCATTTCTCACACATATTTCCTGGGTCCTTTGCGTGTGCAAAGATAGACTTAACTCCCGACTTCAAAGTATGTAGTTTGGTAGCAGGGCTGAGAACATCAGTAACTGTATTAGAATTT
The DNA here is from genome assembly GCF_012274545.1 of Fukomys damarensis. NCBI lineage: Eukaryota > Metazoa > Chordata > Mammalia > Rodentia > Bathyergidae > Fukomys > Fukomys damarensis. The sequence continues at coordinate 18,062,429 of NW_022900929.1, read as the reverse complement.
TTAAAGAACCTCACAGAAGGTTTGGTAGGTAGACAATATTCATGCTCATGAATTAATATCTCGGTTTCTTTTTTTGGTACTGGGGATTGAACTCGGGTCCTTGCACTTGCGAGACAGGTGGCGAAACCACTGAGCTAAATCCCCGGCCCAGTATCTTGTTTTCTTAAGAAAAAAAAAAAACAACACTGCCCAGTGTGGTGATTCTTTGTTTACCCAGCACGGACTGGCTGCAAAGTGTCGTGCAGGGTTTATTTTTCCAAATAACCTAAACTTATCTGTCTTGATAATGTTAAAACACTTACCACGCAGTTTACAAAAATGTATTAAAGTTGTTCTTTTTTTGTTTATTTGTTTGCACAAACAAAAACACCTAGCAGAATTCAGTACCTGGGTAAGTGTAGGACTTAGGGTCCTGCCTGGCCTCTGGGGAACACGTAGTGCCTCAGTTTCTTTTCCTTGAAGAAAACTGGGGCCTTATTGACTACAGATGTTACAAACAAGTTAAATCTTTATGAGAAATCTTTATTAACAATAATTTGGATGCTTCTTCCCACATGGGCCCTGGGACCCTCAGAAAGGACTCTTCTGAGTTCCTTGGACTGAAAATTCATTAGCGTCATGGTTGCTTCTGAGTTCTCAGTAAGGAAATGTATTTCTGCACCCACTTTTCCTTCAGCTGGACACAGACTTTCTTGCCTCTTTTGGTAGTGAATCTGTAGGGAAGAGACATGGATAAGTGAATACCAAGGCCCTGGGGCTTCCTGGAAGGAAGTAGGAAAAGATGGGGCAATTCCCCGAGGAGTCTTCTCGCCCTCCCACACCTCTGTTTCTGTCCCCTCTTCCCCAAGTCCTTGCCTCCCTCCCCACTGTTTCCCTGGAAACCATGGTCCCAGGCCCACAGCCCTCAGGAGCCATCTCAGCAAACCTGATCTGCAGCCTAAACCCACACCGGGATATTTAATGCTTTCATTTTAACATCACAAATTCTTGAGATACAACTCCCACATTGTATCATTTGCCTAAAGTGAATAATTACAATTCAGTGGTTTTGACTATATCTCCATAGATTGAAACCATTGCCAAGATCAATTCTAGGACAGTCCCATCACCCCAGCAAGAAACCCCATGCCGTCAAGCTGCTGGATTGGTAACCACATCACCGGGTTGCTCATTGCAGGCGGTTTCTATGGGATTCCTGCGTTCCTCGCCACGCTGTGAGCTCACGGACCGTGGTCACCCTGGTTGATGGCTCTCGGTCTCCCGCTGTAGCACCCCTGAGGACACTCAGAAGTGACCAGACAGTGCTGGGGCCCACATCGTGTTCGCGGGGCTCTCAGGCTGGCCCTGACCCAGGCAAGGGAAAGGAGCCAGCAGAGTGGGAAAATAAGGGAGAGGAGCTGCTACAGCAGCTAAAGTATGACTGCAAATTTCCTTGACTTCGCTCCCATTGATGGGTGGAGACCTCTGTGGTATCAAAACACACAATGAGCTTTACATTTTGAAAATGTGTTATAGTAAAAGATACATTGTCATGAATTCTCCTCAAAATACTCCTGGCTTCGGACACACTGATCTTATCTTTTCATTCTTCCTTCTTTCTCTTTTTCTTCTCTCTCTCTCTCCTTTTCTTGCCACTTTCTGAAGCAGGTCTGGGGGTATAAAGTGTGATCAAAACTACAGTGAACGCTGCTGTCAGTGCCATCCGACGGGAAGGCAGACTCGGAAAACATGACGCTGCATCCTCCTTCACCTTATTCACCGGATCTGGCACTAAAGAGCGACTTGCAGCTCTTCCCCAAGGTCAGAACGACCTTGAAAGAGAAATGTTTCAGATAAATTCAGGACATCACACCAGCCGTGACAATGAGACTGAAGACGCGTGAAAGTGCACTTTCAGAGTTGCTTCAGAAAGTAGAATAATGACAGAAGTGTGTCTGCAGCAGAGGGAAGTATTCTGAGGGGCATTCATGTCAATGTCTTTCATTATAATACTGTTTTTAAAAAAGAAGCATTTACTGTAGTTTTCGGTCACACTGCATCCGTCTCCTCCCCTTGAACTCTGGCCAGGTTTAGGGACTGGCTGACTAGTAGGGTGTGGCAGACACGATGGTATGTGACCGCCAAGGTGGGAAAGCACTTATTGCTGGATCCCTGAGCCTCCTGGCAAGAAGTCCTGCCACCCGGGTACTGTGCAGAGAGGAAGCCAAGCCAGCCGGGCAGAGACCACATAGCAAGGAGGCCCTGGATAGAGAGACAGATGCCTGCCACCCCCCAGCTGTGCCAGCCCTGGCACCCTCTGACATCAGCCTCAAGAGGCCCCCAAGCCAGGGCCACCCAGCCTGGCCTTCTGGAATTCCTGGCTCACAGAAACCACGAGAAATAAGAAAGTTGGCATCATCGTAGGGAGTCATTTGGTTTTGGGGTGGTTTGTTATGCGTCCATCGATAACTGCTAAAGACCTCTGGCTTCCTTTTTATGAAAGAGGAGCCTTGTCGTGTCCAAGGTCACCGGCTTGATGGGCTCCAGTCATTGCTCTGATGGCTTTGCAAGCTGTTGGTTAAGCACACATGTCTTTAAAGCTCCCGAAAGCCCCTCGAGCCCCAAAGGAGAAGAGCCAGGGTGTTCTGAGCCCCCACCCCCACCCCAGGCACCTCTGTGCCCTCTTTCCATCCTTAACTCTGTGTCAAAAGGACATCACCCAGGTTTGTCTCTAGAGCCCCCCTTCCCTGCTGCATCTTTGCTATTCAGCAGCTCCATGTCCCTGGGGAGCACAGGCTGGCTCCCTGCTTTGTATTTGCACTCAGATGTAGCATCCAGTTTTTTAGCCTTGGCTGTGTGCAGGCACTGTGCGAAGTGATTTGCATGTATGATCTGGTTTCGACCTGCCAGAGCCCTGTGAACTGCGGGCTGGCTCTCCTGTTCCAGACAAGAGCGGCGTGACCCAGCTCCTGGCTGCCCCTCTGCCTTGTCAAAGTCAAGTTTATTCTGCCTCCAGCTCTGCCTCATCCTGGGCACCTGGTGTCCTCTCTGCCTGGAGCATCTGCTCTCCTCCCTGCCCCTTGCACCTGGCTGGAGACCCAGTCCCAGTTATCCTTCTGGGCCTTAGTGTAAACCTTCTGGATGGCAAGTTAGGGAACCAAACTCTCTCCCCTACCTCCTGCTATCCCCTTTAAGCACCCTTCACAATTGCGATAAAATATTTTGTGCAAATATTTTTGCCACTCCCCTACCCCCCAGCCTTTCGACACTTCTCTTATTCAAGATTATAAGACATGCTAGATTTCCTTTCCCTTTCTTTCTTTCTTTCTTTCTTTCTTTCTTTCTTTCTTTCTTTCTTTCTTTCTTTCTTTCTTTCTTTCCCTCCCTCTCTCTCCCTCCCTCCCCCCCCCTCTCTCTCTTCTCTTTTCCCTTATCTTCTTTTCCTGGTACTACGAACTGAACTCAGGGCTTTGGCACTGAGCTACAGCCCAGTCCTTTTTTTTTTTTAGTTTTTATTTTGAGTCATGTTCTCCCTAAGTCACTAAGTTGCCTAGCTTAGGCGGGGCTCAAACTTGTGATCTTCCTGCCTCAGCCTCCCAGGTAATGTGGTTACCAGGCCTGCACCGCCATGGTTCTTTTATACACAAGGCCCAGTGCAGAGTATGCGAGTCACATGTGTGGGTGTAGAGGCAGGGTACTGGGGTTCCCCGGTTCCCATCCAAGGCTCACCCTGCCACCGCAGGGTCTGCCCAGCACCCATTCTTTAATAACACGGCCCCTGGGTAGTACTCACACAACTGCCTGCTGGGGACAGCTGCTCTGAGTCAGCTCGTAGGATTGCACCCAGCTCCGGGGCAGCATCTTGGTGCTGTAGCGAAAGCAGCACAACTTGGCTGTGTCACTGCCATCTTTAAAAACAATGAGAGAGGGGATCTGCTGGTGCCCTTCCTGGGAAGGAGCCCAGGAGCAGAAGGGCACTGGGGCCGCTACTTACGCATGGCAGCTGCAGGGTGAACACTCAGCAGGAAGGCCAGGAGAACCAGGACGATCAGGGGGGAACTCTTCATGGTGCCTCGTCTCCGAGATCTCCCGAGTCCCTCCTGTCCATTCCCCTTTTATGAGGCGAAGCAGTCCCTGAAGGTAGTTCCAGAGAATTTGATGATTGAAAACAAAAGTGGCTCTAGTGATCCAACCAAAGCGGTGCAACCCACTCCCCCAGCGAAGGTCAGGAAATATAGCCTGGGGGACAAGCCGAGGGGCTGCCACACCTCGGAGAGCTGTGGCCGGGCAACACAGGCTGAGTCAACACTTTGTGGTTTGAAAAATATAAGCAGGAAAAATTAAGCAATATTCTTATGAACTGGCCAGAGTTCATATTCTTATCTTTATAACACAATTGGTTGTTCCAAATGGGTTTCTGGCTTTTGGGGAAAGCTATGCTTATATTCTGGTGGGTGTTTATCTTCCAGTGAGGGCTGAGCGGTCTCAGGAGGCCAGCCCGGAGCAGCCCGACCAGGAGGACCTCAGCTGTGGAGAGCGATGTGAGTGCTGTTCCTGTCTCCTTGGTACCTGCCACACGGTGCTGGACCCACGGTGATACCGCAGCTGGCTGGGAGCCCTGGAGACGGCTCTTCTAATTTAGAGGATCCTTAGCCTGACAGTCAACTGGAGGTTTAAAAAAATATATATATATTCCCAGCCGTGCCCTGGGCCACCAGGGAGGGAGACCCAAGAGTCTATATTTTTGCACTCCTGGATAAGAGGAGGAAAGGACTTCTAGAAAGGTCAGTGAATCTATCAGAGTCTCAGGAAGGGGCAGAGCAAGCCTTTTGGAATCTGTTCAGTAAATGGCTTGAAAACAAATATACTGATACTTAGAATGAACATTAAAGTAATAAACTATATTTCACTAATTTTCACCACACCCAGCAAGACACTTTGAATTCTTGTTTTGGGGGTTTTTGGATACTACTGGTAGCGTGACTTCAGACTATGATTCTGTGTACTGATTTACACTTCACATTTCCAGGGAACATTTTAGTTTTTTTACTCTCTCTACTTGATCCCAAGCTTGAACTTGGAAATTTCATCTTTGGTTTGATTTATTCGCAGCACTAGGAAATGAACCCAGAAACTTCATTCTGAGCTATATCCGCAGTCTTGTTTTATTTTTTATTCTGAGTCAAGTTCTCACTAAGTCACAAAGTTGCGCAGGCTCGGCTCAAACTTGCAATACTGCCTCACCATGCCTGGTGGAAGTTTTCTTTCTGTCTCTACTGTGGGGATGTTTATTTCTCATTTATTTTCACATGAAAGGTATAGCTTTCAGGTTTTCAGCTTTATCACAGGGCCTCCATCTTGGGTGATTAATTTTTTCCCCTGGTGGCTCATAAAATAACAGTGCTTTAAAAAACGGATAGCATCTTAGAATTATATGATAAATCAAATGAAACGGCCACTACCTAAAATACTGATAAAAGTAACCCAATATTCAATAAATAAGAAAATAAACGCCAGGCGTGGTGGCACACGCCTGTAATCCCAGCACTCGGGAGGCTGAGGCAGGAGAATCGCTGTGAGTTCAAGACCAGCCTGGGCTACATAGTGAGTTCCAGTACAATCTCAACTGCATAGTGAGACGCTGTCTCAAAAAATTAAAAAAAAAAAAAAAAGAAAGAAAGAAAGAAAAGAAAAACAAAGCAGTAGATAACTGTCATTTGATAGCACTCTCAAAAGTCTTCTATAAAAATCACTTTCATATCTAAACCTCTCATCCATTTCTTCATTTACTTCAGGATCTTGGTCTGGTCTACAATACTGTCTATCAAAAACAGAACCCTCATGAAACCTGCAAAACCTTCTTTCTGGAACACCAGCATCATTTCCACCCCCTGAGCTGCCCTAGGGATTTAAAGTGGGGGATACAAATATTTCCATAGAAATTTAGTTCATTCTTTTTCCAATAAATTCATTACGGTCATCCAGATTGTTTTCATAGCTTCAAGTTACCGTCACGGGTGCCTGGAGTTCTGATCTAGCATGAGTTCTGGGGAACTGCAGAGCCCACCTCAGCTGGGGGGGGGGGGGGTGTGTGTGCCCAAATGTCACCCCAGCACTCTGGGAGGCTGAGGCAGGAGGATTAGAAGTTCAAGCCCAGCCTGGGTAACTCAGTAAGACCCTGTCTCAAAATAAAAAGTAAAGCAGGGTTGGGGATGTAGCTCAGTGCAAAGGCCATGGGTCTAATGCCCAGTCCAGTAGCAAACAAATCACTGGCCTCAGAGGAGTGAGGGACCTGGGAGAGTTACAGGGTGAGGCTGCCTCCTCCCCACGTGCCTCATCCTGCGAGTAGACTGAGGTGCTGTGATCCAAGAGAGCTCCGAGTGTCCCCAGTGAGCAGGAGCAAGGGCTGCGGAGACACACCCCGGACCCCAGCCATACCTGCTACACTTGTGGTCAGATTAACCTCTCATGCTCTTCTCCTCAGGCTACATTTCCCCCATCTACTAGCCTGGACACACCAGTGTTTTTGTTTGTTTGTTTGCTTCTGCAATCCTGAGGATTGAAACCAGTGCCTATGTACTGCGTTACCTCCCCAGCCTTTATTTATTTATTTAGTTAGTTAGTTTTAAAACAGGGTCTCACTAATCTAAATCTCTACGTCTCTGAACCCACGCTGGAACTTGTGACTCTCCTGTCTCAGCCTACCACAGTGCTGGGATTACAGGCGTACACCATGAGGCAGGCTACCGGGTTTTATTACAGCAAACAGCTACGCTAAGCCAGGGACTCTATGGTTTCTCTAGAGGATACAGAATGCAAATGGTAAAGGGAAAAAATTGATAAACTGGAGTCTATTAAAATTTGGAACCTGGATTCATTAGAAGACCCGATAAGAGAGTAAAAAGGCAATCTCCACAACTCTCTTGGATACCTGGAGTATGTTTGCTGATCCCCCAGGTGGCTCTCAAGCAGTCAGATTGACAGTTCTACCTTAACCGTTGTGATCCCAAGCCAGAAACCACTCAAAAGCCCATCAGTAGTAGGGTAGAAAATAAAGGATCATTTCTTAGCACAAGTAGTCTTCCATTCAGCAATGAGCACGGACCATAATTACACACAACCAGAGAGATGTCTCCCATGGCTCAGTGCTGAGGCAGAGAGGCCAGACAGGAAGAGTTCTACTGTAGGATCCCACATATATAAAGTACCAAACCGGAAACTAATCTATAATGACAGAAGTTGGGAGAGTGGTTACCCTGCCGGGACTGTGACCTGGGCCCAAGGAGCAGTTCTGGAGTCTGGGCTCCTTGATCTGAGTGCTGGTCACCATTTCACCCTACTGTACTCTTTGGATCCACAGACTTTTCTGTACGCAGATTCATGGGCTGCATAAAGATATGTCAGTTGAGCATGGACTGCATATTCGACAGTGACCCCATACAGTCACAGTAGAGCTGACAGAGTCCTATCGGGATGACAGCACAACTCATTGCACACAGGTTTGTGGAGATGCTGTTGCAAATGTACCTATTAGACTCCCAGCCATATAAAAATTACAGAATAACCAGCATGGTGCAGCCTGCCTGTGATCCCAGCTACTCAGGAGGCTGAGGCAGGAGGATTGCAAGTTTGAGCTCAGCCCAGGCTACTCAGCAAGATCATATCTCAAAATATAAAACAAACAAACAAAAAAATGGGCCGAGGATGTAGCTCAGAGTGAAGGCCCTGGGTTCAATCCTTAGTATTATTTTTTTAAAAAAGTTTTCTATAAGACGGTATGCTGAGCCACCAGCAGCCTCAGAGAGCACACGTTCCCTGCATGTCTTGGTGGCATTGAGAGGCCACGAGGAGTGAGTGACCTTTCCGTGTGGGATTGTGTAAATGCACTCTGTGACTTGCTTACTGGAAGGAAATGCCTGATGATGAATTTCTCAGCAGGCAGCCCCACCGTGCAGTGATGTGGAACTGTGTATTACATGAGATGGACTCATGGAGGGAAGGAAACAGTATGGGAATAAAACAAAAAGCACAACTCCACCAACTGTGGCTGAGGAAACGTTCTACAGCAGCCATGACATTCCATTTTCCCTGCCACCCTGGCAGTATTTTTTCGTTTCCAGGGCAGATGCCAGCACATGGCTGCTGGGCCTGTGTCCGGCGCTTTTCCTGACAGCCCCTTCCCTCAGGCTGAAGCCCCTGCCCCATCCCATGCGGGATGCTGGCTGGAAGCCACTGAGTCAGCGAGGATCGCCCAGACTCCCCTGTCCCTTGTGCTTTTCGAGGCCTGGATGCCACCTAGATTCCCTGCTGCCACGCACACCGTTTGGCATTGGGCCAACACCCTGCTGTTATCCTGGGTGCTGGGCACAGGCAGCCCACCAACCTCTCAGTGCCTCCCTTCCTGACAAGTTGCTTGTCACCAGCTCCCTTCTGTTCTGGACTCTCAAAATTCATGCGCTGAAGCTTTAACCCCCAAGTGTGAGGATTTGCAGAGGTGAGTGCTGCTAACTGAGGCCTCAGGGTGGGCTCTGCTCTCAGATGACTGCTGTCCTCCTAGGAAGAGACACGAGTGTGAGTGACTTGGACCACGCAGTTCTGGAGAGGAGGCAGCTCCGTGGGCTCTCAGCAGGAGGTGATCCCACCCCTGCTGAACCCTTCGAACTTGGACTTGCAGCCTTGCTGCCAGAACTGTGGGAAAACACTCATCTGTGGGAAGCCCGGCCGGCAAACCCACCCTCACATCCCAGGGGGGCAGGTGGACTTCTCCCTTCTTGTGCCTCAGACCAGGAGACAAGGATTTGAGTGCAAATGGTTCACTGGAGAGGAGATCACGAAAATATTAACAGGGGAGAGAGGCGGCGAGGTGGGGAAGCGACAAGACGGCGTGAGCAGAGGTTTGCAACTTTGAGGCCAGGGGACTGTGGCCTTCTTCCTTTACTTCCTGTTGTCACTAGCTGAGGACATGTGACTCCCTTGCGCCTGGGTGGAGGGAGCCCCCAGGTCTTGAAGGACCACAGGTCCCCATAGATGGAGGAGGACAGGAGGTGGGGCAGGTGCTCATGTCATGCTTTGGATCTTAAGTGTCCCCAAAGGCACGTATGTTGAAAACTTGGCCCCCAGCTGGTAGCAGAAACTTGGGGGGGGTAGGTCATTGCCGAGTGCCCTAGAAGGTGACACTGAGACCCTGACCTCTTCCTTAATCTCTTTTGGCTTCCTGGTCATCTGGAAGCAAACAGTTTCCTGGTCATGATATGCTACCTCACCACAGGCCCGAAGGTGACAAGTGACCAAGTGACTCTGAACGGAAACCTGGGAAAATGAGCCAAATACCTTTCTCCTCCTCCTCCTTCCTCTTTCCCTTCTTCCTCTTCTTCTTCTCCTTCCTTTTCCTCTTCCTCCTCCTTCTCTTTCTTCTCTTCCTCCTCCTGCTCCTTCTTTTTTTGTTTTTGTTTTTTTGCGGTACTGGGTGTGGAACCCAAGGCTTCGCACACGCTGGGCAAGTGCTCTGACACTGAGCAACATCTCAGCCCTTTGAATTTCTTTTGTTTTTTTGAGGCAAGGTCTTACTATGTAGCCCAAGCAGGATTCTCCTGCCTCAGGTTCCCAAGTGCTAAAATTATAGCTTTGCACCACCACGCCCAGCCAAGCCCATGCTCCTGATCACCAGGCTCAAGGTAGATCTAGGTTTTGGGGAGGCTCAGATTTCAGATTTTTGCAATTTGGTGGTCCTCTTTTAAGGAAAAAAGCAAAAACAAAACATGAAGCTACTAACATAACTTGAGACCCCGGCTTTGGAAGGGCCTTCAAGTCAGGAGACTGATGCTTCCTGAGCTTCATGGTGGATGGGCCTGGGCCTCTGCCTCCCGGGGGAGTGGGTGTCAGACATTTGCTTCTTTATGCTAAATGCAGTGGGGAGACAGAGAGGAAAGTGACAAAGTCAGGTGAGTCATCACGAAGATTCCCTTGCTGTTGTAAGGACAAGCCCCAGAGAGGGACCAAGGGGTGGGGAAGGCCGCCCCCAGGCTTCTCGCTGCTCTTGACAGGGTGACTTTGACTCCTCAATGTTGCAGATCCTTGCTGAGTTCTTACTGTGGGTGCCAACCGAGGTGGGCAGGAATGGCTGTGCCCTTAGCACACGTGTGGCTGGAAGCCACGTTCCCCAGTCTGCTGTCCCAGGGGGACCCACACGTGGGGACTGGCAGGACAGAAGGTGGCGCAGCATGCTAGGAGGGGCCTTCCCAAGTGCTGGGAAGCGTCCCATGTTGGGGTTGTAGACAATAGAAGCAGTTTGGAATCCAGAAAAGAAAAGAAAAACACTTTTCACTTCTTTTGTTTCTCATCCTTCTTTGAATAGTCAAGAAAACAGAAATCCAGAGAAAGGAGGTGTTTTGTTTAAGGTCACACGGTTTTTTGTTTTGCTCTGTTTTGGGGGTTTCTTTTTTGTTTTGTTTTGTTTTTTTGAGACGGGTCTCACTACTACAGAGTTGAGACTGACCTGGAACTCACTATGTAGCCCAGGCTGGTCTCAAACTCCCAGCGATCCTCCTGCCTCAGCCTCCTGAATGCTAGCATTACAGGCGTGCACCACCATGCCCAGCTACAAGGTCACACAGTTCTTAAGTGACAGAGCCCAGATTCCAAGCCAGGTCTGTCTGCTTGTCCTGCCCTGGAGGGGCTAAAGGTCCTGTCCCTTGCCCGCTATCCTTGAAATAGGCCTCAAGTTTGGCTTTGCCTGGGCTTTTTCCAGGAGCCAAAGTGACTCCAGGTTTAAGCGAAGCTATCAAAGCAGGGGGCAAGTCATGACTGGCTAGATTTGAGGCAGCAAGGGCCAGAAAACTTCCTGGTCAAGGCCAACACAGAAAGGAAATGCAATCAAGTCCCATAATTCACAATATCCAGAACATAGAACAATCTGCTAGTTTCCTGGGAGACATGCAGCTCTTCTAGATTTTTTTTTTTTTTTTTTGCCTTGAGACATATTTCTCCACGCAGAATTGCCCTGGTACTGTGATGGCCAGACAGTGTCTACAGCATGCTGACCTGATATGCCTGATCTATCAGCCTTGCAATTATTCAAGAGATACAAAGTCAGAAGAAGAATGGGAAGATTTCCAGGAAAATGGGCCACAAGACATTTTCCCCCTAGATTCAGGAAACAGAGAGACCAAAAAGCTGTATCTTCTTTCCCTTGGCAAAGAAATAGAAAGATTGGAGAGAGGGTGGAGTGTGAGCCAGGGAGGAGGGAGTCTGCGTGGATGGAGCCTGGGCTCCTCGTGAGTCTGCCAGGGGCTGAGCATCCAAGGACTGTGAGTCCATCCTGCCCAGGAATGATCTGTGTGTCAGCCAGCTTTCCATGACTATGACAAATACATAAGGTATTCAAATTACAAAGAGAAAAGGTTTATTGGCTTATGGTCTTAGAGGTTCCAGTCCATGATTAGGTGGAAGCTTTTAGGACTCTGATAGTTGTGCCAAAGCTCAGCAATGGAGGAGAGTGCATGGTGGAGTAAAACTGTTCACCTCAGGACCAGAAAGAAAAAGAGAGAAAGTGGAAGGGGCAGGGGCAGGGATCTCACTCTCTCCATTCAGGGATGTGCCTCCTCCAGTGACCAAAAGACCTCCCACTAGGCTCCCCCTCTTAAAGGTTCCACCACCTCCCCAAAGAACCATGGAACCTTGAAAGGACACTTATCCACACCATAGCAGTCAATAATGGAACACTTTCCCCTAAAGCCTGACGGCATCTGAGGCCAAACAATAGACTAGGTGTACAACTTTCTCAGGAAGAAATTTCCATGCATTCTGAGGGGGCCCCCCTGGAAATGGACACATCTATAAATTTGGAAAACTGTACAACTATCCTTTGGATAAAAAATGTCCAAACTAAGCTGGGCATAGTGGTGCATGCCTGTAATCCCAGCACTTGGGAGGCTGAGGCAGGAGGATTAACGCGAGTCTGAGGCAAGCCTGATCTAGATAGTGAGCTCAAGGCCAGCCTGAACAACAGAGCAAGACCCTGTCTCAAAAAAAGAAAAAAGAAAAGAAAAGATATTCAACTTGTAGAAGCAAAGTCATGGAATTCTCCAGAATCCTGAGTTCTGAAAGGCTTGAGAATTCGTTTTCAGATAGAATTTCAGCAGCCTCAGAAACAAAACACCCTGCTCAGCCAAACAAGATTCCCCAAAACATTTTCTGGGAAGCATTAAGGAGGTGGGGGAAGGGGAAAGAGAAAAAGGCGAGGCTGCCTCTCCCAAGAGCTCCTGGCTGGGGGGGTCCTAGGCAGGGACCCCATTGTCACATGGCTGTCTGGAAGGATCATCTGCCTGATAGTTGGATGGAGCCTTGGTGTCCCCAGCAAGGTGGCTGTCTGGTGGGGAGAGGGGAGAAAGCCAGGGGAGAGGGAAGTCAGAGGAGGAAGAGAGGAAGAAGATGAAAGCTAAGGAAAGCTCAAAGGCTTCACACAGGTATGGCTTTATGGCATTCTAAACTTTATCTTGCACCTCCACCTCCCACCTGGAAGAAGAGGTGACAAGGACCAAATCTCAGCTCAGCAGGTGCCACAGCCCCTGGGCAGGGGTTCCAGAATCATATGCCCAATCCTCCAACTGGGTTCCCTCTGGATGGATTAAGTCCAAAGTCCCTCTGTTCTGCACAGTCCCTTATCTACCATGTAGAAGACAGACTGTCAACCCCGGCTGGGTATCACAGTCACCTGGGCAACTGATTAAAAATGCAGATTCCTGGGCCCCTTCTTGAGAGAGTCTGTGTTAGCAGAAATCTGCATTCTTACAGCTTCACAACTGACACTGGTAGGCTTGAGAACTATTGTATTGCATTTTCCTTCCATCTCCCACTATGTAGGCTCAAGGACTTGCCTTTGGTCTCCTTCCTCTGCTACCCTTGGGTTACAGTGGTACCTTTTGACTTACCATTTGTGTTACTACTAAGAGCTTTAATTTACTTTTCATGAATGATATCACAGGTTTTGCTAAGGGAGAAGGTCCCAACTCAGACCAATTTTGCCTAACCTGGGCATAAACTGAACCTAGTCTCACACATTAATTTAGTCCTTAGAGTAGATCCATAAAATAGATACTGTAGCAGACATCCCTGCCCAGTACTAGCCGGGTGTAAGTGCCACATGCTTCTTGCTTTCCATAATTCAGCTATAGTGTTTTATATCAGGAGTCAGACCGAAGACGTATGTGACTCAAATGGGCATGTTAGGTGGCAGACTGGGCGAGTATAGCTCCTCCCCAGTGGCTGCTACAGAGACCTAAGGCCTGATCTGTAAAGCAGCAGGGCTCTATTGAGTTATGTGCAACTGAGATCATCTTGAAATCCTTTACCTTGAATCGTGGCTTCTCACTGACCCATTGCTTGTTAATTGCACCCAGTCCTGGTACCCATTTGTTCTATCCAAGCAAGATAAACAGTGCTTCCTCTCTTACAGCCCTACTTGGTGCCATCACGTTAGGTGTTAGACAGTATATCACTAAATGCCTTCAAAGCATACCCTGCTCTATTCCTTCCCACACTTGTAATCAGTAAATACTAGATGCACTTGGAGGCTTTTTGTCTTTGTTGCCCAGAGCAGCACTGAACACCCCTCAAACCCAGCTTTTTCTCTAAGTCTTGTTTCTTGTCTTTATTCTTATTAGCTTTGTGTTGTAGTGGCTCACAGGAGACCAGGACCCACTGCAGGGGTCTCTGGTAACATCCCCTTTTCCTTTCCCTATAAAATACTCCTCTTATGTGAAAACTGAGGCCTGAGAGGTCAGAAAACTTCCTCCAGCACTACTCAGCCAGAAATGAATGGTGCTGGGATCAAATCCAAACCTGTCTGATTCCTGAGTTCAAGTCCCCCTGCTCCATTTATTTATTGCCTTGTCATTTAAACCAGTGACTTTATTTGGGTTCTTCTAGAAGCAGACCTTGAGATAAAGTTTCTGGAGTATGCAGTTAATTTAAGAGGGACATCAGCCGGGAGGGAAGCAACCAACAAGAGTCGGCTGCATCAGGGGTGACCAGGAAACACAGAAACTACAACAAATGGTGTAAAGCACATGCTCCAGAGTTATCCAAAAGGAGCTGGGGCAGCTAAACACCCATTGTCATCAGCCACTGATGGAGGCAGTCCTGGGGGTGTTAATGTGCTGGCACCTCTGGTCTAATATAGCCAAGCCCCCGGGGGCAGTGATGAAGATGGTGTTGGCAGCTGCAGAAAGAGGAGAGCACAGTAACTGGGGTGGCCCAAGGGAAACTGGCATGGGTACATATGGATTCAGCTTGACATGACGACAGCCATCTTGAGTTAGAACCAGCAGAGTAACCTAAGTCTGTTCTATTTTTTAACTTCAGAATAATCTTATTGGGTTTTTAAAAAATAATTTGAATTCTTTTGGGGGGATTACATTGAATTTATAAATTAATTTGGGAGAAGTTTGAGCACGTTATTACATTGCCATCCTATTCAAGACACTGTATCTCTCCATTTGTTTAGATTCTCTCATATCCTGTGGGGACCCAATTAATCTTGCTGCTGCCCAGGACCAATCTTCTACCAGTCAGTGCTCCAGTAATCTGCACTCTGGGCAACCTTGGATCTTTCTTCCCTCTTGAGCTACCTTGAAGCTGGTCCTCATACCGGGACAGGTTGTTTCTGAGAGAGGAGTTTGCTAACAGCTTCTGTACATTAGTTTTATTATAAAGCATGTAGCAAAAAGTGTGTGCCTCCCAGAAAAGTCTCATACGAGTATTATATCTCCTCCATCCCTGGCACCCCCAGACTCCAGCCCTGAGTTGCCATAGGTAACCACTGTTGACAGATTATCTGTCCAGCAAGTTCCTTATCATATCTATACATTGGGTGGGTTTTTTTTTTTTTTTTTTTGCACAAACAGACTCATCAGCACACACTCTTGCACATCTTGGGCTTTTTTTTCCGCTTAAAATCTATCTTGAGTGCATCTCTTACTAAAGGACAATTAGGTTGTTGCCAATTTTCACAGATAAAGCAGAAATAACATGCACCTGCTTGCTCTGCAGAAGTGGAAGCTCTGGGTCCTTGGTTGTGTGTGGTTAGCATTTTCACAGATGCTACCAGGGTGTCCTCTAACGAGGGTTCTTCCAGTAGTTGTGCAGTGAAGGCCGGCTTCTCCAACCCCTCAGGGACGTCCCCTTCTTTACTCGGGGCTTACCACCTGCTTCAGTCATCTCGCAGCCCCTGTCCGCAGCCGAACTCTGCAACTTCCCTGCAGCCATGAGTGAAGAGGACTCAGCGGAAACAGAGCCATTGGTCTTTCAGAGCCTGCTGGAGCCTTGGAGAGGGGGGGTGTCCGGCACAAGGACAGGAGGGGGAGGCTGGTGTGCTTTGATGAATGTGGTTGCCATGGGGAAGCTGGAGGTGTCCTGAGTTAGAAGCAAGCATCTCATGTCCTTGGCTTGGCAGTGGATATAGCTTCCCCTGGCTGCTTCTGCATTGGAGAAGCTGAGACTGATGGGAGCTGGCAGTTACTGAGGAAGGACAGACCATTCTGGGCCGAATGCTGTGGAAGTTGTGATCAGAGATCTGTGATCTGATATAGCCTGGCCATTGTCTGTATTTTGGACTCTCATTCCTGAGTGCGGTAGCTCTCAGTCAGTGTTTAGCATGTTAGGGAACTGATCATGTTAAAGTATGCTGTGACGCCGCCTCACAGGCTACATTCTCCTGATACATCTTGGCTCCTAAAATGACCTCATGCCCTTATCTCTGGTTTCCCTCCCCCCCAAGGCCACAGTGGTCCAGGAAAGTTGAAACCTGTGTCTGCAGGACTGGGCCCATAAAAGCAATCTGGCCTGTGATAGGTTAAAAGTAGCTCACTCCTCATAAATAAGCAATATCCCACCCCAAAACTGATAAAAGGACCTTCCTTTCTTTGTTCTTCTCTCCTGCTTCTTCTTCCTCCTCTCTCTTTCTGCCCCCCCCCACCTCCCGGCCTTTGTGCTTTGCCTGACTCTCTGCAATCAAGATCTCCTGTCGCACCTCTCGGTGCGTGAGTGACCTGATTGGGAAGGGGACACTTGAAGGGGACACATGAGACCCCTTTCAGTGAGTATATGTGGGACCTAAATTACAAGCCCTTGCTAAATGGCAAAGGGCCTAGGAGACAGTGTCCTGAACCCCTCCCATTGTAGCCACAGCCCCGACCTTTGTTCCAGCCCTGGCCTAAGAATGTGTATCTCTCTTGTATTGTTTGAAGTCCAGATCTGAATCTACTTGTAAATTAGAGACTCCAGACATAGAGCCCCAAGTTAATTGACAAACTGTTTGCTCATCCGGAGTGTCTTGGTGACCTTTGAGACATCCTATGGGTGGTACCTGTCATTCATCAATATGTGACTGTTGAGCAAGTGACTGCTGACCACCAGCTCAAGTCAGCAGACCTTTGTCCCCTGTCTGTGAGCCCAAAAATGTTAACCCCCTCTTTTACTCCCTATAAGAGGACCTCAGCCCCTGAGCTAGGGGCCTCTCTGAGCCAGTCACTTGGTTCTGAGAGTGCCATCTGGCCAGACTAATAAAGGTCTTTTACCATCTAGCCTGGTGTGTTCCTTCCTGGGTTTCTCGTTCCTCGATAGCGCTCACGGAGCCTCATTGGGCTTTAGGGCCCAACATTGCAAAGGCCTTTTGGGCTGTTTGCGCTCTGTGGAGTGGAAGTGAGACTTTTAAGTCTTACATATTGGAGGCCCCAGCGAGATACCCAGGTGGGAACTGTAAATCTGGCCGAGATTCTCTGTTGCAGGATCCAGCAGGAGATTCTCAGGCACAGACCTTTGAAAGCCTCCGGAGGTAAGCTTTGTGCTGGTTGCAACTGCCTTGTTTGTCAGGATCGAGGTGGCTGATGGGCTGGGAAAGCCTCCCCTGACTCCGGCCCTGACAAGGACTCCGGATAGTATCAAAGCTTTTCTTTTTGTGTGGCGCCTGTCTTGTCAGTGTCTTGTGTGTTGAGTGTTAAACTAAATTTGTTCCTAGGGTCAAGATGGGAGGATCCAGTTCCAAGAACACCCCACTGGACTGTTTTCTCACTAATTTTAAATTGGCTTTCTCTCCTGAGAAGGAAGATGAATATGGAAGAAAGTTTTCTCCAGGGAAACTCCGGGCCCTCTGCAAGCTGGAATGGCCAGCCTTCGGAGTAGGCTGGCCAGCTGGAGGTTCTTTTGAACCGAGACTTTGTTGGGCAGTATGGGAGAAGGTCACCGGACACCCTAGCCACCCCGACCAATTCCCTTATATAGACATCTGGGCCCGGGCCTGCGACAGGCCTCCGGCATGGTTGCAATGCTGCTCCTTGCACACCAGCTCTCGTATTCTGGTGATGGCACCGAGTGAGATAAAGACCTTAAGGCAGCAGGCACCCAGGCCGGTCCTCTCGCAGGAGCCAGACCCCTTAGAGCCTAGTGACCCCAGGATGAGACCCCTTTCCTATGCAGAATCACCCTCTAGGGAGAGGGGAATCAAGTCTATCTACCCGTCCCTTCCAAGGGAGGGAGAAGTTCCAGATTCCACAACCTCTCCCTCCTGCACCCGAGGGGGCTCTGCATATGGACCCCCAGAGGCACCCCTGGGGGGATGGGATCTGGTCCCTGTGTTTCCACTGAGGGAGGTAGAACAGGGTCACTATGTGTACATTCCTTTCTCTTTGAGTGATTTGTATAACTGGAAACATCAGAATCCCCCATTTTCCGAAAAGCCGCAAGCCCTAATTTCCCTTCTCGAGTCTGTGTTTAATACTCACGACCCCACCTGGGATGATTGTCAGCAACTTTTGCAGGCCCTGTTCACATCTGAGGAGCGAGAAAGGATCAGAAGACATGCTGTTCGGTCGGTGCTGGGGGGTGCTGAGGGACCCATTGATGACCAGCAGCAGGCCCGAATTGACACTCAACTCCCCTCCACCCGTCCTAAATGGCAATTGAACTCCACGGGAGGTAGGGAAGCTCTTCGCAATTACCGTCAGCATCTCCTGGCCGGCCTTAGGGGAGCCGCTCGCAAGCCTACCAATTTGAGTAAGGTAAGCGAGGTCCTTCAAGGGCCAGAGGAATCCCCATCTGCCTTCCTGGAACGTTTGCTGGAGGCATATCGTACGTACACTCCCATCGATCCAGACGCCCCAGCGAACAGGCAGGCAATTAATCTGGCTTTTGCAACTCAGTCGGCCCCAGATATTCGGAGAAAGTTACAGAGGTTGGAGGGTTTTGAGGGAGAAAATAGAGAAAAACTGATGAGCATAGCAATGAAGGTGTTCACGAATAGAGATCCACTTGAGGATAGAATGGCTAAGAAGATGGGAAAGGCAATTGTTATGGCATTGAGGGAAGAAGAATGTATGCAGAAGGAGAGAGAGAGACGAGAAAATAAGGGAAAGAGATGGCGGCGGGTAGATAGAGATCAATGTGCATACTGCAAAGAAAGAGGACATTACAAGAAGGACTGTGAGAAATGGAGAAAAAAAAAGGAAGGAATCTTTTTCGCAGGAGAAGAAGAAGACTGACGGGGCCAGGGCTCGTGGCCGCTTAACCCCGATGAGCCTATGGTAACGTTGGAAATAGAGGGGACAGATGTTGACTTTCTTGTAGACACTGGAGCGGCCCATTCAGTCCTCAAAGCTCCCCTCGGGGCACTTTCTTCCACCAAATCCACTATTACTGGGGCCACCAGACAACCTGCCTATCCAATGGAAAAGAGATTAAAAGCAAAACTGAAATACTGGCCCTGCTACAAGCCATCTGGCTGCCTAGGGAGGTTGCTATCATCCATTGTCCAGGACATCAAAAGAATTCCAGTCCCGAAGCAATCGGGAACAACACGGCTGACCGAGCAGCAAAGCAAGCCGCCCAAAAATCAGTGGGGAAAGAACTGGTGCTGCTGCCTACGCCTGTGCTCCCAGAAAGACCCGAGTACACAGAAGAAGAAATAACAGAAATGAACAAGAACCACTGGACAAGAGGGAAGCACGGATGGTGGACAACGAAAGAAGGGAAAGTTGTCTTGCCAGCAGCAATAGCCGACACTTTGCTGAACGAGCTCCATGCAGCCACACATCTGGGAGACAAAAGGATGATGGCCCTCCTGCAGCCCCACTTTGTCAGCAGAGGACTAGCCCAGAAGGCCCGAGACAGGGTGAGACGGTGCCCCACCTGCCTCAAGGTAAATGAGAATCGGGTAACAGGGCCCCCGGGGGTCCGATATAGAGGGCTGACTCCAGGAGAACATTGGGAATTGGACTTTACTGAAATGAAATTAGGCATGTATGGCTATAAATATCTTCTAGTATTTATAGATACATTTTCACGGTGGATAGAAGCTTACCCCACTAAAAAGGAGACAGCTGAGGTAACGGTAAAAAAACTCTTAACTGAAATAGTTCCTCGATTTGGCCTGCCCCTAGCCCTGGGGCCCAACAATGGCCCAGCCTTCACGGCTAAAGTGTCTAAACTGATTAGCCGTAGTATTGGAATTGAATGGAAATTACATTGTGCTTATAGGCCTCAAAGTTCAGGACATGTAGAAAGGGCTAACCGAACACTAAAGGAGATTTTAACCAAATTAAGCCTGGAGACTGAATTAAATTGGGTTGAGCTTCTCCCTTTTGCTCTGTTGCGCGTACGATGTACTCCCAAACCTCCTCTGAACATGTCACCCTTCCAAGTCATCTATGGGCGTCCTCCTCCACTGGTTCCCCATATAGATATAGAATTGAAAGAAAAATTTTCCCATCTGAGGCTGCTTAGGTCTCTGAGAGCTTTGCATGAAATACAGTCTCGGTTGCAAGAACAAGTCAGGGAGTCTCTGACCCTCCCATCTGAAAAACCTCTACAGCCGCTGCCCTATAAGCCGGGAGAATTGGTTTATATTCGCAGGTTCGATTCCAAGACATTAGAGCCACGATGGAAGGGGCCTTTCCCGGTCATCCTGTCTACCCCCTTGGCTGTGAAGGTCGCTGGACACTCAACGTGGATCCACTGAAACCACCTCAAGCCCGGGACAAACGACAACCCAGAGACGCCCGAGAGATGGAGAGTTGTCAGCAAGCCCGGAGAACTGAAAGTAAAACTTCAATCAGCTGGACCTGCCTCATCATCATCTGGGTGATCTTCCCTGGGACTATAACAGCTTTGCCCAAAGGAAACTTAGGCCATACTAAAAATGTTTGGGTGCAGTTAGCTGAATCCTTAAATTTGACTGAAATTTGTTTAAATGCTGATGTGAACTTATTCCTATGATTATTTCTGTAATAAGTCAGTCTGCAATTGGAATTCATGCTGAAAAGGCAGTTAGAAAACTAGCTTGCAAGTTTGGAATTCATGCTGAAAAGGTGGTTAGAAAACTAGCTTGCAAGGTAGTCAAGGGACTAAACACCACCTCTGCAGCCCTGGCACTAATTAACCAAGAGCTCCAGGAGCAGAGACAGGCAATCTTAGACAATAGAGCAGCAATAGACTATTTGCTGTTATTTCACCATCAGGGTTGTGAAAGAATTAAAAATATGTGCTGCTTCAATCTGACGAATTGAGAGCAAGACATAAAAGCACTCAAAGACTTAGCTACAAAGGTTCATAATGAACAGATAGGCTGGGATTTGTTTAAATGGCTAATGAGTTGGTTGCCTGACATTACCTGGTTAAAGCAGCCGATACTTTGTATAATGGCATTAGGAATTTGTATTATGATAACCTGTTGCTTTTTACAGTGTATTCCTTTCTTAAGAATTAGAACTAGATATAAATAAATCAATGATTTGATTTAGGCCCAAAAATCAGTGGGGAATGTGGGACCTAAATTACAAGCCCTTGCTAAATGGCAAAGGGCCTAGGAGACAGTGTCCTGAACCCCTCCCATTGTAGCCACAGCCCCGACCTTTGTTCCAGCCCTGGCCTAAGAATGCGTATCACTCTTGTATTGTTTGAAGTCCAGATCTGAATCTACCTGTAAATTAGAGACTCCAGACATAGAGCCCCAAGTTAATTGACAAACTGTTTGCTCATCCGGAGTGTCTTGGTGACCTTTGAGACATCCTATGGGTGGTACCTGTCACTCATCAATATGTGACTGTTGAGCATGTGACTGCTGACCACCAGCTCAAGTCAGCAGACCTTTGTCCCCTGTCTGTGAGCCCAAAAATGTTAACCCCCTCTTTTACTCCCTATAAGAGGACCTCAGCCCCTGAGCTAGGGGCCTCTCTGAGCCAGCCACTTGGTTCTGAGAGTGCCATCTGGCCAGACTAATAAAGGTCTTTTACCATCTAGCCTGGTGTGTTCCTTCCTGGGTTTCTCGTTCCTCGATAGCGCTCATGGAGCCTCATTGGGCTTTAAGACCCAACATTGCAAAGGCCTTTTGGGCTGTTTGCGCTCCGTGGAGTGGAAGTGAGACTTTTAAGTCTTACATATATGTTTTTGTTTTGTTTTGTTTTGTATTAGAGGCAAAGCGACTTGAATAGCTGTGTATTGAATGTTTACTACTGGGCCTTTGTTAGCTGGTGGATTCTGGCTCCTGGTAGTATAGGGCTTCTCTGCCTTTGGGCTTTTTTTGTGTGTGTGGGGAGGTGCTGGAGTTGAATCCAGGGCCTTTACACTGAGCTACATCCCTACCCCTTTAAAATTAAAAACAAAAATTTTTGAGGAGGTCACCAAACCTGGTGGCTGGGCCCAGCAGCTACTTGTGGTGCTGCAGGGTCTCCCTGTGTAGTGCAGGCTGGCCTTGAACTCACTATGTAGCCCAGGATGGCCTCAAACTTGTGGCGATCATCCTGCCTCAGCTTCTGGAGCGCTGGGATTACAGGCGTGCCCGGCTCCTTCCCTTTTTTATGCTCGAAATAAGTGTGTCCACACTGGTAAGAGTGGAAGATTTTAATCCAAGCAGTGGAGGTAGGAGAGACTGAAAACCTCTTATATGAGATGCCTTAGTAGGCAACAGCGTCATTCACTAGGAACCGGTTGAGGAAGGAAGGAGAGCATCACTGCTAACTTTGCAGCCTCAATTCTCAAGTTTCTGGAGTCTAAAACTCTACCGTGAGCTTGTGAAGTCAGAAATCCCTGAGAACTAGAAAGCTGCTTGCAGAGATCTGAGAAGTGGCAGCTAAGAGAAGCTCCGGTGTCTTCAGCTTGGCATTGTTGGCTGTGGAATACATAGATTCGCTTCTGCCTGAGAATCCTCTGCAAGACCCGTTTTGAAATGCTTGGAATTCTATGTTAAATAGTGACACACGGTTCCAGGTGGCAACGTGGGGATCCCTTACACACAGTTCATGAAGCCATTTATTTCTTGTTGTGTTTGCCTGGATTTTTATTTCAATTTTATACCTTATACAAAAAAGTACAAAATCCAAAAGGATAAACCAGAATCACTCAGAGGCAAATGGAAATTTTTAAAGAACGTCTCTTTAATCATTTTTGTGCCCAGCTGCCTTTGATTTGTGGAACTTTTTTCTTCTTTTTTTTGCAGTACTGAGAATCAAACTCAGGACCTTGCACTTTCCAGGCAGGTGCAGCAGCGCTAAACTACATCCCTGGCCCTGGAACCTATTAATTAATTTATTTATGGTACTGGGATCAAGCTCGGGTCCTTGCTCTTGCGAGGCAGGCGGCAGAACAACTGAGCTAAATTCCTGGCCTTGGAACCTATTATTTTAGAGAGTGTTTCAATATTTCTTATGAATGGGAAACAATGCCAAGATGATTTGATCCCCAGTCCTGAGGGAAAAAAAAAAGAGTAGGAAATATTTCCTGAGAGAATAGCTCCTGAAAGGCAGGAGGGGACCCGATCCAAGGGCCCCACTTTTAGGGAAGTTTTATAGAGCAAAAGTCATGTGGGTACAATGTGGACCACAGCCATGATCAACCAATGCTACAAGCATAGTCGCTTAGGTCATGGTAGTCCAAGGGGGAAACAAGTCGTGCAACAAGTGTGCATGGAAAAAACAAATATTTTATCTAGAAAATGATGTATCTGGAGGCCTTGGTCACCCACCAGAGTGATCGATGTCTATCTAGATTTTATTAGGCCAAGTGCTGCCATTTATCTTGTCCTTTGGGGAAGCATACAGGCCTGGTCATTTTGCTGTGGAAGGAGACGGTAAGTGACACACGGAGAGGCAGCACAATGGAAGTAAAATTAAAAAGTTTACTCCATCGATGGGGATCGATCACACCTAATGGCAGTGCCCTGATTGACTCCCCCACTGGGCTACAACTCTTACTTTTATAGGGTTTTACAGCTTTGATCTTACACAGTTGGTTACACTGCATTTTCACAGATACCCAAAACATGATAGCAAGGCAGGTGAATTTCAACCCGGATGCAGTTCTTTGTTAGGGAAGTTACCTTTTAGATTCATTCAATTACCTACTCTAGCCAGGGGGAAGTAAGCCTGTTTGATTAACAAAGCTAACAATGGTTCTTTTCACTTACAAACTGTTGTGGGGAGAGTAGGTGTCTCCGGGTACCAGTTAATTCTGAACTAAGCAGGGTGAGGGCCAGAAGTTATTTTATATTGTGACATTTCCTAAATTTTCACTTATTAAGGTTTTCCCTATCATTTTCATCTTTACCTTCTTTTTTCTTTTTTTGGTACTGGGGATTGAACTCAGGACCTTGCTCTCTCAAGACAGGTGTGGTGGTGCATGCCTGTAATCCCAGCACTTGGGAGGCTGAGGCAGGAGGATTGCTGTGAGTTTGAGACCAGCCTGAGCTATATAGTGAGTTCTAGGTCAGTCTCAACTACCCTGTCTCAAAAAAAAGACAGGTGTGTCACTGCTGAGCTAAATCCCTGGCCCATTTAATCTTTATCTTGATTCCTGGTCTCCAGTGGATGCGTCTTTGGCCACAGTTGTAATGTGTTTTACTTTTGTCCTAACTCTTAAGGGCACAGCCCTACCAGATTGCCTATAATATTCTTACCTAACTCAGCTGTCTATAATAGTTGCAAGAGGCTCTGTAGCTAATACGTACTAACTGAACAATGAACTAGTTAAGCAATATTCAATTGACTGGTTCTTTGACTACAATGGACCCAATTAAATTGTTTTCTTTCTTTCTTTCCTTCTTTTTCTTTTTTTGAAACAGGGTCTCCCCATGTAGTCCAGACTGGCCTTGAACTCAGGTGATCCTCCTGTCTTAGCCTTCAGTGCACAGGTGGATGCCACTATACCCAGCTCAATTAAGTTGTTTTCTATACCTCACTTCTGTTTTTCTAAAAGTGCTGACACATCAAATTGTTGTTTGAAATTCTCAGGATCTGCTTTGGTGCTGTGGGCTGCTAGGTTTGCAAGTCATTTTTTTTTCTTTATTTTGTCAAATAAAATTGACTGAATTGAATTGGTATAAGGAATTTTCCTTTTATTCATTTTTGCAGTGCTAAGGAGTGAACCCAGGAACTTAGCCCATGCTAGGCTAATGCTTTACCAGTGAGCTATCCCACAAGCCTTGGAATTTTCCTTTTTAAACCTTGTGCCTGGATTCCAAGGGCAGCCCAAGCCCCTGGCAGTGTGCCCTGAGCTCAGGTGATTTCCTCCCCTCCCAGCCAGGAGAGGTGGCTGAGGACATCTTCTGCAGCACTGTTCTACTGTTCATGCCCAACCCTGCTCCCAAGAGAGATACAAACAGACAAGACACACTTGCCTTCAAAGAAGACATCAGATTTTACTAGCGTTCTTATTTGACAACAGTGACTGTGTCTACTCTCGACAAACAAATCCCACAGTATCTCATGCATAGAAAAAAAAGCTGAAGTCTTTCTCCTCCTTCAGCCTCACCCCATTTGCCCTTCATGACAATGTGGGGAAAGCTCAGTAGTGAAGGCAGAGCAGGTCTTTGTCCTCAAAGAAGCCAGGAGCAAGCACTGTCACTAAGCAGAAATCTCCTTGAAGCCCCATCTTCACAGAGACGTAACCACCCAGGCTGGCGAGTTCCAGGCCAGCTTGAACTACATACCAAGATGCTGCCCCCGCAAATTCTTTTCTTTACAAAATTCCTGACAATTTGGAAGGTTCCCAAGGAAGATCAGAATCAAGCTACAGAGAGGTCTCCTGGTTTGGTGGGGTTTTTGTTAACTCGAAGCCCTGGAGGTGGGAGCAGCCTGGGTCACCCCCACCGTGCCGGGGAGCGGCTGCTGTGGACAGGTCACCATCCCCAAAGGACGGACAGATGGCCTCAGGCCCACTGTAGCACTCCAGCGACCATCAGAGCGAGCTGCAGGCTGCAACCCAGGCAGGATGCGCCACAGGCGTGGGGATGGGGGCACTAGAAGGGCTGCCACTGCCCTTTCTCCCCCAGGGGGCAGCCTGTTCCCTCTGGGCTTTCACACACTGGACAAGTTCCCTGAGAGTGAGACTCACTGCCGGAAAATCAGCTCTTGCCCTTTCCCTCTGACTCACCCCTGGACCCAAGGAGCATGTGAGGGGCAAGAGGGCAGACAGAGACTAGAGGGTGGTGCTGCTACTGCGGCATCTGTGCACCGGGACCTTGCCACCCACAGCCCGGACCTGCGGGGAGAGCTGCTTTCGCTTGGCATCCAAGTTCCTCATGTACCTCTGCACCCACGGCTGCTTGGGGTCGCCACAGAACTTCTGGCCGCTCCTGGTGGTGAAGCTGTGGGAAGAAGGGCAGGGCTTGCCTGAGGTTAGGCAGGGCTTCGGACGGTGGCACTTAATGGGAACGTGGGTAGGATCCTGGCCTCTTAGTGGGTTCTGGACACCGTCTCCTCTCGGTGTGTCTGTTTTAGTGTTAGGAAGAATGATGGTGTAGGGAATACTGGGCTCATTCAGGGACCTCTCTGGCACACAAGATCTGATAGGAGGACACAGTCCCTGTCCACAGGGAAGAGAAGAAAATGCAATACCCCTCGAATAAAAATGCCACCAAAGCTCATGCTGCACTTGGAGGCAAGAGCAAAGCTAGCAAGGATGCCTGAGCTAGGAGGGGAGGATGGGTGCCCCCTCCAAGCCAGCTCCGAGGGTGCTAGGCTATTGGGTCAAATCTTATGCCACTTGGGGAAATTAACCTTAAGAAATTACCTTAAATAATGGCTCTATTGCAGTGGTTGCAAATCTATGCATGGGTGTTATTGTGTATTTCTTTTAAGACAAAAGATGTTAACTTTGTTAAGTTTTTTCTACGCTCAAACCTCAGTATTCAGGTTTCATTGCAGGGTTGGCACTTTGGGATAAATAAGTGGCTTTAGGGCGGCACTTTGGGTACTCGTCTCTAACAGGTTTGCCACCACAGCTCTATAGAGTGCCACTGTTTACAAAGTGAGCCCACTGCTGCCTTGTGGAAGAGGCAACTCTAAAATCATCAGGAGCCCAGAGAACTAGCTACCTGAGTGACCTCGAGCAAGTCACCTTTCTGAGCTGCAGTTTTCATCTGTAAATGGATCGCACCCCCCCACGGGACCGCCCCCCCACGGGACCGCTGATTGGGGATTCATCAAGGTGGTGTCTTCTGCTCTCCAACAGTGCCTTGCCTATATTTAGCACCTCATTTTATGGCTGAGGAAGCAGAGGCAAGTTACCTTTTGCAGAGCTGACCCTAGAGGCTCACTGTCCCCTGTCCCTATCCTGGAGAAATACTCACATCACCCCTGCCTTAGAACAGACGCTCCTGCTGGACAACTGGTAGCTCGCCACCCGGCTTTCAGGGATTTTCTTGGAAACAAAGTTTATGCAACAGGAAGAGGGGATGACCACAGAGTCTGAAAGGGGACAGAAAAGAGAGCTGTGTCCTTTGCCATGGAGCTCAGCCCTGCACCAGACACCCTAGGCACTCATGGGCTACCCCAGGCTGCTTGGGCTACCTCCACCCTCTCTGGTGCCAACCCAGCTGTGCCCTCGAAGCCCTGACCTGCCCAGAGCCCCGGGCCGGGGCTGGACGTCTCACCTGTGGGCATGATGCAGTGACTGCAAAGGGCCAGGAGCAGGAGGCTGGCTGCAATGGTCTCGGAGCCTGCCATGGCCTGGAGAGAGAGTGGCAGCTCAGGGCTCAGAGTTGGGGTGCAGGAGGAGATAGCCACTTCCTTGCAAAGCACCCCAACCTCCCTCCCTCTTCCCTTTATAGGAGCAGCTAGGGAGACACTTGCATGGATCTGCTTCCCTCCTCCTCTAGGCTTCCTTGAAAGTCCTGTGGTCAAGAAAGAGGAAATATTGCCCAACTATTGTCCAGCTGAGTCAGGGTTTTCGGGGGGACTACTCCAGAAAGAGCTTGGGGAGAAGGCCAGCTCCCTCCTGGGCCGAGTGTCAAAGCTTTGGGAGCATAGGCAGAGGCCGATGATGATCCTGGCTCTGCTGCTCACTCCCTGTGGGATCCTGGGCAAGTCACTCACCTCCCTGAACCTGTTTCTTCAGCTGCCAATGGGTAGAGTTAGACCACCTTCATTCATTCATTCATTCATTCATTCATTCATTCATGGAACTCATTCGACATACATGTGTCAGGCCCTAGCAGGCTTCTGGTAGAGAGAAGGATATGTGACCAAGTGTGTGTTTAGGCAAGGACAGGGGCCAAGACTGGGCACAGAGCAGCAATGCTGCAGTCTTGATCTGGATGTTGGCATGCACTGGGTCTTAGTGGTCTTGTGTTCTCAACAGACAGTTCTTGAAGGCTCCAGGGAAGTGGGAAGTGCCCTGAAATGCACATCCCCAGGGAAGTTTTTGACCAATGTCTTCTGGAGGATCCAGAATCTAAGTCTGGCATGACCTACACGGTCTGGTTGATGGCTGGGAGGGTGTCTCTGTCTCCCACCTGAGCGGAACAACTTGAGGTCACTGTCTCTTTTCCACCTCTACTGAGTCCCAAGGAGATCACCCATCCCATGGACAGTGTTTGCAGAATGAATGCAGGATGAATCGGCTCTGAGACAACTGCTCCTGCACCAGAGACACTGTAGAGGCTGGTGCCAAGCACAAGTGGGACAGTGTGCAGAAAAGCAGAGCCAAGAGGCTGGTGCCCAGATGGAGCCAAGACCAAAGTCAGGGAGACCAACAAGTGCCCAGTCTCACTGCCCTTCTTTATGGAGTGGAAAATACCAAGCGTCCGACTGAGAGTTTTACTAGCTTTTGCTTCTCCCTCTTTGGAGGAGCTGGAGGTTCCGCCTCGGGCAGCAGTGACAATCTGCCTTAGAAATTAGGAGGGGATGAGAAAATTTACGGGAAAGCCCTTGATACACACGGGGCTTTTCATCACTGTGTCTTATGACCCAGTCCTGACCTCTGCTCTTCAACAACTCAAAGGCCAAGGCCCTTTGTCCATATGGGCTCTGTGACTCGGCACTCTGCGTGGAAAGTGCCAGGAGGAGGAAGTGGGGAAGAAAGGACAGCTAGGCAGAGGAGAGCAGGGAGGGGTGAGCAGGACAGATGCCCGCTTTCGACACGGTGCAGAGTGGGCTGGCTGAAGGTCACTGGGTGGGAGGGCTGGGGTGGGTGGCTGCAGCCCGGATTAGTATCACCCTCTAGGGGTTTTTCCAAGGTCTGCAAAGAAACATCCAGTCTTCATGGTCCATCCAAGGAGTCAGTTAATGCAGGGCTTGCTGACCGTGCCTCACAAGGGGAAAAGGCAATCTTACGAAGGGAAAGAGAAAAAACTATCACAGGGTCAATTATGCTGGCTCCCCAGTGGGAATCTGCAGCCTTCCTCTTCAAATGCTGGAATCCAACAGTTGGAGGATGATTTAAGTAAGAGTGGGAAGAAGAGGTTCTAGGAAAGCAGGGAGAGGGAGGGGGAGGGGGAGGGGGAGAGAGAGAGGGAGAGGGAGAGGGAGAGCAGGAGACAGCAAGTACAGAAAGCAGATCCAGGAAAGAAAGTGGGCAGGAAGAAGAGAAGGACAGGGGAAGTGCAGACAGAGAAGTGAGAAGACCCCAGACCCCCACCTCTATCTCCACTTCAGCTCCAACCCTGCCCCTCTCCTGGCCTCAGTGTTTCTGTCCGAGAAGCGGGATGTTGACCTTATGTCTTATCCCCATGCAGCCACACCACAGGAGGTGCAAGAATGGACATTGTCCATCTTTATGTGTTTTGTTATGGTCATCCTGTCTAATAAAATAGTTTATCCATAGGGCAGTGATATCAGATTTCCCTAAGGTAAAAACAGACGAGTCAACAAAATAAACAACTAAATCAAGCAATGAATAGGACAGATAATATGCAGATGTGACAAAAATAGCAACAATCATCTGAGAATCTCTAACACCCGGGGAACCTGGCCAAGGTGACCTCTGAGAGTCCTCCTGCATTGTGCTCAGTGAGGCTGAGCCTTGATGAGGAGGAGCAGAGGGTTGAGGGGCAGAGTGAGCACCTGGGGAAAGGGAAGAAGGTGAAAGAGACAGAGCTGTGCCTGGTTGAGTGCAGGGGCACAGCAGGGCCAGCCGTCCGGGGTGAGCCACACGAGAGCAATGGTGAGCGCAGGACTTGGCAGCTGGGCCACTCAGTGAACTGTAGCTGAGGTGAAATGGAGCCTTGAAGACTTTCCTGATGGGAAATGACTGGGAAGACGTGCACTGAGAGCTTGAATCAGCTGCTACTTCACATATCTTAGGATGAGTCCAGAAATGGGCATTGGATCTGAGGGCCTGGATGAGACAGAGGCTCATGGTCCTAAGGTGGCTGCTGAAGGGAAGAGGGGCAGGTGCTGGTGTAGAGCACTGGCCACCTAGGAAATGGCTAAGCCCTTGAGATCTTTGTGTCCATTCGTGATCCCCACTCTATACACCAGGAAACCGAGGCTTAGCATCTTTGGGAAGGGTAGAGCTGGCATTTGAATTGAGTTCTGTCTGAATTCAATGGTGCCTCCCACAAGTGGAACTCAGCCTTGATCTTGTGGCTGCCCATGGTTCTGAAGTGCAGCATCAGCAGGATCAAGCTCTGTGGTGTGGTGACAGGATGGGACCACTGACAGGTGTGGTGGAGGGACTTAGGGGTAGGGACACTGGCTGAGAGGTTACAGCAGGTGTCTGGGGAGCCCCAAAGAGGGCCTGGATTTGGTGGTGGTGAGAGAAGTCCCACTCCTCACTCTCTGCTAGTTATACCTGTAGAACCTACGGGAGAGGGAGATGCAGAATTTGAGGTGCCCTGCCAAGGTGCTCCCCACCAGCTACAGTCTGAATGTGTTCCCTAAAATTCATGTGCTGACAACTTGATATCCAATGCGACTGTGCTGAAAGGTGGATCTTCACAAGGATTATGTCACAAAGGCTCTGCCGTCTCTGCTGGACTAATGCCAGGAATGGGAGAGTGGCTCCTGCTACAAAGACGGATAAAGCAGTAATACACAGCAAGGCTAGCCTTTGCCTTTGCCTCCATGGTCTTTTTTCCATAAAATGTTCTGTTCCAGAAATGTAACCGTTTGTGCTGCACAGTGTTCCTTCCCAATGTATCAAAGCTTTCTGTAACTGAGCTGAGGGATGTACCTACCAGATGTTTCAAGAATGCTTTGTTAATTCCGCCCCTCCACTTCTGTGAGCGTGCCCACCCAGCATGTGGGCCCGCCCACCCCACTACCCTGTAGATCTCTATATAAGTCTGCTTCCATTTCTGTTCATTGCTTAGAATTTGGAGCACACAAGGTCCTCTGAGCCAGCTGGCTAATAAAGCTTTTTCTCACATCTCTTCAAGTAACTTTCGGATTTGCGAGCCTTCAAATTGCTGTAGCTGTAGCACTTGGCTTTAACACTGAGCTGTTCCACTTTGCTGCAACACTGCAGCAGGATAAGTGTGGCCATCTCTCTCTCTCTCTCTCTCTCTCTCTCTCTCTCTCTCTCTCTGTGCTTACTCTTTGCTCTTCTCCCTTTGACATAGGATGACACAGGAAACAGGTCCCCATCAGCTGGAGACCCCTCAAACTTGGACTTTCCAGCCTCCAGAAATTTAAGAAAAAATTTCTTCTCTTTATCAAGTACCCACTCTGAGATAGTCTGTTATAGTAACACACAACGGACTGAGGCACATCCGTAGCCTGCATTCCATGAGTGTGGGTAAAAGACCTTGTGCTTGGCAGTGAGCCCACAGCCCATCTGTTTGTGCCTTTCCCTAATCCCTGAGAAGGGTGTTCAGTCCTCAGGGTCCCCAGGACCATCCTCTGATGTGAGGGGTAATTGCCAAGGCTGGAATCTTAGCTTCATTCTTTATAACCAAGCTCTTTGGCTCCTCTGTGCCTTAGTGTTAGATTCTTCATCTGTAAAATGGGAAATAACAACAGTATCTACCTGATGAGTTACTGTGAGGATTGAAGGAGGTGATTGGTGTCAATCCCTAGCTTCCTGTACACCATAGACCAAATGCTGCCAAAGAGATGGTCGTTCTTGTTATTGTTGTTATGACAACTTGTTTACAAGCTGGCGAACTGAGTAACCAAATAATCTACAGTCATGCTCTTCCCTAAGCTTTGTAATATTGCATTTAGGCCAAGCATGGTGGCACATGTCTATAATCCCAGTGCTCTGAAAGGCCAAGGAAGGACGATTGCAAATTTGAGCCCAACTTGGGTAACTTAGCCACGTACCAAGACCCTGTTTGAAAATAAAAAAATAAAAAAGAGACCAAGGATGTAACTCAGGGTGAAGTGTTTAATTCCTGGTACTGAAAAAAATATTGCATTTAATCCAATCTTTCTTTACAATAATGACTCAGAGTAGATGTTTGTGTTCTTATTGTAGACAGAGGTGAAGTTACTCATTCAGAGACACACAGTTCCTGACAACTCCTTCAGTTTGAAACCCAAGTCTAGACTCACCATACAGGTGGCTGAAAATACAGGGATAATATTTGGGTGGTGAGGGATAGGAAGACTAAGAGGGAGAGGAAATGGACAAGATGAAGCTGGGCATGGTGGCGCACGCCTGTAATCCCAGCACTCAGGAGGCCAAGGCAGAGGATCGCCACAAGTTCGAGGCCAGTCTGGGCTACATAGTGAGTTCAAGGTCTGCCCGAACTACGTAGCAAGATACTGTCTGAAAAAACCAAAGCAAAACAAACTAAAACCACCATGAAAGAAAGCAAGCAAGCCAGACAAGGAAAGAAAGGACATGGACAAGATGATTCTAAAATTCATATGGAATCCAAAAGAGCTAAAAAGTTTTCGAGAAAGAACAAAGTTGGATGACTCATACTTCACAAGGTTAAAACTTACTACTGTATCTACAGTGATGAAAGCAGTTTGATATTAGCATGTGATAGACATATAGATGGATGGGACAGAACCAAGAGTCCAGAAATAAACCCCATATGTACTATCAATTGACTTTCAGTGAGGGTGCCAAGACTGCTCAGTGGGGGAATAATCGTTTTCCACAAATGGTGTTGGGACAACGGAATATCCAAAGCATGAGAATGAAATTGGAGTCCTGCCTCTGAACAGACACAAAAATTAACCCGACATGGCTTAAAGACTTAAATGTAAGAACTAAGCCTGTCAAACTCTTAGAAGGACACATAGGTGTAGCTGTGCTCTTGAATTAAGGAACAATTTCTTAATTATGATGCCAAGAGCATATGCAACCAGAGAATAAACAGGCAAGCTGGACCTCACCAAAATTAAAAACTTTAGTGTTTCAAAAAAATACTGTCACTGTGGAAAGATAATGCACAGAACTGGATAAAGGTTTGGAAATCTCCTATCTGGTAGGAGTCTAGGCTGATAGGAGCCTAGTGTTTCATCTAACAATAAAACACAGGTCAATTTTAAAATGAGGGTAACAGATTTGAATAGATATTTATCCAAAGAAAGTACACAAACAGCCAATAAGCACATGAAAAGATTATTAGTCATTAGGGGAAATTAAACCAACAGCACAAGAGGATACCACTTTATACCCACTAGAGGGAGGGAGGGAGGGAGGGAGGGGAAGGGCAGGAATGTAAAGCAAGCAAGAAAGAGAAAAAGAAAAAGAAAAAAAGAGAAAGGAAGGAGGGTAGGAAGGAACAAATGGCAGTGAGGATGTGGGTAACCGGAGCACTGAACATGGCTCGTGGGAATGTAGTACGGCGCAATCATTACAGAGGTTTCTCAAAATACTAAAAATAGGGTTACCATTCGCTCCACTTCTGGGTGTAGAAGCAAATGAATTGAAAGCAGGATCTCCATGAGATACGTGCACACAACGTTCGTGACAGGATTATCCACCTTAGCCAAGGAGCGGAAGCAGCCGGAATGCCCATCCACAGACGAATGGATAAAGGAAATGAGGTCTACGCTTACAACTGAGGACCAGCCTTAAAGTAGAAGGAGAGCCTGTCACAGGCACCACGTGGATGCATGCTGAGGACGTTATGCTGAGAGATACAAGCCAGCCACGAAGGCAAATCCCGTGGGAGTCCACTTACCATATGAAGTATTTAAAATAGAAAAACTCAGAGACTCAGAGAGGAGAATGGCAGTTGCTCAGGGATAGAGGTGAGAGGAGTGTGGAGTTGTTCCACGGGTGCAGAGTTTTAGTTTTGCAAAACAGAAAAGTTCTAGAAATCTGCTACATAATGTGAATATAGTTAAGGCTACTGACTAGCACAGTTAAAAGTGGTTGGGGTGGGGTATGGTGGTACACTCCTGTCATCCCAGTACTCGAGAGGCTGAGGCAGGAGGATCACTGATAGTTCAAGGCCAACCTGAATTGCATAATAAAACTCTGTCTCAAAAAACCAAAAATAAATACATAAACAAACAAACAAACAAATAAAAGTTGTTGGAGGTAAATTTTACAGTGTGTGGAGTTTTTTTTTTTTTAAGCCACAATTTTTTTAAAAATGGAAAATAACAAGTGTTTGCAAGGAAGTGGGAACTATCATTTATTGCTCGGCCACTGTGGAAAAGTTTGGCAGTTCCTCAAAAAAGTGAAGGAGAGTTTTGATGTGACTCAATAATTCCAGTATAGACGTCTACTTGATCAAATTGGAAACATTCTCACTCATCAAGAACTTGCAAACTCATCTTCACAGCAGTGTTATTCATAACAGCCCCAAAGCGGAAAGAATCTAAGCTCCCATCAGCTGACGAACAGGTAAAGAAACACTGGTATATCTATACTGTGGAATATTACTTGGCTGCAAAGAGGAATACAATTCATACTAACAGGTGCTACGAGTGAACCCTGACAAGATTACATTAAGCAACAGAAGTCAGACAGTAAAACGATGTGTTATATGATTCCATGTATAAGAAATGAGCAGAACAGGCAAATCCATAAGGACTGAAAGTGGATTGATTGAAAGGAAGGAGGAATCAGGTATGGGATTTCTTTTGGGGTACAAAGGAAGTGTACTGGAATTAGCTAACTTTAAAGGGATAAAATGGTGAATTTTGTGTTCCTGAATTTTTTCTCAGTTATAAAGAAAGAAATAAGAGCTGGGGTGGTGGCACATGCCTGTGATCCCAGCACTCTGGGAAATTAATGCACAAAGATTACAAGTTTGATCCCAAACAGGACAGCTTGGTGAGATCCTGTCTCAAAATAAAAAATAAAAAGGCCAGAGATGTAGGTCAATACAAGGGCCCTGGGTTCAAGTCCCAGTAGTGAACGAAGCGGGGTGGGGGTGGGGCAGAAATAGAGACAAGATGCTGAGGAGGTTTTCAAAATATCTGTTCAAGTATGAGGCTGTGACGGCTTTGTTCAGGCTGTGCCGTGTCAGAGACCTGGGCTGCCTCTCCCACATGACTTTTGTCCCACCATCTGATCTGTCAGATTGAAACCTAGAAGGGCACAGAAAAGTGGTGGATGCTGGGAGTTCCCCAGTCCTCCCCTAGGGATAGCAAGCCTTTGACAAGCATGCTGGGGAGGAAGCTGCCAGCAGGAGGTCCCCGTCCCACACTCCTGGGGCCCCTTGTCCCTCTTTGGATTCCCTGGTGATCTTCCTTGGACTCCAAGGACCTCTTTCTCTGCTCCTTCATTTTGTTTGTTTGGTTTTTTTGGTACCAGGGGTCGAGCTCAGGTCCTTGTACTTTTGAGGCACGCAGCAGAACCACTGAGCTAAATCCCCGGCCCTCTGGCCCTTCTTATATTTAAAAAAAAAAAAAACAAAGCACTCTGGGAGGCTGATGCAGGAGAATTGCCAGATCAGGCAACAACTTAGCAAGACCCTGTCTCAAAAAAATTTTAAAAAGAAAGAAAGAAAAGAAAAACTGCAGATGCAAAGGCCCTGAGTTCAAACCCCAGTATAATCCAAACAAATGAACAAATAGACCATACTCTGCTGCAAGGCCAATCTAGTCTTCACATAGTGACTGATAATAGCTCAAAATAAGAGACTTCCTGGCTGGGCGTGGTGGTGTACACCTGTAATCCCAGCACTCAGGAGGCTGAGGCAGGAGGGTCATTGTGAGTTCGAGACCAGCCTGAGCTACATAGTGAGTTCCAGGTCAGTCTCAACTACATAGTAAGACCCTGTCTCAAAATACAAAAAAGAGGTCGTTAAGATGCCCCCCCCCAGTTGGACTGGCCTTCTTATGAAAGGGAAAATTTGGGTGCAGAGACAGACCTGGACAGAAGGAAGATCACACGAAGACACAGAGAAGGCCCTCTTCTGTCTATAAATCACGTCAAGAGCCTGGAACAAGTATTTACTCTCCGCCCTCGGAAGGAGCCATGCTTGCCGCCACCTTGGTCTGTCTTCCAGCCCCCAGGACTGGGACACAGTGTGATGCTGCTGTTGAAGCCACCGAGTTGGTGGTGCGTCGTTAGGGCAGCTCCCGCTGATGGGCCCAGAGAGAGGGATACCTCCACTCTTAGAAGAATGCCAACTAGGAACCCTAGAGGGAGAGAGGTAGATCATCCGTGGCTGCTGAGATTGAGGGTGAACGTGTGATAAAAAGCAGGATATTCACAGTCTCGTGGGGTCTTCCAACCAATTTCCTGCTAATTACAAAGAGGAAATGAGTAACTTGGAGTAGAGCAACCTAGAATGCAATTTTTTAAACTGCAAGTCTTCCTAGGGAGGTCTGATACTGGACCTGAGGCCAACTCACGGCCCCACAGTGGGGCGGCTAGGTCTGGGTGGACAGATCTGGCGCCTGCCTGTGATCACCTGCCCTGACTCAGGCAAGCTGTTCATTTCCTCTTTGAGAGTTTTTCCCTCCTTACCCTGCTAGTCTGATGTAGTCCTTGACAAGCACCTCTTAAAACAATCCCTATTTGTTAAAGTGCAGATGGGTTTCCTGGTAGGGATAACAGATCCCGTACACAAACCCACTAATTATTCATCCACCCGTGCAGCCACACAAGCCACAAAACCAGCATCCTTTCAGCGACGCCCCTCAGGCCCCACCCGGCTCCTCTGGTCTCTTACCTGGTCCTCTTCTTATTCCCTTTGTCCCAGTGAGGGGCTGAGGTGGAAAGTTCAATGACTTGCCCAAGACCCCGAAGCCACGAGGGAGCAGGTGGGTCCTACAGCTTCTCAGCAAAGAGCCCATTACCCTCCTCATGGCACCAGGTTCTTTTGCTTACTTCAAGATAGAGATCACAGGAAGGCAAACAATGCCAAGGGAACAAGACTTTGTTAGGGCTTATGCTTGATCACAGGGGAGCATCGCACAGAATAACGTTGCCTGACTGTTTTTTTGTTTTTCTTTTTTAAAGCGGGGCCAAGTTTTTAGTCTCATCCTTGCCTGTGCAGGCCTGCGGGTGGTGTCCGTGCATGGATCAGGACTTCTGCACACACCTCATCTGATCCTTGCTCTCAGACCCAAATCTGTGCTCGGCACAATGATCTGCACATTCAATTCCTTCGCTCTCTGCTCCAGGAAAGACCACAGAGGGCCTCCCTCTGCCACCCCAGGAAGGTCATGTGCGGTCAGAGCCACCCACGCTGCAGGAAACAGATGACATAATAGGTCTAACCCCACTTCTTGCTAAAGATGAAAAATATGGTTGTGAAATCAGGCCTTTCTTACTCTGCCTCAGCAACTGTGCCAGGAACCATCTATGCCCTCAGAAGGCTCCTAATCTCGCCAGAAGATAAGGAGCATAAGAATCCCACTTGGCTCGTCTTTCCCTCCAGATTGTCAAGGAAATGTCTAGAAATGCCTGCTCCCTGCCCTACTGCCTCTCCCTGGTTCCTGCTGCAGTGGACGATGGCCCTCAAGGATGGCTCACTGCAAGGAATGATCCTCTTATGGGCATCGTCTACTGAAATATGGCAACTCCAAGAGGAGAGACTGTCTATGCAACACACGTAGTTCCAACTATTTTACAGTTTTTGAGGGACATGAGAAGATGCTGAATTAGGAGTTGACAGATCTAGAGTTAAGCAGTTCTGCTACTTACTAGCTGAGTGGTCAAGTCATTAACTCCCCCTGGGCCTCAGTTTTCCTGTCTGTAAGATGGGCATAGTAGTGCATATCAGCCTGAAAGCACTGTAAGAATTAGCTGAGTTTGTGGGTGTGAGGCTGGAGCTCCCACTCAGAGATGAAGGCTGTGAACGCTGTTCAGAGGGACTGTGGGCAGGGATCACCAGGAAGAAATGGTGTCTTTGGTGGTATATATGTGAGTGAATAGGAAAGAGCATCTTTTTTTTTTTTTCCTGTCTTGCTTAAAATATGTGTGGGTAAAGTGGATCACAAGTTCAAACTCAGCCCAGGCAACTTAGCAACTTAGTAAGACCCTGCCTCAAAATAAAAAATAAAAAGGGCTGGGGATGTAGCTCAGTGTGAAAGCCCTGGGTTCAATCCTCAGCAACACACACACACACACACACACACACACACACACACACATGCACATGTAATGTGTGCAAGACAGTTTAAAGCAAAAATAACGCTATCACAAAGCTTATTACCTAAGTGTAATTTATAATATGTATAACTATAGGGCTGGGGATTTAGCTCATTGTTTCGGTGGCCTGCCTTGAAAGCACAAGGACCCAAGTTCAATCCCCGGTACCAAAAAAAAAAAAGTATAACTATAGTATGAAGGATGAAAGAAAAATTAACCTATATGGATGCAAAAAGTAGCATTTTCATAACAGATTCTACAGACATTTCAGAAGACAGAGGCAATGACCAATGGTATTATTATGTCTCAGTAGATTGTGAAGAGTTAAAATGTATATCGTATTCCCTACAGTAACTGCTACAATGGGAATGCAAAGAAACACAGCAGAACAACCAGTATATAAATTAAGTGAATATTCTAAAATAAATGTACAATTAACACCCCCCCAAACAAGAGAGACCAGAAGAACACAAAGCAAACAAAAAGATGGGTCAAATAAATTGGTAGACCCAACTCCATCAATCCAACTATGTTATTAAATGTAGATAAACTTGTCTTAGGGCCCCCAAGGACACCCCTATGTTTGGAGATTCACGAGAAAGATCATTGGTACTCAGCATATAGTCATAGTTATGGTTAAGGTTTATTACATGGATATATAAATGAAGCATTGCCAGATCACAAAGGAAAACATCAGAAGTAGATTCAGGTATGCAGGCTTCCTTATGTTTTTTTCTTCTTAAAAGCAACCATACAGAACACGTTCTCCTCCCAGCCAGGAAATGCAATGCCGTGTGTGATCTGCCTGTGGAAGCCCATCAGAGACCCACAGGAGGTTTTCCAGGGCCTGGCCAGGTAGACACTCTGCCTAGCACCTACCAAAACTCCAGCCGCCCAGGAGGAACCCTGGGAGTTCTTTGAACCTCTGAGTTTGGGGATCAAGCAAATGAGCAGTGTGGCTGTCATCTGATGTCCTTGCGCAGTGCAACGTAAACCACATGGCTTCACACAGATGCTCTAGGAACAGGGGACCATCCTTCTCAGGTAGCTGCTGGCTGGGCACACTATGAGGGCCAAGTTCCCGGATGGGACCTAAAGCTGAACCAGGCAAGCAGGCCTTTCCAGGAATAGGTTACTCTGTGCTGCACCAGACTAAATATTCCAGTTAAAGATCACGGATTGTCAGTGCAAGAGCTCCCTACAAACTTTCTACAAAGCATTCATTTTAAATGTAAGGACACAGCTAAAAATAAATGTACAATATGAGAAGGGACACTTCATACTCATTAGGAAGATGTAATAATTATAAATATGTATGCAACTAATAATAGAATGTAAAGATAGATAAAGCAAAATTTGCCAGGATTAAAGGGAAAAAATAGACAAATCCATGTCATAGTTGGAGATTTTAAAACAGCTCTCTTAGTAATTAGACTGAACACATCAATGGAAATTGGTGAAAGCACAGAAGATCTGAATCACTTGGCCCAGTTGACCTTTATCAAACTGTACATTCAAGGGCCAGGGATTTAGCTCAGTGGTTCCGCCCCCCTGCCTCGCAATCACAAGGTCCTGAGTTCAATCCCCGGTACCAACAAAACAAAATAAAAATCTGTACATTCAACAAATGTATAATACACATCCTTTCTCAAACACACATAAGACTGCTGAAATATACCACATACCTGACCAATGAATAACTCTACACATTTAAAAAAATTATGTCAAGGAATATGCACTCCAATCACAATAAAATTAAATTAAAATCAGTAACAATAATGTATCTAGGAAAAACAGAGAACTTAACATGTTTCTAAATAATCCATGGATCAAAGAGGAATTACAAGAAAAATAAGATATTTTTCATTGAATATACAACAAACTAAAACTATGGCTTACCTGTGTGTGTGTAGATGTGCTTACTACCTACCACAACAAAAATTATGGGATTTGGTTAGCCCAGTGATCAGAGGGAGATTATGGCTTTTAATCCTACAGTAGAAAGAAGGAGAGAGAGGGAGAGAGAGAGAGAGAGAGACTTAAAAAAACACCAGTGTAGGGCAAAGGGAGGGCAGGGGTAGGGGGAAAAAATGAGAACCAAGATCTGTCATGTAAAGGTACAAGACCCCAATGATAAATGTAACTGTACTGTATACCTAAAAAGTACCAATAAACTCAATGAGAAAAAAACAAACCACCAATGTCAACCCAAAGTAAGTAAAAAGGAGGAAATAATGACATCAAGAGCAAAATCAATAAAATAGAAAACAGAGCAAAATGAGAGATAAAAATCAGTCGAAAGATTAACAACATAGATAAAATCCTAACCTGATTTAAAAATGGGTTCTCATTATAGATTCTTCAGACATTTAAGGAGATAAAGGAAATAAACAATGGGTTAAAAAGCTTATAAAGTTAATTAGAAGTAATTTTGAGAAGGATAAGAATAAATATACAATATACAAAAACTTATGAAATGTAGCTAAAGTAGTGTTTATATAGAAATTTAGATATATATATATATTCAAAGAAATTTATATATATCCATCTACATTCAAAAACAAGATTGATTTCAAAGCAATAATTTAAACTTTTATTTTAAGAATCTAGAAAAATAAAGAGCAAATTAAGCCCAAAGCAAGCAAAAGAAATAATGATTGAAATAGAAATTAATGGAGTGAGAACAGACAATAGAAAAAAAATGAACAGCAGGGAGTGGTGATGCACACCTGTAATCCCAGCACTCAGGAGGCTGAGGCAGGAGGATTGCTGTGAGTTTAAAATGAGCCTGGGCTACATAGTGAGTTCCAGGTCAGTCTCAACTACATAGTGAGACCCGGTCTCAAGACCCCCCCAAAAATGAACAAAACCAAAATTTGGTACTTTGAAAAGATCAACAAAATTGATAAATGTTGCTGGGCATGATGGCATAACCTGTAGTGCCAGCACTTGGGAGGCTGAGGCAGGAAGATCACTGTGAGTTTGAGGCCACATTGGACTACATAGTGAGTTCAAGCCCAGCCTAAACTACATAGAAAGACCCTGTCTCAAAAACTTACAGGTCAGGGATATAGCTCAGTAGCACCGTGCCTGCCTTGAAAGCGCAAGGTCCTGAGTTTGATCTCTGGTACCAAAAAACAAAAAGCGAAAAAAAACACCCCAAACAAACAAAAATTACAAGCTTTCTAGCTAGATTAACCAGGAAAAAAGAATCAGTAAAATTAGGAATAAACGAGGGACAGCACTACTAACCTCATAGAAATAAAAAGGGTATTATGAATAAGTATGTACCAACAAAATAAATTTCTTAAAGGAAACGGACAAATTATCAGCCTACGTTTAATTAATGAACATGGTTAGCAAATCTGGCCTAGGCTTTGATGTTTTGTGAAGATCATCAGATGTTCTGGGTTCTGTAAATCTACAGAAAAGTTGCTGATGAGTAAGTTTTATGACTCGTGACTTTTTAATTCCTTTTCCCAGTGACAACTACCCTTGTAGTTAACCAATAAGATACAAAAGTCCTTGTCCCCTGGAGAATAGGAGGGAACAGGGAGAGACACCAGATTTAGCCCGTGCGGAACGTCACCTGGAGCCTGCCACCTCCAGCCACGCTAGTGGGAGACGAATAGGTACAACCCTGCTCAGCTGTGTGACCTCCAACAAGAGCGATTTTTATTTATCTATCTATTTTTGAGTGATTTTTTTTTTTTTTTTTTTTTTTTT
>NW_022900929.1:18009104-18020886 GCF_012274545.1 Fukomys damarensis | reverse complement strand
TTTTTTTTTTTTTTTTTTTTTTTTTTTGTACCGGGGATTGAACTCAGGTCCTTGCACTTACACGGCAGGCCACCAGACCGCTGAGCTAAATCCCCAGCCCTTGAGTGATTTTTAAAGTCAACTACAAGCAAGTAGACTGGAAGATGGATTTAAGCTTTCCCTTGGTTCCGGCAGGAATGATAAAAGGGTACAATGCTGGGGGGAAAGTAGTTCTTCAAAATGTTAAGCAGAGAATCACTGCATGAGCCAGTATAGCAAGCGGGTCCCCTTATTTCCTGTATTTTGATGACACCAGGGATCTCCCTGAAGGAGAAGGACCGGACCCTCCCAGGGTCAGCTAATTCTTAGAGATAACATTGGCCATGAGCGTGTCTTTTCTGTGCCAACTAACAATTGCAGAATCAGACTGCAGATCCTGCCTCAGACCCCTCTGCTCCAGACGCAGGGCCAACCCATTCTCCTTGGAGCCAGGTACTGGACAATTTGAGACAGTGTCCACCACTGAGGACCAATAATGTGTGTACTTTGGATTGAACCCAGGGCCTTACATGGAGTCACATCCCAGCCCTTTCTGACTTTTTATTTTGAGACAAGGTCTTGTTAAGTCACTAAATTGCCCAGGTTGGACTCAAATTTGAAATCCTCTTGCCTCAGCCTTCCAGAATGCTGAGGTTACAGGATTGTACCACTACATCTGGCTTCCAGAGCCAATTTAAGAGACTCAAATTTGTGAATCCTAAGCCTGCTTAGCTTGCCTCCCTCCATTGCTTCCCAGGAATCCACAGCACAGGCTGTGGCCTATGTTTCCTTCTCCCTTGGCCTTCTGGTCGACCCTGTTGGTCTCCATGTGCCACCTCCTCCTGTGGCCTGGCCATGGAGCTTCCTGTTTCCAGGGATCTGTGAGCAAAACCTTTCCCTGTGCAACAGTCATTCCTGTGTCTTAGATCCCTGGTTTTAAGAAAAATCCCAGATACCTTTAAAACACCCAACAATTCCTCTTGTAAGTATCTACCCTAAAAAACATCGAAAACATATTTAAATACTTGAATGCAGATGTTCTTAGCTGCTCTGTTCACAACAGCCAGAAGGTAGAAACATCCAAATGTCCATCTGTGGATGACTGGATTAGCAAAGGGAATATTATTCAGCCATAAACAGGAATGAAGTATGGATAGACAGTGCAATGTGGATGAACTCGGAAAGACTTATGCTCAGTGAAAGAAGCCAGGGGCCGGGGTTTAGCTCAGTGGTGCTACCGCCTGCCTTGCAAAGTCAAGGACCCGAGTTGGATCCCCAGTGCCGAAAAAGAAAAGAAAGAAAGAAGCCAGGCACAAAAGGTCACACATTATATGACACCATTGTGAAATGTCCTCAGTAGGCAAATCCACAGAGACAGAAAGCGGATTAGTGGTTGCCAGGGGCCAGGAGGAGGGAGGAATGGGAAGCAACTGCATAATGGGGTGGGGCTCAACATAAAAATGTTTTGGAACTAGAGATGGTGATTGTGCAATTGTCAGTGTTCTAAGTGCACTGATTGTCTGCTTTATTTTATCGTATTTTTTTAAAAACATTTTTTGGTGCTTTGAGACAGGGTCTTGTTATACTGTACATAATTCAGGCTAGCCTCAGATTCATAGCGAGCCTACTGCCTCAGCCTCCCGAGTATTGGGATTACAGGTGTGCACCACCACACTGGACTATTTGTTCACTTTACAATGATTACTTTTATGTCATGTGTGTTTCACCTCCATTATTAGACAATTAATGTAAACTAAACAAAGTAGGTGAGGCATGAAGGAAACAAGATCAATCACGCGTTGGTAATTATTGAAGCTGTCATGGGTACTTGGGTTTCATCTTACCAAGTCTCGCGCTGGGGACTTAGCTCAGTGGTTCGGTGGCCTGCCTCATCTTACCAAGTCTCCCTGCTTAGACAAATGTTTCATCTTCAAAATTTTGTTTTGGGCTGGGGATTTAGCTCAGTGGCTCCACTGCCTTCCTTGCAAGCTCAAGGACCCAAGTTTGATTCCCAGTACAAAAAAAAAAATCTTACTTTGTTTCTTTAAAGAGAAGGACTTCTGGCGATTAAAAACACGAGTGTCTGAGAATCAGAGGAAGACTGGGGAGGAAATCATAAAATTAAAAAGTAGAAATCATAAAATTAAAATGTGGAAAGTTCACTATTTGTAAAGCAATACGTTGCTATATCTAACACATGATTTTAAAAAATAAGCACATAACTGGGCCAGGTAGTTCAGTGGTTCCAGCGCTTGCCTTGCAAGCGCAAGGGCTAGAGTTCGATCCCCAGTATCAAAAACAAAACAAAAGAAAGCACATAACTGAAATTAAACACAAGTAGGCACATGATTGTCCACCCTCAACAGTTTAAATGGACAAAGTATTTAAATAGGTATATTTACATAGACAAAAAACAAACAAACAAACAAACAGTACATCAGGCTTCTTCCTACATACATGGTCCTACTGCATCCTAGCATCTGAAGTATATTTCTGTAAGCTAGGGACGGTGATGCACATAGACCTGCAAATTTGACACTTGGGAGACTGAGGCAGGACAGTTGCAAGTCCGAGGCCAGCCTGGACAACCTGGCAAGACCTTGTTTCAAAATGCAATTTTTAAAAAGGTCTGAGGGTGCAGCTCAGC
Organism: Fukomys damarensis; assembly: GCF_012274545.1. Classification (NCBI taxonomy): domain Eukaryota; kingdom Metazoa; phylum Chordata; class Mammalia; order Rodentia; family Bathyergidae; genus Fukomys; species Fukomys damarensis. Next base: position 18,018,221 of record NW_022900929.1, on the reverse strand, counting down.
AATAAAGCATTGGTGATTGTGCAATTGTCAGTGTTCTAAGTGCACTGATTGTCTGCTTTATTTTATCGTATTTTTTTAAAAACATTTTTTGGTGCTTTGAGACAGGGTCTTGTTATACTGTACATAATTCAGGCTAGCCTCAGATTCATAGCGAGCCTACTGCCTCAGCCTCCCGAGTATTGGGATTACAGGTGTGCACCACCACACTGGACTATTTGTTCACTTTACAATGATTACTTTTATGTCATGTGTGTTTCACCTCCATTATTAGACAATTAATGTAAACTAAACAAAGTAGGTGAGGCATGAAGGAAACAAGATCAATCACGCGTTGGTAATTATTGAAGCTGTCATGGGTACTTGGGTTTCATCTTACCAAGTCTCGCGCTGGGGACTTAGCTCAGTGGTTCGGTGGCCTGCCTCATCTTACCAAGTCTCCCTGCTTAGACAAATGTTTCATCTTCAAAATTTTGTTTTGGGCTGGGGATTTAGCTCAGTGGCTCCACTGCCTTCCTTGCAAGCTCAAGGACCCAAGTTTGATTCCCAGTACAAAAAAAAAAATCTTACTTTGTTTCTTTAAAGAGAAGGACTTCTGGCGATTAAAAACACGAGTGTCTGAGAATCAGAGGAAGACTGGGGAGGAAATCATAAAATTAAAAAGTAGAAATCATAAAATTAAAATGTGGAAAGTTCACTATTTGTAAAGCAATACGTTGCTATATCTAACACATGATTTTAAAAAATAAGCACATAACTGGGCCAGGTAGTTCAGTGGTTCCAGCGCTTGCCTTGCAAGCGCAAGGGCTAGAGTTCGATCCCCAGTATCAAAAACAAAACAAAAGAAAGCACATAACTGAAATTAAACACAAGTAGGCACATGATTGTCCACCCTCAACAGTTTAAATGGACAAAGTATTTAAATAGGTATATTTACATAGACAAAAAACAAACAAACAAACAAACAGTACATCAGGCTTCTTCCTACATACATGGTCCTACTGCATCCTAGCATCTGAAGTATATTTCTGTAAGCTAGGGACGGTGATGCACATAGACCTGCAAATTTGACACTTGGGAGACTGAGGCAGGACAGTTGCAAGTCCGAGGCCAGCCTGGACAACCTGGCAAGACCTTGTTTCAAAATGCAATTTTTAAAAAGGTCTGAGGGTGCAGCTCAGCAATAAAGCACTCACCCCAGGCTCATCCCCTAGAATGGCACAATAATAATAATAATAATAATAATAATAATAACCCTGATGAGTACAAGCAGTTTCTTCAGAAGTTAGCCCCTCCTGTGAGGACTGAGCCTGGAGTTGGGCGGAAAGAAGGCTGGAAGAGACCCTGTGAATGGGTTGGCACCCGTGTTGCCTGACTGCAGCCCCTTCCAAGACTCTGCTGAGAGTGTGGGGATCAGGTCTGTGGGCCAAGTCTACCCACAGCCTGGCGTGAACAGTCCCCAGGGCTACTGGCTCTTATATTTTCAGAGGGCTGTTACCAGACCATATGGGGCCTGCGACACCTAAAATGTATATTATCTGCCCTTACAAATTTTGCTGAGCCTGCTCTGCATATTTAGCCCTTAAGATCAGTATAGTCTTGTGAGCTGTGGTGGTCCAACCTCAACTATACTGTAGGGAATTCATGGATATAGTGTGTCAAGGGAAGATTACTGTAATCCTTCCCCTTGGGAGGCTGAGGCAGGAGGTCCTAAGTAGCTGGGGTTACAGGTGTATACCACCACACCCAACACAAATAATTCTTTAATGATTATTATTTTTATTGTTGCTTTTTTGACATGGGATCTCACTATGTAGTTCAGGCTGGCCTCAGACTCACTGCAGTCCTCCTGCCTCAACCTCTGGCGTGTTGGGATTACAGGTGTGCGCTACCACACCTGGCTTTTAAAATTATTTTTCAAGAGTTGACCCTGCCATTCTGTGGGCTCCCAAGTCCAAACTCTGGAGGGAAGGCCAGCAGGCTGGAGGCCCAGGGAAGAGTCGATGTTACAGAAGCAGCCATTCTGCCTGCTGCACGGTGTGCTATTCACTGAAATAGCATCTGCGAATGAGAAGTTCATTCATGAAATAGCCCAGCACAGCAGTGGGAAAACAAGTCTCAAGTCTGCCTCCCCAAGGGTATGGTTAGGGGTGTTTGTAGGATAAAGAAGGGGGAAGGTGAGTGGAGACAAGTAGTCAGTAGTCTGCACACACATGCTCAACTGTCAGGGCTCTTCACAGGACACATGTTCAGAAAATGGCTTTTTTTTTTTTTTTTTTTTTTGGTCTTTTGAGACAGAGTCTCGCTATGTAGTTGAGACTGACCTGGAACTCACTACGTAGACCAGGCTGGTCTTGCACTCACAGCGATCCTCCTGCCTCAGCCTCTGGTGTGTTGGGATTACAGGCATGTGCCACCACACCTGGCTTATAAAATGGCAGTCTTAGCCTGATCTGGGGACAGAATTTCCTGTCCATTGAGGTCAACAAGTCCCCCATCTCACATCTGCACAGATCCAAGGGAATGGTCAGTGGTTTCCACCAGCTTGAGACAAATAGCAGCCTCCAAGTTCCTAAAAAGTAACTTAGGCAGCAGATTACCACTGTGACCTAGGCATCACAGCTATGTCTACAGCAAAGCTAATGGGAATCTAATAATATAATGCCCAGCTATGTGACTTCTAAAACTGGTGATAAAAGTGAGTAACTAGAAGCAAGTGTAGATGCCAGGCATGGTGATGTACACCTGTGATGTTCAGCACTCTGTGAAGCTGAGGCAGGAAGATCACAAGTTTGAGCCCAGCCTGGGTAACTTAGAGACTTAGTGAGAACCTGTCTCAAAATAAAAACTAAAAAAAGACTGGAGATGTAGCTCAGTGGAAAGGTCTGGGGTTCGATCCCAGCACTGAGAAAGGAGGACAGAAGAAAAAGCCAGGGAGGAAAGAAGGAAGGAAGGGAGGGAGGGAGAAGAGAGAAAGAAACATAGGAAGGAAAGAAAGGAAGAAAAGAGAAAGAGAGAGAATGATGCAGTACTGCAGGGGTTACATCTGCTGGGCATGGTCAGCTGTGACTTTATTCTCACTGAAATCTTGAATCTGAATTCCTCCTCCTTCAGAAAACCTCAGCCTTTGATTTTAAAGACTTCAAGTGATTAGATGAGGCCTACCCACATTAGGGAGGGCGGTCTGTTTTGCTCAAAATTTACTGATTTAGCCGGGTGTGGTGGCGCACACCTGTAATCCCAGCCCTTGGGAGGCTGAGGCAGGAGGATTGCTGTGTTTCGAGAGCAGCCCGGGCTACATAGTGAGTTCCAGGTCAGTCTCAACTACATAGTGAGACCCTGTCTCAAAAAACCTAAAAAAGAAAAATTACTGATTTATGTCTAAAACATACATTCGCAGCACCATCTAGACAGATGCCCCACCAAACTAATACTTTGGCCAAACGGTCACATGAAACCAGTCATCCCACTGCTCTTCTGTCTGTTCCTCAAGATCCAGGCTCTGTTACCCTCAGAACTGAAGAGAGAGAAAAGGTGTTGATTTCCCTCCAGGCTGAGGGAAGACCCGCAACTTCATTCTTCATCCAAGCACTGGCCTCATTCCAGAATGACTTACAGCGGAACTCCCACTCCTGGGGGAGAACACTCTCCCTGACGCACTGATAAAGGGGTGTCCTTACTGCTGCATCAGAATGATGAGAGTTCAAGTCTGGCTCAGGGACAGCAGTGAAGGGCCCAATTCTCCCCAGGAGGTGCTTTTTTTTTTCTCTTCCACAGCTGCCCCAGATGCCTTGCAGCTGGCCCCAGCTACCTCAGGTGCACGGTGGCCGCTGTGGGAGGAGCCATGGCAGTAAGCAGCCATGCAGGCCATCCCAGACGATGCCACTCCACAGCCCCTCTGGGTGAGTCTGTCCCTCTCCAGCCCCTCCCCTCCCCGTGGCGACACAGGGCATCTCACGCTGTTCAGGCACGAGTCCTCCTTGTTTTCTATGAGCGACTTTCTCCACACCCCTAGAGGGTCAGTCTGCGCCTGCTCCCCCAGGTGCTGCAGCAAAAGTCCTAATGCTGCCCGTTCGTGAGCTCTGTCTTGAGTAGAGCAGGCCAAACTGGTACACTAGAGCTGGCGATGCCCAAGGTGGCTGGTGCTGACCGAAGCCAGCAGTGGAGCTGTAAGCATTAAGCCAGCAACAGAGAGTAACAAAGAACTGCTGACAGCCGCCATCTGTGATCGCCAGAAGAATCTGCAAGGGCTTCTCACAGCTGCTGCTCCAGCTGCCAGGAGGACCACAGGGGCTTTATAACCCTAAGAGCGTTAGCCATTGGCATCCAAACCTCGGGGCTGTTAACACTAAGAGTTATACGTTGCCTGTTTGTGATTTCCGTCCAAATTGAGCCAAAGAACCCTCAGCCACTTGGTTCACTTTCACTTCTGCCCCTAACCCACTGCGGGGGCCTGGACGGGTGTCTGCCAGCTCCAGGCTGCCTATTGGCTACTGAGGAACATTGTGCATGATAGAGGTTCTGTAAATACTTGTTAGGTGGCTTTAGCTTTAGGAGGCTTCATTAGATCAGAAAATAGCTCTTTCTCTAAGCCATCCGCCCCAACTCCTGTACTCATCCCTAAGCTTTGTTGTTGTTGGTTGTTTGGTTTTTTTTTGGTACTGGGGATGGAACTCAGGTCCTTGGTCTTACGAGACAGGTGGTGGCACCACTGAACCAAATCCCCGGCCCCATCCTCCCTAAACTTTGTGTCACAGTGCCCATGTGCCCAAGTTTCTGTCCAAAGAGCAGTACAGTGGACCCTTGATTTATGAATTTAATTGGTCTCTGAGGGCTGTTTGTAACTCAAGTTGGGTGTAAGTCAATACAGCTGAGATATAGATAACAAGAGGCAGATGCTATAGATAACAAGAGGCAGATGAATTTGCCATTAACTTCATTAACCCAAGTTGTTTGTATATCAGGCTGGTTGTAACTTGAGGGTCCACTATATTTGGATTTTTGGATCAAAAGTTGAAATCTTATCTCCCAGACACATAATGAGAGTTTACTACTATTGCCAACCACATGCCAGACAGTATAAGTGTTGTACCTACCCTTAAAACAGTCTGCCTATTATCCCAGCACTCTAGGAGGCTGAGGCAGGAGGATCACAAGTTTGAGTCTAGCCTGGGCAACTTAGCAATATCCTGTCTCAACAGGGCCAACCAGGGCTTTCAGGATGAGACAAACCCTCAGAGGTGGAGGTCACCAGAAATAACAGTTTCCTTTTCCAAACAGGTCACTGACTCCTTTGGGGACCCTCCCCCAGGAACATGGGACTTCATAGATCTCCCCGAGTCACTCACAGAATTGTGCTGATGTGTGTGGTTAAAGGGACCACTTCGTGGTGCCCATACCAAGATGAGAGCCACCCAAAATACAAACTCAAGCCTCCCGCTTCTGACACTCAGGAACTGCTAGCCTTTTGTTTAGTTTAGTTTTGTTGTTTGTTTGTTTTTGTTTTTGGTATGGGGAATTGAACTCATGTCCTTACCCTTGCAAGGCAGGCAGTGGAACCACTGAGCTCAATCTCTACTGCCCGCTCCCAAAATTTTTTTTCCAGTACCAGGGATTGAATTTGAGACCTTGCACTTGCAAGGCAGGCAGCAGAACCACTTGAGGTAAATCCCTGGCTACTTGCCTTTTGGAAAGACTGGTTTTTCCAGCTTCTACTTATTTCACACTAGCAAATAAAAATCCACTCTTGACACCCTTTCCACTATTTCCAGACGTGCTCTCATCTGAATCTTGTCTCCAGCCTTCGACTTCCCTGATCTCCAGCCATCCTGCCCATCCGTCAGGTGAGTATAAACTAGTAACTGTACAGTGGAGAATCTCAGAAGACACTACTTTAATCTATTAAATAAAAGATTACAAGGAGCCATTGCTTTGGACAAGGATTCTGCACTGGGCTCCAAGAGACCACGCTAAAAATCAAAATGGAGTCACTTATGCTCAAGTCCCATATCACCAACCCCAAACTAAGTTGCTATCTGATCTTCTCAACCACGTAGCAGTCAAGCTTCCAAACAAGCCAGTGAAATCAGCAGTGATAACTGAATGTGGTGGTGCATTCCTGTAACCCAACTATTTGGAAGGCTGAGGCAGGAGGATAGGTGGACAATCATCTATGCTGCCCTTTTAAAGTATTGTTGATACTGCTTTGAAGTCTGTCTGTTTGTTTCAGATAAGACCCTCCCCTGCAAAAAAACTTACAAGGATGTAGCCAAAATCACTGAGTCACTCTGTTTGTGGTGCTGGGGATTGAACCCAGGACATTATGCATTCTAGGCAAATTATATATTCAATGCTCCACCACTAGCTACACCCTCAGCTCTGCTTCACTCTTTTTAGGTAACGTGGAGTAAAAGTTGCTCATTATAATACTGAATTCTCTGCCCAGAAGTGTTCTCACTTGCAATTAAAAAAAAAAAAATCCCAGCACTCTGAAGCAAGAGAATCACAAGTTCAAACCCAGCCTCTGCATCTTAGCAACTTAGGAAGACCTTGTCTTAAAATAAAAAATATAACAGGGCTGGGATAAAACTCAGTGCAAAGGCCGTGGGTTTAATCCTTAGGATACACACACACACACACACACACACACATTTTTTGTTTTAAATATGCATTGTATGACCCCAAACTGAGCATGTCCAGGAACACGTCCACATCTCCATGTGGTGATGGGTAAATACATATGCGCTTCCCAGATAAAGGCCCCCTCCTTTCTTTGTTCCAGGCAAAACTCCTTTTTGAGAACTGCCCAGTGCTCTCCCTAGTTGCTCCCAGTAATAATAAGCCTTTCGCCACTGTGCGCCCCTAATTGTGATCGTCAGGGGCTTAACACCCAAGAGGTGAACCCACTTAGAGTCCATTGTGTTCCATTATGGAGTAAAATGTTGCTGGATTCTAGGAGAGCAAACAGAGCCAATTACAATCTTTAAAATAAATGAAATAAATTGCGCGTGCGCGTGTGTGTTTGTGTGTGTGTGTGTGTGTGTGTGTGTGTGTGTTTTACTGTAACTTGAAACTAGGGCTTTTGCATTGAGCTACATCCCCAATCCTTTTAATTTTTTCTTTTAAAATAGAGACAGGATCTTGTTAAGGTTGTTCAGGCTGTACTTGAACTTACGATCCTCCTGCCTCAGCCTCCCAGAGTGCTGGGATTACAAATGTGCACCATCCGGCTCACCTTCTGGGTAGAATTATAGAACAGAAAATGGATAGTTGTGGGAAAACAGGTGAATTTTGAATGGTCTATAATCCAATTATAGTATTGTACTGTAACGGCAAACAGGAAACACCAAAAAGCACCCAGGACTTGGAGAAAGAAAGCAAACTATTTATGTCAACAGGCCTGGTGGGATAGTTCCTCAAAGAACCAGGCAACTATTACTTTTTTTTTCTTTTTGTTTTTGAGACAGGGTGTCACTATGTATTGAGACTGACCTGGAACTCACTATATAGCCCAGGCTGGTCTCTAACTCACAGCAATCCTCCTGCCTCAGCCTCCCGACTGCTGGGATTACAGGCAAACACCAAGATGTCCAGCGGTATCATTATTACTGATTGGTCTATAACAAATTCAAATTCAGGTTAGAAAATGTTAGTTTAGGGTAAGGTTGGCTAGATAAGGGAGATGCATATTTGGATTGCCCATCATTCGGGGCAGGGTCTGCCAAGGAGGAATTTCCTTGGACTGAAAAATAAAACTGCTCAGGGCCAACACTATCCTGGACCGGTGCCTCACCTGCCTGTCATCCTACTCCCTTTCTGGCCTGGCAGCAGCAGGTCGCAGTGGCACTGGGGCCGGTCCTGCCCACCAGGCCTTCATGAGGTACCAGATGGCCTGAGACCAGGGCTGTATCAGAAACACAGCTTCCAGGGTACGTTACATTCCAGGATGGGTTCAAGGCCTGGGCAGTACGGAGTCTTGCAGGGAGATATCAAGGTGTGTCCTTGACAGCATTAGCAGGTTAGATAGGGAGTTGTTCTCTTGGCAGCGCTGGCAAGAAAATATGTGATTTCAATAATCATTCATTACAGACTACAGAACTTTGGAGTTACTAATTGCACCTTCAGAATAACCCATACCACACTTTTCCTTTTCAGTACCAGTGTTAATTTCTTACTCTTCATCATGGTGTTGTGGTTTTGTGAGCTGGGTAAAGACTTACGTGGGAGGGCTGAGGATTTAGCTCAGTGGTTTTGCCGCCTGCCTCATAAGCACAAGATCCCAAGTTCCATCCCCAATACCAAAGAAACAATGTTATATGGGAATTCTCTGTGCTATGTTTACAATTCTTCTGCCTCTTTTACTCCTCTGTTTTGTGTTTTTGTTTGTTTGTTTTGTTTTGTTTTGTTTTTAGTTAAATCGCATTTTTAATGTTTGTTTACCAGGCCATCCAGGTACAAAGACATAGCAGACCTGACTATTCTCCCTTTTTCTTTTTTCTTTTTCTTTTTATTGAGTTTATTGGTACAATCCAGGTATACAATACAGTTACATTCATCATTGGGATTCTATACCTTTACATAATAGGTCTTGATTCTCATTTTTTCCCCTTGTCCCTACCCTCCCTTCACCCCCTCCTCCCCTCCCCATTTACAAACACTTTATTTCCATGTTTTTCAGTTTCTCATATTTTTTTCCTCTCCCTTATTACCTTTCCCCCACCCTTCCCACTTTCCCTACACCTTTAGTCCTTTACTTCCTATTTCATATTATTAATTATCTCATTAGGATCCTGTGTACTATTATAGTTTTTCACACCAAAGAAACTATTCGGTATCTCAGTTAAAGAAATCTCTGTATGAACATTAAAAATAGGGAATCCTAAAATAAAACAAAAAAGGAAAGTAAAAGAGAAAAGGCAATGATGTAACATTAAAATAATCCTTAATTCTGGAGATGAAAATGGTCCCTGAACATATTTAAATTGCTTCTTGCTCTTATAGTCTTGTCTTATTCTTTTTCATTATTTAGAGAATACTTTATTAGTTTCTTTAATCAAACCCACGTAGATATGACCTTACATATTTAGTATGATGTGTTACCCCTGTATACATGAAAAAAAA
>NW_022900929.1:17990060-18008290 GCF_012274545.1 Fukomys damarensis | reverse complement strand
TTCTCCTTTTAATTTCTTGCCTTGCCTATTTGATTTGCTCTGTTGGGCCTCATGCTGTTGTTGCCTTCATTGTCTTTTTCTAGGATCTTGTTTAGAATTGCTTGTAGGGCTGGTTTGGTATTCATGCAGTTTCTCAGGTGTTCTTTGTTGTGGAAGTGTCTTATTTCCCCATCCATTTTGAAAGAGAATTTTGCAGGATACATCAGTCCAGGTTGGAGGTTGTTCTCTTTTAGTACTTGAAATATCTCATTCCAGGCTCTCCTTGCCCCAAGGGTTTGTGTCAAAAAGTGCTTTGATTCTGATGGGCTTTCTCCTTTGTATGTGATTTGTCTCTTTTCTCTTACTGCTTGTAGTATTTTGTTCTTCTGTTGGGTTTCTGGGATCTTGATTATTATATGTCTAGGTGTAGTTTTTTTTGATTGTAGCTAGTTGGGGTCCTATATGCCTCAGTTATCTGAATGTCAAATTCTTCCCCTCTGTTTGGGAAGTTTTCTGTCATTAATTCTATGAACAGCTTTTTAAAGTCCTTTGTATTTTCTGCTGCTACTTCATGGATTCCTATCAGCCTCATGTTATTCTTCTTTGCATCATCTAGGAGTTGTTGGATCAATTTCTCATGATCCCTTACTGTTTTTAAGAGACCTCTCTTTTCATGGTCACTGACTACAATCTTATCTTCTATATCTGAGAGTCTATCTTCACATTCTTTTATTCTGTTGTGTACACTTTCTATGGAGTGTTTAATCTCCTAGATATCTGTTTGAATCTGTTTTATGGATTCCATTTCTTTCCTATGTTGGGCGTTTATTTTTTCCATTTCTTTCTTATGCTGGGCCTTCATGGCTTCTATCATGGTCCTGAGCTCATCTATTTTTTTTTGTCAGTTTCTGCTCTAGAGTCTCGAATCATGACTTCCGTTTTGCTCACTATCTCTATGGTTATCTGGGAAATTATTTCTGTTTTGAATTTTTCTAGAGCCTGATTGATCTGTTTTGTTACTTCCTGTGCTTTGAGTTCAGGGTGTCCTGGTGGTTCACTATCGGCCTTTTCATCCTCACTTGCCCTACTGTTTGACATTGGTGAACTGGAAGTCTGTCCTTGTATCTTGCTTAAGTGTTTTCTCATTTTTATTTTTGTTGTCAGACTGTCCTTGGTTTAATCTCTGGGTTATGACCCAAATCTTCCTGATATGGTTGTGCCCTAGCTTCTGTGTCTCTAATGACCCACAGACATTCTCATCTTCATAACATCAGAGAAAACAGCTCATCAAATCAACCGCGATGCTTTATCCCAACTGATACAATCAGTCGCACATTAAGATCAAGCACAACTTGGAAACTGACCACCTGTGGTAGTCACTAGTCTATCACCCTTAAATCATTTGAATTAAATTGAAATCAAGAAGCAGTCCAGAACATGTCTGCAGTGAACAAAATTTCAATATAGTGTATTTACCATTTAATGGTTCAGACCGAGCGATGATGCAAGTCCCCTGGTCTCAGTTAGCTGATGGCTGAACCCCATGAGGCTGACTGACCTCAGGCTGCAAGGCCCAGACTGAGTTCCCCAACCTTCGGAGTGGTTGAACTCCACACCGTTCTATTACAGGTTTCCCATGCCCTTTCTTTAAAGATGTTCAAAGTTGGGAACTCAGAAAAATACCCTTGAGGACCACCTCTGCCTCTGCAGAGTGGGTCCAAAGACTGGCACAGTCAGGAGGTCTGAGAGTGCAGGGGGCGGTACTTATGGGGGTTCAGGGGCACCCATGCGGCTACCTTCCTGGTGCTTGAGCAATGGCGGCTGGGTCGGGAGCAGGCGTGGCTCTCCTTCCCGAGGTGGATCAGGGCCCAGGCTACCTCCTGGTGCTTGAGCAATGGCGGCTGGGTTAGGAGCAGCCATAGGTGGAGATTTTCAGAGGTGACTGGATCTAGAGTGTGTGATGCTGGGATAAAGGATATGATACTGAGATTGATTCATGGTGTGATGCCAGGGATTAAGTGTGCCCCACTGTGGATGTGAGGATTAAGGATGCCCTACAGTAGATAGAATATAAGGGACCAAAAGAGGACTGTTGTCACTGCTTGTCACTTGCTGCTTCACTACTTCACTGAATGCTGCTTTGCTGCCTTTTGCCTTCCATGAACTGTTTCTCCTCTGTCATGCCCCTCTACAAACTGCCACCCTGTCTTGGAGTCAGCCAATTATGAACTGAAACCGCTACAAACTGAGCTACAATAAACCTTTCCTCCTTTAACTTGGATGTCAGGTATTTTGTTTCAAAAAATTAACTAAGATAATCACTCATACCCAATGATTTAATCGATCATGCTTACATAACAGAGCATCCATAGAAACCAAGTGAGGTTTGGTGGATGTCTGAGTTGGTGAATACAGGGAGGTGCTGGAGTAGGGTGGCACACAGAGAGGGTATCAATTCTGTGTTACCAAACTAGATTTATTTTTCTCGCTACCCAGTAAGCAAATTCCTGAAGCAATAAATTTTGGAAAAGAAGCTTATTCATGAAGCAGTCAAACATAGGAGGGGAGGGGGACCCAAAAGGATAGGACTTATAGGTATTTATGGGATAAAGAAAGATGGTGGTCTGAGGTGGGGAAAGGTGACTGGAACTAAAGAGAGGTAGAAAGGAGACAAGGAAAAACATATTTTTCAAATTGTTCTTTTTTTTTTGGTACTGGGGATGGAACTTGGGTCCTTTCATTTGTGAGGCAGGTGGCAGAACCACTAAGCTAAATCCCCAGCCCTCAAATTGTTCTTTTAAGAAGACTGCAACTGCAGAGCACAATCAAAGTCCTCCAAGATTATTTATATCTGTACTCCATATCTTTATTCCACAGGCTTCGTTTTGTTTGTTTCCCCTTTCACCCATTTGTTTCCCAATATACCCAAATCCCTTAAATATACTGTAAATCCATAAATTAACCTAGTTGATAAGGTAAAGAGCAGCAATCTGATCTTAAGAGGAAGAGACAAATTCAAAGAGTTCAAAGAGTGTTTTAGGCAAAATATTTTAGATCACCCATCTTAACGGGTACCTTCAAGAGTACATATTTACTCCCTACCCCAAATCACAGTGTGCTTCTCTGTTGAGAGACTGCTCTCAAACTATTGATGTTTCTCACTTCCTGAAATTCTTTTTCTGTGACAGGAGATAAGAACCTACTTGGTGGATCTAGTTGATATCCCCATCTCTTCTTTGAGGGAACACCTCAGCCTGTCTGGTAATGTCCTCATGTGAAAACAAACTTCACTCTTCATGCATGTCCACAAAATGGCGGCATTAGCATGTTCATGAAATGGCAGCATTAACTCACTCTGAGGATGTTCTGGGCCCTCTAACGTCAAAAGGTTCCCATCGGTCACTTATGTGGACCTAAATGAAGGGCTCAGTAGCTCTAACCAGTCTGAGTCAGACAAGACAATCTCCAAATATCTAAAAATACACTTAAAACAATCATTACCAACGCAGGCATACTTTTGAAGAGTTATCTCGAGTAAAGCCAGGAGAGGTCTAGCATTTACTGCTTAGTGAAGCAGCTTCTAAAACTGGTAATGAAAGCAACTAATTAAAAGCAAGTGAAGCTAGTGGATTTAGTCAGTTTTTCCTTGATTTCAAGTGAAAGAATATGCATTTGTTTTGTTTTGTTTTGTTTTGTTTTGTTGGTTTTTAAATTTTAGGGAGAGGGAACAGCCCAAGACTCTTACAAAAGAAATTTACCAATTTCATTATGCTCCATGCACCACCTCACCCCATACTTGCCACATGCATTCTTTAATCCAACTGTTCCTGAGTTGTATCCTTTATAATAAATTGGCGATAGTCAAGTATTTCCTGAGTTGTGTTATCTGTAACAGATAATTTCAAAAGCTGGAGAAAGGGTTTGGGGAACCCCTAATGTGGAGCCAGTTGCTCAGAAGCACAAATAGCAACTGGAGTAATGACTGGCATCTGAAGTCGGGACAGTTTTGAGGAACTGAGCCAGTAACCAGTGGGGTCAGTCCTAACTCCAGGTACTTTGTGTCATATTCGAATAGGAGGGCAGCCTAGTAGCTTGCAAGTTGGAGAACCGGGAAGTTACTGTTGAGAGAAAACTCTACACAATTGGTGTCTGAAATATTGTGAGTATAGGGAAACAGAGTCTTTCCATTTGGTATCCCCGGAGTTGTGAAATCATCACCACGATTAATTTTAGAACATTCTATCACCCTCAAGAGCAACCCCCAATCCCATTTGTGGTCATTTCCCATTCCTCCCTTCCCCCAGCTCCTAGCAACCACTCATCTACTTTCTGTTTCGATAGATTTAACTCTCCTGAATATTTCATATAGGTGGGATCTTACGAAGTACGATCCTAAAATGCAGTGAATGTTTAAATAAAAATTGTATACAATAAAAGACACATTGCCATCAACTCGCCTTTCCGCGGAATGGCACTCAGCAGTGGCACTCACTGTATTCTTGGTCACACCTCATAAAGACACTCACAGAAGAGGACGTCCAGGACTGCATCACAAGTGGCAGTGTGTTTTATTTAAACACACTGATTTCTTTCTCAGTCACACCTCATATAATGCAGCCTTAGCTACAGGCTTCTTCCATTTAGCATAAAGCTTTCGAGGTACAGCAGTGTCGTAGCCTCTGTGTCTGTACATCATGAACACTCTGGTACAAGGTTTTGTGTGGACACATGTTTTCGTTTCTCTTGGACAGTTTTAAGTGGCAACTAATATTTATGAGACTATCATAGTGAAGCATAAACACATAACTATTTTCACACTATTAGAGATAATTTTGGATTCTCTTTGTCATTGTGGCTAATGATTTTTGGATGAGGAGCTTTGCTGATGTTTTTGGGTTCTTTTTTGTGTGATGCTTATTAAAGTGATTTGTATTCACAGGAGAGATTTAAAAATCCAATGTATATAATGTATAATTTATCTTTATCTGGTACTTCACTCTTCTTTTTTTTTCAGACAGGCTCTTACTGAACTGCCCAAGCTGGCCTTGAAACTGCAGTCCTTCTGCCTCAGCCTCTCAAGTAGCTGTGATTACAGGCATGCACGACCACACTGTGCTCTGACACTTTGCATTTCTGAATCAGCCTTTCTCCTCCTCCACCCTCATGAGAAATCATGAGTCCATTTACCTTGAAGAGCGAGGAGTCATCGTTGCCACCTGTCAACACCTGGATGGCTGCCGTTTGAAAGGGAAGAGTAATTTCACAAGGATCCAAAGAGTAGGCTGGGCCCACTGTTGGCCCAGCACATTAGCCTTGGACTTCTCCCAGTGCCTCCTTGCATAAGGGCCTTTGTATATCTAGGTACTTCCGTGTGCTACCCACATCAGGGCTCTGGACGTCCTGTGAACTAAGTTGGGCACTATCTATGGAATGGAATTTTCATATTAGCAAGAAAGAGATCAACCCGAAACTGGGTTGTCAGCAGAGTTGAGGTTTACCAGAAAGCTGACCTTAGTATTGTCCAACAAAAAGAGATCATTTTGGTTTGAGGAATTAAGGATTGAGAAGTGTGTGTGTGTGTGTGTGTGTGTGTGTGTGTGTGTGTAGAAATTCAGCTGCAATGGAGAAGAGGCAGAGGAAGTTGGATCAAAATGTGTAGAAGAAGTTGTGGTTAGAAGCCAGACTGGTTTCATTTCATCTCTCTGGAAAGCATACAATACAAAGAGTTACGCAGGCCGCTGGCCACATGGTGGGAGGTAACTCTCCAAGTTCACGTATGTTCACTGTCACTGAGACTTATCAATCTCCTCAGCCATGGAAATGAAAGAATATGTGTCCTAAGGGTGCTAGTGTCTGCCTGCAAGTGATGATTTTTAATTTAATTATCACTTACTTTAATTAGTAATTACTGACCATATGCAGTGCCCAGCTCGCGGAGAAGTATGAAGATGGTTCAGATTTAAAACCCACCCTCCAGAATCTTGTCATTTCTTCACACGATTCTCCCACATGAAGGGGCCCTGCAGCACTGTTGCAAGGGGTGGGGCTGGAAATCCTCTTTTGGGAAACAGCAGTTCGTAGTTGGAACAATCACATAACCACCCACGGTGCGGTGTGGTGCGTCTTCTTGCTTAATCTTTTGCTTCCCTCTTTTTAACCAAAGTTATCTTCCTCCTTCCACAAGGAAAACACCCAGTTCCCATCCATCCATCCCATCAGGATCAAAGTCTAAAGTCTCCATTTCAGATTGGTTGAATCTCCTCTTTATGAACCAAGCAGACAAGTTATCTGCCCTCCTCTCCAGGAGTCACCAACATACAGGAGTCCCCTTATGTGGGGACACGTTTCAAGACCCCAGTGAATGCTTGAAACCTTGGATAGTACCAAACTCTATATATATACTATGTTTATTCCTGTATATAAGTACCTATGATAAAGTTTAATTTATAAATCACCCATAGAAAGAAATTGATGATGATGATGATGATGATAAAGCCTATTGCTGTGGCACATACCTGTAATATTAGCTACTCAGGAGGCTGAGGCAGAAGGGTTTCAAGTTCAAACCCAGTCTGAGCAACTTAATAAGACCCTATCTCAAAATAAAACTTTAAACAAGGGCTGGGGGTGTATATTGGCCTCTCCCCGAATTCAGTTTCCTGTACAATGACAACTAATAATAAGAATAATAAAAAAGTATAATAATATGTCGTGATAAAATTGCCAGCTTTGGGGCCATCAAGTAAAACAAGGTTTACTGAAATGTGAACGTGAAGGTGCTGTGATGATCAATTTGGGGCTTTTTTTGTTTGCTTTGTTTTGCCAAGACAGGGCCTTGCTCTGTTCCCCAGGCTGGCCTCAAACTTGCTGTTATGCTTCAATCTAGAAAATCCCACCAAAGGCTCATGTGTTCAGAGGCGGGGCTTTGGAGAGTGACTGGATCACGGGATGCTGTAGCCATCAGGGGACTGATCCATTCATGAGCTCATAGTTGAACGTGCTGCTAGAAGATGGGTCGGTTACATTTCCTCTCTGTCTCCTCCCTTCTCTTTCTACTTTCTGGATGCCGTGAGGTAAACAGCTTCCTTCTACCCTGTACTCGCACCATACTGTTCCTCTCATGGAGACAGCCAACCATGGACTGAATCTACCAAAACCATGAACCAACCTAAACCTTTCCTTGAATTGTGGGTGTCAGGTATTTTTTGCCCCAGCAACTGGAAAGCTGACTAATGCACTTGCAATCCTCCTTGCTCAGCCTCCCATGTGCTGGCATGATACGCCTGCTCCACCACACCTGGCCTGTGATGGCCTATCTGATAACCAAGATAAGTAAGGGACTAACTGGACAAAGGTATGTTTCACATCCTGAGCAGCTGGAGTGGGATGGGATGAGATTTCATCACATGACTCAGAAGGGTGCACAGTTTTTTGGTTTGGGTTTTGGTTTGGTTTTCTGAGACAGGGTCTCACTGTGATACGCCTGCTCCACCACACCTGGCCTGTGATGGCCTATCTGATAACCAAGATAAGTAAGGGACTAACTGGACAAAGGTATGTTTCACATCCTGAGCAGCTGGAGTGGGATGGGATGAGATTTCATCACATGACTCAGAAGGGTGCACAGTTTTTTGGTTTGGGTTTTGGTTTGGTTTTCTGAGACAGGGTCTCACTGTGTAGTTGAGACTGACCTGGAACTCAGTATGTAGCTCAGGCTGGTCTCGAACTCACAGCGATCCTCCTGCCTCAGCCTCCTGAGTGCTGGGATTACAGGCATGCGCCATCACCCAGCCAGTAGCTTCCTTCTACCCTGTACTCGCACCATACTGTTCCTCTCATGGAGACAGCCAACCATGGACTGAATCTACCAAAACCATGAACCAACCTAAACCTTTCCTTGAATTGTGGGTGTCAGGTATTTTTTGCCCCAGCAACTGGAAAGCTGACTAATGCACTTGCAATCCTCCTTGCTCAGCCTCCCATGTGCTGGCATGATACGCCTGCTCCACCACACCTGGCCTGTGATGGCCTATCTGATAACCAAGATAAGTAAGGGACTAACTGGACAAAGGTATGTTTCACATCCTGAGCAGCTGGAGTGGGATGGGATGAGATTTCATCACATGACTCAGAAGGGTGCACAGTTTTTTGGTTTGGGTTTTGGTTTGGTTTTCTGAGACAGGGTCTCACTGTGTAGTTGAGACTGACCTGGAACTCAGTATGTAGCTCAGGCTGGTCTCGAACTCACAGCGATCCTCCTGCCTCAGCCTCCTGAGTGCTGGGATTACAGGCATGCGCCATCACACCCAGCCAGGGCGCAAAGTCTAAAATTTATGAAGTGTTTAGTTCTGGAATTTTTCATTCAATATTTTTAGAATGTGGAGGGAAGTGAAGCCACAGATAAGAGGGGACTACTGTTGTTTTGTTTTGTTTTTTGAGGCAGGGTTTCACTATATAGTTGAGATTGACCTGGAACTCACTATGTAGCCCAGGCTGGTCTCGAACTCACAGCGATCCTCCTGCTTCAGCCTCCCAAGTGCTGGGATTACAGGGTGTGCCACCATGCCCGGTTTAAGAGGGGACTACTGTACTGTACTGTGGAGGAACAGAGAGGTTAACCTTAGTAAACACTGCCACTCAGATTGGGAAGGAGGGAGGCAGGAGCTACTGGGCCACACAGTGCTAAAGGGTGTATGCCCTGTACATGTCTTGCAGAAACTCCTGCCTGTGTTTGGAGAAAATTCCTTGAGTGCATCTTAGTTCCCTCCCTAGGAGTGACTGTATGGTACCCTGTTCCTTGGGGCTAATCTGTATGGCATTCAGAGGTCCCTGGGCTCCCGGTGGTCAGAATCTTCTGTGTTCTTGGCTTTCCTTGCTCTTGCTATTGCAAGCTGACCTTGAGCTTGAGGTGATCCTCCTGCTTCAGCCTCCTGAGTAGATGGGATTACAAGTGTGCACCACCACACCCAGGTCTTGCACATCTACTGAGCTGTGTTCTCTCTATGGTCCCATGTGCGGTTCAGAAGACTATCTATTCTGCTATTGCTGAGTGGAGAGTGCCACACCCCTCTGCCAGGTGTAGTCTGTCTACAGTGCTATCCAAAGCCTCCACTTCCTGGCTTTCTGTCCAGTTCACCCACTGTGGGAAGTGGGGTTCTATATCTCCTAGTAGAGCTGTTATCTCACCTACTAGTTCTAAGTTTAACTTTCCAAGGAAGCACCAAACTTTTCCACAGCAGCCCCACCACTCTACTTTCCCATCCGTGGTTTCCCATCAATTCCTTGACCACACTTTTTTTTTCTATTTTGTGTTTGTTTTTGTACTCACCATCCTGATGGATAGAAAGTGGTATCTCATTGTGGGGCAGGTGGTGGAACCACTGAGCTAAATCCCCACCCATTGTGGTTTGGATCTGAATTTCCTCGTGACTCATGAATGGTGAGCATCCATTCATGTGCTTATTGGCCACTTGTCTTTTTTTTTTTTTTTTTAAGAAATATCTATTCAAGTTCTTTGCCCATTTCTGACTTGAGTTTTCTTATTGTTGAACTGTTGGAGAGTTCTTTACATGTCCTAGAAATTAATCTCTTAATATATGATTTGCAAATATCTTTCTCAGTCTGTGGGTTACCTGTTCACTCTCTTGATTACAAATTGTTCTTAAGAGTAAAACCCTAGCCAGGTGTTGTGGTGCACACCTGTAATCCCAGCACTTGGGAGACTGAGGCAAGAGGATTGTCATGAGTTTGATGCCAGCCTAGGCTACATAGTAAGTTCAAGGCCAGCCTGAACTACATAGTGAGACCCTGTCTCAAACAAACAAACAAGCAAACAAACAAACCAGGAAAGAGTAATAGTCTTACCAGGCATGGTGGTATATACCTGTAATCCCAGCATTTGGGAGGCTGAGGCAGGAGGATTGTTGCTAGTTCAAGGCCAGCCTGGGCTACATAGACAGACTTTATCTTGAAAACAAACAACAGCAAAAAAAAAAAAAAAAAAAATTGTGCACTTTATTGTGTGTGAGTTGGATATACCATCAAAAAAAAAAAAAAAAAGAATTGTGCACTTTATTGTGTGTGAGTTGGATATACCATCATAAAAATAGAAACATTTTATAAATTGTGTTTACTTCAAATAAAAATTTATTAATTGTATTTCCCTTTTTGATTAGCAGTGCTGCAACATGATTCAAAATTGAAATCTAGGAAAGAATTTACAAAGCAGTCTATCCTCCCATGCCTAATTCCGACACTGGGTTCCTCTCCATGGAAGAGTCAGAATTAGACTGCGCAGAGTCAGCCATTTCTCCTTCCCTGGCCTCTTAAATCTTTTTGTTATTTACAGTAGCAAAACACATCTGCTGTTAGGAGCCGTGCTTCTCTCATCCAACACAATATTTTCGGTATCATTCCATATGAATGTGTGGTTTCCTCGGTTGTGGGTTCATTTGGTTTTGCTTTTGTGTCTGCAGGGGAGTCCTTTGAAGGGGTGCACCCCAAGTTGTTAATCCTTTCCCTGTCAATGGACATCTGAGTCATTTCTAGTTTATAACTGCAGTCAACACTTACATAGCTCTTTGCACATGCCTACTTCGTACTTAAGCGCAAGTTAGAATCCTAGACGTGAAATTACTGGGTCAAAATGTGTGCCTTTGTCAGATCGCTGACAGACACTGCTAAATTGCCTTCTGTAGAATTTGTATCATCCAGTTGGTCCGGAGGCTGAGGCAGGAAGATTGAAAATTGAGGCCAGCCTGGGCAACTTAGGTCAGTTTTAGAGTGCCCTGGTTTGGTCTCCATCCAGTAGTTGGGGGAGGGAGGTGACAGAGAGACAGAAGAGGGAGGAACTCGAGCCAATTCCAATCCCAGCATTGTCTGAAGATGCTTATTTCCCCACCATCTAAAACATAAATGGGTTACACTCCCTGTTTCACCTATCAAAGCTCCCCATTGCTCTGAGAATAACACCTACATTACCTGCCCCGGCCTGCCAGAGACTCCCTACAGAACGCCAGCTTTTCCCAGGTCTCGCTAAAGCCAATGCTGGGGGCGACCCAAGAGGCGCATCCCAGAAACCTCCCGGATGCCAACCAAGGAGGGATGGAGGTGGCTGGACCATTCATTCCACACAAGACAGAGGAAGCCGCACTGCACCGCGCTGTCCACCAGGGGGCAGTGAGGGCACTGCGCCGGGGCTGCAGAATTGGAGGCTGCGGCAGGCGGCCCAGGAGCTGCCCGGCTCCCAGGAGGAGGAAGAATCTGAGGTTCTGCGCAAATGGGAGCTCCACCGGGTGTGTGAGGTCCAAGCCTCAGGGTATCCCAGACCCCTCCCAGGCCTATGGTCATTCCGTGCCTTCCCTGGGGGTCTGCAGACTTGCAACGGGGTGGGGGTGGGGTCAATCCAGGAAGCATCCCAGGCCCAGCCAATCAGAGTGGCTGGCAGGGCTCCTGCAGCTGTCTGACATCTGGTGCTGGTCTCTCACCTCAGATCACTCCGTGCACCTCAGACCCTTTCTTCCTCACCTCAAAGACGCCAGGTCTGTAGAGCAGGGATTCATGAGATTGTGAGCATCTTCTCTCTGCCCAGTTCAGTTCTAGGCACAGAAGATGCAGCAGTTCTATGTCCTCCAGGAGCTTACAGTCTAGGAGTGACGGAAAATTGGGGGAGTAATGACACCAAGAGGTGAGATCATCAGAGCCTCCTCTAGGCACATGGAAAGAAGGAGCAGGAGGGCTGGGGATTTCGCTCAGTGGTTCCGCCGCCTGTCTTGCAAGCACAAGGACCCGAGTTTGATCCCTGGTACAAAAAAAAAAAAAAAGGAGCCAGGAAAAGTGATCAGCAGAAGGTGGGAGGGTGACACTGGAGGGGCCCCTGAGGAAGGAGCCCCTGCCCTGTGCTGGAGACCTGATGGCTAAGGAGGTTGCCATACTAACATCCAGACAGGATGTGAACAGCACAGGCAAAGGCCCTGAGGTGGCAGAAGCTTGGCTTGTCTGAGAAACAGACCAGTGCTAAACCAGGTGTGGTGGGGCACCTGTAATCTCAGCACTCCAGAGGCTGAGGCAATAAGATTGCCACAAGTTTGAGGCCAGCCCAGGCTATATAGTGAGTTCAAGGCCAGCTTGAACTGCGCAGTGAGACCCTGTCTCAAAAAAAAAGAAAGAAAGAAAAAGAAAAACAGACTAGTGCAGAAAGTGAAGGAACATGCTCCTTTTCTATGGCTGCTGTAACAAATTACCACAGTTAGCAGCTTAAAGTAATGAAATTCATAGTCATACAGTTATGGAGGTCAGAGGTCTGATGTGAGTCTTATAGGGTTAAAATCAAATCAATGAATATCAGAGCTGTGCTCCTTCTGGAGACACCAGGGGAGAATCCATTTCCTTTTTTTTTTTTTTGGTACCAGGAATTGAACACAGGACCTTGCACTTGTCATGCAGGCATGGCACAACTGAACTAAATCCCGGGCCGTCCATTTCCTTTAAATTTTTTTAAAATTTTATTTTATTTATTTATTTATTTTGAGACAGGGTCTCGCTGTGTAGTTCAGGCTGGCCTCAGCTTCCAGGATTATAGGAGTTTCTACCACGCCTTGCTGAGAATCCATTTCTTTGCTCATTCCTTGGCTGATGGCCCCTGCTTCACCCTCTGTTCCTGCATCCCATGCCCTTGTCACCCTCTGGCCCTGCTGTCTCCCTCTGGAAGGGACCTTCATAGTTGCTGCTCGGCAGCAGAGTCTTTAGACCCAGAGTCAGTAGAAACAAGACTGAGACAGATACCACAAGCACACAGGCCCCTGTGTAGGCAGAGCTTGTCGGGGGTGGGCAGCCAGATTGGGGCTTCCGCTGAAAGGACCCAGCGTTGATCCAGAGAGAGGAGCCAAGCTGTTGACCCCAGACCAAAGAGAGCAGCACATGATTGGGCTAAAGTCTATTCATTTCCACAGGCCAGGCATGGTTTCAAAGGATGGGAGTGTGGGGGTGGGGGGGTGTTCATGTGCTCGCGTGAACTCCCCCAGAGGCTGTGGAATTAATGCATCATCCTGCACAGAGCCCCTGGTCTTTGCACTTGGAGCTCACAGGGGTCAGCTCTGCTGAGGAGCTGCTAAGCCAGTTTCACTTTCTCATCTAAACCCTTGGCCTTGTGACAGGGCTGAGGGAATTTCAGGGCTTCACCGGCTGAAAAGACACAAGGGTGAGGTAAGAGAAACACATCCTGGGTCCAACAGGCGATAGGCCAAGGGGACCCTGTCTTGGAGAAAGCGTTTGGAGGGGAGGCGGGTGGTTGAGACAGGGTCTCACTATGTAGTTGAGACTGACCTGGAACTCACTATGTAGCCTATTTTGGTCTTGAACTCACTGTGATCCTCCTGCCTCAGCCTCCAGAGTGCTGGGATTACAGGCGTGCTCCACCACACCCAGCTTTTTGGACAAAGCATTTTTAAATTAATCAGTATAGCCAGATGTGGTGGTGCATGCCTATAATCCCAGCACATGGGAGGCTGAGGCAGGCGGATCACCTGAGCAACATAATGAGCTCAAGGCCAGTCTGAACTACATGGCAAAACCCTGTCTCAAAAAAATAAAAATAAAAAAATGAAAATAAATTGATCAGCATATCTGTCCTAATAGAATTGGACTCAGGTTAAGACAGGCACAATATGATGGCAAGAATCTCTGGAATTCCGGTCACCAATCAGATTTCTTCAAACTCCAGTGAAGAATCACTTTTAGCGGAAGTGGCCTTCAGTTCCCTAGGAAGTGGCCCAGGCAACAGATATCACAACCCACTCACCAGATGTATTATCTCAATTTTCTTGCAAATATTCAGCTTCCGTGGTTTTTTTCAGGGTCTCATGCTGGGTCTGTTGAAATATGCCATAGCATGAGCTTATAAATAACTACTTTAGGGTGAGGGGTTTTTCTCAGTGGTTCCACTGCCTGCCTCACAAGTGCAAGCTTCCGAGTTTGATCACTGGTACAAAAAAAAAAAAAAAGAAATCTGCCTGCCTCACAAGTGCAAGCTTCCGAGTTTGATCACTGGTAAAAAAAAAAAAAAAAAGGAACTACTATAAGTTCTGTGCTGGAAATTAAAGTGGGTTCCTGCTCTTGTAATGTCTGCTCCACGTGTGTTCTTTTCTCCGGGAACCTCACCTAACCGAGTGTCCTCCAGCCCCCTGTCCCTGGCAGAGAGAGGAGAAGGAAAATGGTGAGGAGTCTTGCTATGAATCACTGTGTCCACTCTTCTTTGTTTGTCTGTGGCACTAGGGGTTGACTCGAGGGCCTTCTCATTGAACTACATCCCTAGCTTTTTTTTTTTTTTTCTTTGAGACAGGAGCTTGCTAAGTTGCCCAGGCTGGCCTCAAACTTTTGATTTTCCTACCTCAGCCTCACAGGGTACCGATGCAGCAGAAAACTGTGTGAGACCAGACAGACCACTGCGACACATGAAGGAGTAAACTGGCTGCTCAGCGAGTGACTCCTGTCAATCTCAGGAGCCCCCCATGGAAACTTGTTCTACTTTACAAACCTCTTTTTACACCTAGAAGGCTTACTTTCCCTGGAGTTTCCGTGACAATAGAGCAAGCAGGATGTACACAAAGCAGAGTGGGGTGTGTGGGGGGGGTCTGACAGGGCCTTCTGAGTCTATTATGCTCCTTTGGTGACAGATTACAAAAGTTGTCATGGCCACTCTGGTGCATTCCACAAAG
The DNA here is from genome assembly GCF_012274545.1 of Fukomys damarensis. NCBI lineage: Eukaryota > Metazoa > Chordata > Mammalia > Rodentia > Bathyergidae > Fukomys > Fukomys damarensis. The sequence goes on along the minus strand of NW_022900929.1, from coordinate 17,993,597 downwards.
AGCATAGTTACCCAGTTAGCCCATAGTTGTCCAATAACATAGCCCATAGCTACTCAATTCTGTACAAAGAGGTGGTTTCCCCTCTTGTTGGAACTGTAGGTATGATAGGGAAAACTTTTATAAATAGCAAAAACCTATAAAGTGTTATGATGTAAAGTGGCTTCTGCTGTCCCTAACAGCAGTTTGTTTGTTTAGCTCAGAAGTAATAGGCTCCGAAGGCACTAATTGCTGAATGAGGCATTTGGTCTGACCCTGAGATAACAGGGCACATCAAGGTCTTGAGCTCCCACAGAGACTGAAGCCTCCTGATCTTAAAAGTGTCAAGATAAAAAGGACCATTGCCAACACTCACTCCCATGACCCTGAACATCCCCCTCCTATGGGCTAGAATAGATAACAAGGTGAATCTTAAAGGTAAACTCCACAGCTGCAGAGAACTGTTACATCTGAGTTGAAAAGATTAACTTTTGTGACCATGATTTGAACTGTGAGAATGAAATGCAACCACCCAAATGAAGTCAAGGCTGTGAAACCTTATAAAGGGAGGAGTTGTAACCCATAGCGTTGTCGATCCAGGCACGGCTTATGTGTGATCAACCCTTATTGATGAGTAAATCTGTTATTTTACTTCCATTCTGCTGCCTCTCTGTGTGTCACTTACTGATTCCTTCCGTAACAGGTATGCACCACCGTCCCTGGCTCGTTATGTCCTTTTCATGGTTTAAAAACTAATTTGGCCAGGTGTGGTGGCGCACACCTGCAATCCCAGCACTAGGGAGGCTGAGGCAGGATGATCTCTGTGAGTTCGAGACCAGCTTGGGCTACATGGCGAGTTCCAGGTCAGTCTCAACTGCATAGTGAGACCCTGTCTCAAATACACACACACACACACACACACACACACACACACACACACACTACACACACACACACACACACACACACACACACACACACACACACACACACACCATAAATAAATAAATAAATTGGTAGCCTTTGAACAACCTGGATTCTAAGATCCTAGCCCCCCCACCTTTTATTACTGTATTTGGATCATCTTCTTTCACGTCATTTGTCCAAGGTGGGGGACAGGCCAGGAAAGACATGATGAGGTTTAAGAATTTGTGCTGAGATTTGCCTGATACTGGTGGGGCTTTCCTGGATCTGAGGATGTGAAGCACAAATGTGAAGAGATCACCGAGGTGAGCAAGTCCGCTCTGGACAAGTCCTCCCGGCAGACTCCGCAGTGCCATCATAGCCCAGCTGGGCAGGTGCTCCGAGTCCTCCGCATTCACCATTGCCAAGAAGCTGCTGTGGAAGGAGCAGGCTGGCTCCGGCGCCGGAGACGAGGCCAGTGCACAGACCTTGCTGTACTGTGTGAAGGGCTGGGTCTACAGGTCGGTTAACTGCACCCTGTACACCTTGCACGCGTGAAGTCGCTGCTACAGAAAAGCCCCAGCCGGCCCGACGAGAAGGACTACTTGTTCAGCATCTGGGGCCCCATGTGCGCTGCCGGAACCGCCACCTGGGGCGCCGTGACCTGCCCCAGGTGCCTGGGGGAGACTGGATGCTCTTCCAGAACGCGGGACCTGCACCTCCGCCGCGGCCTCTGCTTTCAACCGCTTCCAAGGCCGACCTGGAGAACGACGTGGTGGCTCCTGCAGCGAGTCCAGAACCACGGCTTCCGGTCCTTCCAGCTCTGGAAGACTTTGTAAGAGCAGGGCCGCACAGGTACGGCCACTACGGAGACTAGGAGGTGGGTCACACTTATCTCCGTTCCTATGGAGCGATTTGAATATTTGTTTTATATGGACTTTTCTTCATTTTCACACTCGCTAGGAGAGAGGCCCACAACTGCCGACCAAGCATTTGTAGCTTGTGCTGTGGCAGTGTGGGCTGAAAGCTTAGTGTTGTGACCTGTTTTGAAAATAAAGCACGTTGAAAGAATTTTAGAATTAAAATAAGGGCCGAGGATTTAGCTCAGTGGTTCTGCCGTCTGCCTCCCAAGCACAAGGACCCGAGTTCGATCCCTGATACCAAAATAAATAAATAAATAAATAAAATTAAAATTAAACTGGTAAATTGGATTTCATTAAAACAACAGGCTAGGGTATTAGCTCAGTGGTGCCACGCCTGCCTTACAAGCACAAGGTCCTGAGTTCGATCCCTCGTACTACAAAAATAACAAAACAAAACAACAAAAAGCCACAAGGCAAATTTTAAATAAAATGGAATACTACTCAGCCATACAAAATGAGAAATTAGAGACATATATAGCTAAATGGATGCACATTGAGGCCATACTCTTAAATGATATAAATAGGACACACATGTGTAAGTACTGAATAGTTTCCCTAGGGTGAGAAACTGAAAATGTAAATAAGGACTAAAAGGTATGATAGATAATGTGAAATAGGAAGAAAAGGGGCAAAGGGGAAGGGGAAACGGGAGGGGTAGAGGAAAGGGAAGAAAGGAATGGAATTAATATGAGAAAAAGAAAAATAATGGAAACAAAGTTTGTAGATAGAGATGTAGACAGGATAGGGGAAAGGGGAAAAAATAAGAACCAAGATTGATTGTGTAAAGGTACAAATTTCCAACAGTGAATGTCATTATATTGTGTACATTAAATGTACCAATAAACTTAACTTTTTAAAAAACCCACAAGGTGCTAAGAGAAGGAAAAGAAATGGCAGTCTTGGAGAAAACATTTGCAAATCATGTATGTATCTGACAAAAGATTTGTTTCCAAAGCATATAAAGAACTTTTTTTGGTACTGGGAATGGAACTCAGGACCTCGCACTTGTAAGGCAGGCGCAGTGCCACTGAGCTACATCCCAGGCAACAACTTCTTCTTTTTTTTTTTTTTTCATAAGTTTATTGGTACAATCTAGGTATACAATACAGTTACATTCATCATTGGGATTCTATACCTTTACATAATAGGTCTTGATTCTCATTTTTCCCCTTGTCCCTGCCCTCCCTTCACCCTCTCCTCCCCTCCCCATTTACAAACACTTTATTTCCATTTTTTCAGTTTCTCATATTTTTTTCCTCTCCCTTATTACCTTTCCCCCACCCTTCCCACTTTCCCTACACCTTTAGCCCTTTACTTCCTATTTCACATTATTAATTATCTCATTAGGATCCTGTGTACTATTATAGTTTTTCACACCAAAGAAACTATTCGGTATTTCAGTTAAAGAAATCTCTGTATGAACATTAAAAATAGGGAATCCTAAAATAAAACTAAAAAGGAAAGTAAAAGAGAAAAGGCAATGATGTAACATTAAAATAATCCTTAATTCTGGAGATGAAAATGGTCCCTGAACATATTTAAATTGCTTCTTGCTCTTATAGTCTTATCTTATTCTTTTTTTCATTATGTAGGGAATACTTTATTAGTTTCTGTAATCAAACCCATGTAGACGTAACCTTACATATTTAGTATGATGTGTTACCCCGTACACATGGAAAAAAAATAAAAAGAATTGACATTTCTAGACCAATATGGCTGTCCATTTCTGTATAAT
>NW_022900929.1:17986638-17989716 GCF_012274545.1 Fukomys damarensis | reverse complement strand
TCAGTTTTGGTTTGAAATTTACTTTGTCTGCAAATAAGATTGCTACCCCTGTTTTTTTCTGGGCTCCCGTCACATGGAGAATTGTTTTCTATCTTTTCACTTTCAGTCTATGGGCTTTGTTTTGCACTAGGTGTGTTTCTTGTATACAGCATATTGTTGCATTTTGCCAGTCTATTTCTCTTGATTGATGAGTTGAGGCCATTGACATTGCTGGTTATAACTGATATGTACTGACTTATTATTGACATGTTATTGGCCTTTTGTTGACTCTTTTTACTTTTTCACTTTCTCCTTTTAATTTCTTGCCTTGCCTATTTGATTTGCTCTGTTGGGCCTCATGCTGTTGTTGCCTTCATTGTCTTTTTCTAGGATCTTGTTTAGAATTGCTTGTAGGGCTGGTTTGGTATTCATGTAGTTTCTCAGGTGTTCTTTGTTGTGGAAGTGTCTTATTTCCCCATCCATTTTGAAAGAGAGTTTTGCAGGATACATCAGTTTAGGTTGGAGGTTGTTCTCTTTTAGTACTTGAAATATCTCATTCCAGGCTCTCCTTACCCCAAGGGTTTGTGTTGAAAAGTCTGCTTTGATTCTGATGGGCTTTCCTTTGCATGTGATTTGTTTCTTCTCTCTTAGTGCTTGTAGTGTTTGGTTCTCCTGTTGGGTTTCCAGGATCTTGATTATTATATATCTAGGTGTAGATTTTTTTTTATTGTAACTAGTTGGGGTCCTATATGCCTCAGTTATCTGAATGTCAAATTCTTCCCCTCTGTTTGGGAAGTTTTCTGTCATTAATTCTATGAACAGCTTTTTAAAGTCCTTTGTATTTTCTCCTGCTACTTTATGGATTCCTATCAGTCTTATGTTATTCTTCTTTGCATCATCTAGGAGTTGTTGGATCGATTTCTCATGATCCCTTACTGTTTTTAAGAGACCTCTCTTTTCATGGTCACTGACTGCAATCTTATCTTCTATATCTGAGAGTCTATCTTCGCATTCTTTTATTCTGTTGTGTACACTTTCTATGGAGTGTTTAATCTCCTGGATATCTGTTTGAATCTGTTTTATGGATTCCATTTCTTTCCTATGTTGGGCGTTTATTTTTTCCATTTCTTTCTTATGCTGGGCCTTCATGGCTTCTATCATGGTCCTGAGCTCATCTATTTTTTTGTCAGTTTCTGCTCTAGAGGCTTGAATTGAGACTTCCATTTTGCTCACTATCTCTATGGTTATCTGGGAAATTATTTCTGTTTTGAATTTTTAGAGCCTGGATCTCACTATCTCTATGGTTATCTGGGAAATTATTTCTGTTTTGAATTTTTCTAGAGCCTGAATGATCTCTTTTGTTACTTCCTGTGCTTTGAGTTCAGGGTGTCCAGGTGGTTCACTATCGGCCTTTTCATCCTCACTTGCCCTACTGTTTGACATTGGTAAACTGGAAGTCTGTCCTTGTGTCTTGCTTAAGTGTTTTCTCATTTTTATTTTTGTTGTTGGACTGTCCTTGGTTTAATCTCTGGGTTATCACCCAAATCTTCCTGATATGGTTGTGCCCTAGCTTCTGTGTCTCTAACGACCCACAGACATTCTCATCTTCATAACATCAGAGAAAACAGCTCATCAAATCAACTGCAATGCTTTATCCCAACTGATACAATCAGCAGCACATTAAGATCAAGCACAGCTCGGAAACTGACCACCTGTGGTAGTCACTAGTCTATCACCCTTAAATCATTTGAATTAAATTGAAATCAAGAAGCAGTCCAGAACATGTCTGCAGTGAACAAAATTTCAATATAGTGTATTTACCATTTAATGGTTCAGACCGAGTGAGGATGCAAGTCCCCTGGTCTCAGTTAGCTGATGGCTGAACCCCATGAGGCTGAGTGACCTTGGGCTGCAAGGCCCAGATTGAGTTCCCCAACCTTCTGAATGGTTGAACTCCACACCGTTGTATTACAGGTTTCCCACGCCCTTTCTTTAAAGATGTTCAAAGTTGGGAACTCAGAAAAATACCCTTGAGGACCACCTCTGCCTCTGCAGAGTGGGTCCAAAGACTGGCACTGTCAGGAAGTCTGAGAGTGTGGGGCGGGGGCTTTTGGGGGTTCAGGGGCGCCTGCACAGCTACCTTCCCAGTGCTCAAGCGATGACAGCCGGCAGGGAGAAGGCATGGCTCTCCTTCCCGCAGTGGATCATTGGGGCCCAGGCTACCTCCCCGCACTGGAGCGATTGCTGCCACAAGAACTTCTTAAACTCAGTAAGAAAAACAAATTTTTTTAAATAGATAAAAGATTTGAACAAAACATTCAGCAAGGAATATATGGAGATAGCAAATAACTATACTTCTGAAAAAACTTTCAGGACCATTAGTCATTAGGCGTATGCAAATTCAAACCACACAATGGTACAACATGGCTATTCGAAGGCGGAGATTGAAAAGATTGAACAGACTGAGCAGGGCTGCCAGGGAGTGGCCGTGCTGGCTGGGATAGTGGGCAAGGCCTGTTTGTTTCAAAATCCCAGAGTGCATGCGCAGAACACTTCCCAGGGCCCTGAGTGTGGACTTGTCTGGAGAATTCCTCAGGTTTTCCATGGGATGGCTGAGACCTGTTGCCAGCCTCCGGCATGAGCCAGATTTTTTTTAAAAAAAAGGACAAGTCGCCTTTGCATTCTCATTGCTGTATCCTTCACAGTAGTCGACACTTACACTGTAGAATGCACTTCTTTTCCTACTTTTACTTGGCCCAAATTCACTCTGCCAAGCCTAGTTTCTTTTCCCCTACCTTTAATAAACGTAAAGCCTTGTTACCATTTGTGCCCATCTTGACCAACTAATTATTTGTTTAGAACAGAAAGAACCTAGAAACCACTTCTCCAGTACCCCAAAACCCTGTAACCAAATGTGGAGGAGGTTGGAAAGCAAATGGAACTCTCACACGCTATTGGTGGAAATGTAAAATAACAGACTCGTTATGGAAAATAGTTTGGCAACGCCTTAAAAAGTCAAGCTTGCGGGCCAGGGATTTAGCTCAGTGGTTTCATGGCCTTCATCCCAAGCACAAGGTTCCAAGTTTGATCCCCGGTACA
>NW_022900929.1:17978064-17986435 GCF_012274545.1 Fukomys damarensis | reverse complement strand
CGGAAAAAAAAAAAAAAAAAAAAAAAATCAAGTCTGGGGCTGGAGCACTTGCTTAACCCACACAGGGCCCTGGGTTCCATTCCCAGACCACCCCACCACCAAAAGTCAAACATACACCTACCACAGGATCCAGTCATTCTTCCCCAACTAGTTATTTATCCAAGACAAACCATGTGTCTGTCCAAAGACATCCATATGAAACACCCAGAGCAGCTGTATCCACTTGGTGAAAAACTGAAAACTAGAACTGCAAATCAACTGGTGAACCCATGGATACAGAAAGTCTGACTCTATTTCTACCTTAACATATAGCATAACTTTATGAAGGATGCTATGGTTTGGATATGATTTAAATACATCTCTCAAGGGTTCCTGTGTTGGTCCCTCAGATGGGGGTGTTAGGAGATGGTGGAACTTTATGGGGCGGGGCCTCAGGGAAGGTCCTTACATCATCTTTTGCTCCCCGTCTGGAAGGGTTTAGCCTAGATCTTGAGAAACCCCAGTTAGTTCCAACTGTTTCTCCTGTCTCCCCACATGATTGCACCCTCTCATACAGACTCCCATGACGGTATTGTCTGCCACAAGTGGTAGCCGGGGGACCTTCACTAGAACTAGCACTTCGCTATGTGAACCTTTAGCCCACAAAACTGTGAGCTTAATATATCCCCTTTCTTTTTAAAGGGTCTACCCTTAGTTGTTTTGAGGCAGTAACAATAAACTGGCTGATACATGAGTTATACAGATTTCTATTCAAAAATCAAATGTGATGCATTTCTCGAATTGAGAACACCTCTTCCATACCTTTCTAAGATGAGCTAGCTATCTTGCAAAACTCCTAGCCTATATGCCACAAACAGAACCAATGCCTTCAATGTCTGGGTGATATTTTCAAAATTGTGCTACTCTTGTTTTTATATCATCAAGTGCCATTTATCTAGCTGGACCATGATTACTTCAGTGGGTAGAAGAGAGCTCATCCTTCAAAAGTAATTTTGGTCTCTAACTTTCAAGGGAGAAAACTTAAAGACAAATCACAGTTCTAACATGGATTTCCTTACTCCTATTCCTAAAACACAGAAATCCCCACCCTTCCACCCCCATTTCTTTCAACACAGTTGTAAATGTCAGGTTCCCCCTTTCTCTGGCATCCAAAGTTGGGAAGTAGAAACTTGTGGTCCTACAGATTCACAAAGTTGATAAACCCCTGGTATAGTGGAAATGACCATAGGTTTATCAGTAGGTGAGCTGCCATGGGTTCTGGTTTTGCTGGTTCAGTGGCTGTGTGACTTTGCCAATCACTTTACCTCTCTGAGCCCTGGGTTTCTCTCTCTTGTTTTTCATTTTGTTTGTTTGTTTTCCAGTGCTAGAGATTGAACCTAGGTCCTCACACATGCTATGAACCATTCTACCACTGACCTGCAACCCCTGCCCTTGAGTTTCTCCTAAAAATGGAGTTGATGACTTCAAACTTGCAGATTTGTTACAAGAATTACATGTAGTGAGAGCCTGGAATTTAGCTCGGTGGCACCACCTCTACCCCACAAGTGCGAGGCTCTGTGTTTGATCCCCAGGATGCACCCCACCACCACAACCAAAAAAGAATTCCATGTAGTACAAAAATATGGTAAATGTCTGTGATGGAACATATGCCAAACATGCTGATCTGATATTTACACATCATATATGTGTACTGTATTGAAATGTTACATTGTATGCCATAACTATGTACAATTACTATGAATCAATACAAAAATATATCTTTTAAAAATTAAAATTGAATTGGGAGTGGAGGCACACATCTGTAATCTCAGCGCTTGGGAGGCAGAAGCAGAAGGATTGATATGAGTTTAAGGCCAGCCTGAACTGCATAGTAAGACTCTATCTCAGAAAAGTAAAAAATAAGCTAAAATTTTTAAAAATTTGAATTGTAAGTAGTGCTTTAGGGAGTGCTTTGTAAACTTGATTCTTCTGCAAAGCCCAGTCTTGTTCTTTTATAAACCCAGCGCATTCAGTACAATGCCTGGCACATGGTAGGTGCTAACTTAGGGTTTATCAAGTGAAGGAAGCCATACCGCCCTCCCCCCGCTCTCGAGAGGTGTGCCTCCATTAGACTACACAGTCACCCCAACTTGCATTCTACCAGAAGCCCCAGGGTAGTTATCCCCAAAGCACTGACAAATTATTAATTTGTTAGCCTTCCAGTGCATTTCTACTAGCTTATGGGGTCTCAGCAGTGAGGATGCAAAAAAAGATTTCGAAAGGCGTCCAGTTCAGCTTCCATCCTGGTACTTGAACATCTCTTGGACCTTCTCACCTGGTCGCCACATAGCTCTGCTTGAGCCTCTAATAACGGGGAGCTCATTTTCATCGAGGCAGTACACTGTGGAGGGACAACTCATGCTGGCAGGAAGTTCTTGAGTCAATTGTGTCCCCTGGTCATTTCTTGTTTTCCTGCCTGGCTCTCCTCTCTAGAGGAACACAGATCCCATTTACCCCCTCCTCCAGGAGAGCCCTTCAGATGGTGTCAACCAGAAGTTTTTCTCTGGGAGTCCTCCTGGGTCCCTGAAGTTACTCCTTCCTGGACACAATTGAAGCTTCCCCTTCATCTTCAACCCTGGTCACTTTTTTCTGGATGGGCTCATTTACCTATGTCCTTGTCCAGAGGTGGACTTAGAACTCTGGTGGTGGCACAGGGACAATGTCCTTCCTCCTTCCCTACCCCAGATTTGGGTGACAGAAGCTGAAGTTCCCATGTGATATTTTCAACTGCTCTACCACACTTCTGACTCACACTCTGCTTCCTGTTAAGAAATGCATAATTATTTGTTCATGAGCAATATTAATTTAAATATGACCTATTGGTACCCTTATCTGTGGGTTCTGCACTTATGATTCAACCATTTGTTGGAAACCCAGGCATGATGGAACAGGCCTATAATACCAGCACTTTGAGAGGTTGGGGCAGGAAGATCACAGTTTTGATACCAGCCTGGACAACCTATTGACTTAGCAAGAATCTGTTTCAAAATAAAAACTAAAAAAAGGTAGGGATGTAGTGTAGTTCACTGAGAAGGACCTGGGTCCAAAAACCATTAAATCATTTAGTGTCTTAGTTACTTTCTCTTCTGCGACACGGTACCTGACACCCACAATTTAAAGGAGGAGAGATTTACTTCTCTTTCTTTCTTTCTGTTTTTTTAATTGGTACTAGGAATCAAACTTAGGACCTTGTGCTTGCCAAGCAGGTCCAGAATCATTGAGCCAATCTGTGGCCCAGGAGAGGTTTACTTTGGATCACATTTCAGTCTATAGTTGGCTGGCTCCAACGCACTTTCTACACTAACCTATGCCATGGGATCATGCACTCATTGAGAGCAGAAGCTATATCTGATTTAACTTTGTGCCTGTATTCATGGCCCTGGGACAGTGGGCCCCAGAAAATGTTCACTGCCAACTTCCTCAACCTGATGCCTTGGGGATCTGACCTTCTATTTCCCTTCCTTGCCTCTTTTCCAAAATAGAAGAATCTTATGTAATTGTGACCTTTGAGGGCTGTAACACCAGCCACCATCACTGGATTTCTGATGAGAGTTTCATTGTGCTCTTGAAACACTAGTAAAGATTGGCATCAGCATCAGCCTGCCTTTTCCCTCCACAGGCAATATTTTCTGTATTTAAGAGGCAGAAGTTTTAGGCCCTAGATTAGTCAGTTTTTTATTACTATAACAAAATACCAGAGGCTAGGTATATTAGTCAACTTTTCATCACTATGAGAAAATGCCCAACATAAATCATCTTTAAGGAGGAGAAATTTATTTTGGCTCACAGTTTCAGGGGTTTTATGTTTTCTCTTTCTTTCTTTTCTTTCTTTTTCAGTACCAGTGATTGAACTCCGGACCTTGTGTTTGTCAGGCAGATACAGCACCACTGAGCTACATCCCTGGCTTAGTTTCAGGGGTTTTATTCTGTGGTCAGCTGGATCCATTGCTTTTAGGCCTGTGGCAAGGCAGAAACATCATGGTGGTAGGGCATGGTGCAGGAAAGCTGCTCACCTCATAGAAACCAAGTGAGAGAGCCAGAGAGGAAGTGATGGGGCATCAGACACAGTCGCCAAGCTTATGCTCCCATGATCAATTCCTTTCATGTAGGCCCCACCTTCCATTTCCATCATCTTCCAATAATGCCATCAAATTATTACCTCATCATTGGATTAATCCAATCAATGAAGTTACAGTTCTCATAATCCAATCACTTTCCCAAAAGGCCAATCAGCTTGGAACCAAGATTTTAGCACACAGTTTAGTATAGAAAGTGCTATGACAATTAGCATGAAACAATGCATCTTAGCCAGACAAGGTTGGGAGTGGGAAGAAGTCAGAAAAGACACCAAGGAGAGTTGTTACCTTGTTACCTAACTTTAAATTACTTGACTTCCCTGTGTCTCCATTGCTCTCTCAGTAAAGAGGAGATCATAATAAAACCAACCTTACTGGGTTAAATGATAACTGTATGTAGAAAGCACACAACAGTGCTTGTTGCACTTGGCCCTCCTGTATCTGTAGGTTCTGATCCATAGATTCAACCAACTGTAGGCTGCAAATTGGGGGGGTTGTATCCAAACTGAATATGGACAGAATTTTTTCTTGTAATTATTTCCTAAACAATACACTGTAACAGTTACTTACATGGTACTTTCATTGTAGTAGGTATTATGTCATCTATAGATAATTTACAGTACACAGGGGGATTTGCCTAGGTTATATGCTATTTTATACAAGGAATTATAAGAGACTTAAGCATCCATGGATTTGGGGGAGGCATCCTAAAACCAATCTCTTTTGAATACCAAGGGACAATTATATAGAATATATGTGTGTGTGTGTTATACAAGCCATGCGTGTGTGTGTGTGTGTGTGTGTGTGTGTGTAAAACACTCATCATTTCCCCTGGCTTCTCTGAGGCTATTCTTTTTTTTTTCTTTTGTACTGGGGATCAGATTTGGGACCTTGCGCTTACAAGGCAGGTAGTGGCACCACTGAGCTAAATCCCTGGACCTCTCTGAGGCCACTCTACAAAGAAGTCCACATCATAATTGGAGGATGAAATCATGGAGCAGAGAGGAATCATCTCATCCAAGGCCCCATATGTCAACCAGTCCCCAGCCAACCCACCAGCTGCCAAAAGCCATGAGTGGCTCCAGGTGGTACTAGCAGAACAACCACCCGGCAGAGCACAGCCCAAATTACTGGCCCATAGAATCATGGAGGATAATAAAATGGCAGGTATGTTAAGCCACAATTTTTGGGAGGTTGTCACAGACAGGGAAGGGTGCTTTGCAGCAGAGACTTGATGAACAGGTATCTCGTCAGAGTACTACTTCAGTATTCATGAAAACAGCTGATGGCCTGGTAGAGTATCTTCTTGTTCCCAGTATCACAGGAATTTGGAAGAAGCTCCTCATCAGAGTAGTCAGTGATCCTGGAAGTACAAAATAACTATCCTTCTAGAACCAAAGAAGCAGTGTGAGCTAAGCAGCAGCTCCAGAAAGAATGCTTCCCTCCACCAGGTTTCCAGGCAGTGGAGGTAGCAGCTAAAGCTGAGTCACACTGAAGCCTACAGCAGTGGGCAAGGAATGTAATGGATAAGGGTAACAGCGGTGTTGTGCATGGGGAATTAGCTAGATACCCCTGCAGTGTGAGAGAATGGCAGGATTTCAATGCGGAGGGGAAGGAGCACCCTTTAAAGGTCTAAGAGAAGAGAACAAAGGGGGTTGCAGAATTACAGAGAATAAAGAGGAGAAGGTGAGAGACTCAGGGCTGGCATTGGCCAGGAGCCACTTGCACACCTGGCCTGAAGGAGAAAGAGTGAGAAAGGAGGTGTAGGGCTCAGAAGAGCTGGAGCTGCGGACAGTGGCTGGCTGAAAGGAGCACAGACTGGAGAGAAACAGAAATCACTGTGGGGACTACGGTGCAGAGACAATGTAGGACAAGATGGATCTGAGGGGAAACAGACTATCCAGCACAGAGAGTGAAGCATTTGTTTATTTTTCAAAAGTCTATGTGGTCTCTGGTCAAAAGTACTACACACAAGTATCAGGAAGCATATTTGAGGTAAGTAGTAAAAAGGGGCATAAAACTCGGACCCAGGTAACCTAGATTCAAATCCTAGTCCTCTGATTTCCCACTGTTGACCATGGGTGTCACGCCTGCTAGGGTACCTGGAAACAACATGCCAGAAACAGCTGTTCTTTGTCAAAAGAGCTTCTCTGTCAGTGGCCAGCTCAGGATAAGGGCCACGATCAGGTGTCTTGCCTACCTCCTGCACCTTCATGACTTCCCTCCCTTTGTGCCCCTATTTACCCTGCTGAAATAGCCTGGAGTGCAAGGATATGTTCCTCGGACTTTGTTTATTGTAGTCCTCGCTGACATGATCCTGGGAACAGCAAGCTCCCATGTCTCCGTTCCCACCAGCCTTATCAGTCAGCTAGTCTCAGAATGTACTAGAATAGCAACTTACCAAGGACACCTTGCCCCATCTCTTTGTACTTTCCCTCCTCATGCCTTAAATAAAGTGATACACAGGCTGCTGTGTTCTCTGCTCAGCAGGCAGGGAGCAGGCAGGGAGGCCCCACCCAGTTCCACTTTAATTCTTTTTTGTTTACTGCATCTTCCCTCGCCCTACTGCCCTACTCAGTACCTGGACCCTTGCCACACAGGCTGTAGCACTTCTTAAACTACAAAGTGCTGAAATGGGCTTTGATTATTAAAGTGCTATGGACATTTCTAACTCTTCAGTCCCTTTCACTGAATTCCTCTCCCATCTCCTGCTTTTCCTTTCCAATCCAGCCACAGAAGCTGCTCTCTGGGTGCAGTAGGAAAAAAGAAACAAGAGACAAGGAAATTGAGATTTTAAAATTGTAATTAAGAAACACTGCAGCTTCAGGACACAAAAGTTACTCAAGCCTTTTTTCCTCCTTCTAGGAAACTCACAGGAGAGGGTGGAAAAGGGAGAGAGAGAAAGAGATTCCTAAAGGTCCTAAAGGACACAGTAAGTCTGTAAATTAGGCCCTTTTTACCTATAAATTGTGCTTCCTCCATCTTCAAGAAGCAGCAATATGGATGGACAGCAGATCTCAACTTTAAACACATGTGGATGGCCTGCACTGTAACGCGACAGAGTAGGAATATACACCCTAGATCAACAACCTTGAAGACACCCCCTTAAATGTACCCAACTCCGGCTCATAGTATCTCCTTTCTCAGAGCCCCCTTCCTCTCTGTCGAATAAACCCTTCTCTTGCCTCTTACTGACACGTTGGGAAAATTCTTTTACCCTGAGGGAAGTCTGCAAACCCATAAATTTATTCTTCAAGGATGGGTTGCTGCGCGTGTTCGAGGGCACGCCTGTAATCCCAGCACTCAAGAGGCTGAGGCAGGAGGATGGCTGTGAGTTCAAAACCAGCCTGGGCTACATAATGAGTTCCAGGTCACTTTTCAACTGTCTCACCGCCCCTCCTCCACAAAAAAGGACGTAACGTCCTTATTTCAGCCTTAGTTACCCTCAGATCCAGCCCAGTAACAGACTGCCGCAGAACCCAACTTCTAACTCAGTCCGTGCCATTTAAAGGTATTACCCAGGGACCCTCCCGGACTCAGTTTCTCCTTGATATAATGGGATGAATACAGATAAGGCGAGTACGGTGTGATGGGACTTTGAGGACCAGAAGGTACCATAGATGGATAGATATCTTTTTTTGTGTGCTGTGTACTGGGGATCGAACTTGGGTCCTTGCACTTGCAAGGCAGGCGGCAGAACCACTGAGCTAAATCCCCGGCCCTAGACAGATATCATTAGATATCTAGAGCGGGGGTGATGGAATCAAAGCCCCAACTGGACTAATCAACCTGGCGAAGCAGCCCCGGAGCCGACCGGGTTCCCAGAGCTGCTTTAGAAACGCAGCAGGATACTCCAAATATCCGCAGCCGGCCAAGGCTGATCGGCGGCCCAGGATTGGGCAGTTTGGAGAAGGCGGGTCGTCGAGGAGGCGGAACTTCCGGCCGGCACCTCAGCGGTTGCCAGGGGAGACATTCACCAGGCGGCAGAAGGTTCTGAGGCGGAGCGCGGGAACGCTGACTAGCATGGCGGCCCCCGGGGCTCCGGCAGCCTCGGGGCCCGGGTATTCCCAGAGCTGGTGCTCGTGTCCCGAGATGCCATTCGCCACCTTCTTCACGGCGCTGGTCTCGCTGCTGGTCTCTGGGCCCCGCCTGTTCTCTCCCCAGCCCCCTCAGGCGCCCTCGGACCTGTCGCTGGGGTCCGAGGCTGTGCGCAACTGGCAAGGTGAGCAGGGGCGGGGCCGGGGTGGCGCGAGGAG
>NW_022900929.1:17977661-17978026 GCF_012274545.1 Fukomys damarensis | reverse complement strand
CGCGAGGAGTCCCTGGGCTCCGACCGCGCGCGTGCCTGGGCCCCAGCCTCGCAGGACTCGCCCCGACTAGCCCTGTCTCGGTGCGCAGCCCTTCTTCCTAGCGGAGATCCAGCCGCCAGCACTGTCCCTTGCTTCCCATAGTCACGTCTTTCCAGAACTTTATCTTCGTCATCACTGTATAGTCCTCCTCTGCCTGAATTTGTGCTTTCCCTGTCGCCTCCAGGCCGGTCAAGGCCCTAAATCCATCCCTGGATCTGTCCCTCAGGATAAAGTTGTCTCTCTCTCTCCCTCTCCGTCTCCCTCTCCGTCTCCCTCTCCGTCTCCCTCTCCGTCTCCCTCTCCGTCTCCGTCTCCGTCTCCCTCTC
>NW_022900929.1:17959021-17977611 GCF_012274545.1 Fukomys damarensis | reverse complement strand
CCCGCCCCCCAGCGAAAAACTATTTCCTCCACTTTTTATCTTAATCAAACCTTGTTGCCAATCCGTAAACATCCTGTCCTCTTGAAGTTTGGAAGGTCTTCTGCTTTGTTTGTATCTTAACCCTAATTCCCAGCTCCTGGAGTGTGTGTGTGTGTGTGTGTGTGTGTGTGTGTGTGTGTGTTAAGTCTAAACACCTGTTGATAAAAGCCATTCCTAGTCTCTCAGTCTCTCTCATTCTTTTCTGGGGAGAAGTAAAGGAAATGTGTATCACTCTTGCTGTTTTACAAAGCACAGTCAAATGCATTATATCATTTAATCCTCAGAGAGCCCAGGACAGGCTATGTTAAATTGCCTGATATTTAGATGAGACTGCTTGATGCAGAGAATCACAGCTCTTGAGTCACAGAATTGAGATAGGAACTGAGCTCTTAGTTTGTATTGTGTGACGAGAGCCTGGGGTGATATAAATGGCAGATCATGTAGAGTTGTGTCTAGAATCTTTTCACAGTTATACTTGGAATTTCAGTTTTGGAAGTACTCACCAAATAATGAAGTACTCTTCAGATAATGAAGCCTTCAGAGCCGGCCTGACAGAGGTATACATTTTCGCAGCCTGCTTCCCTGCTCAAATCCCTCTTCATTTTACCGATGTCCCCACCGTCCTGGATATACACAGCACTTCCCCATAGATAGAAGCAAAATGAGCCTCCTTTTTTCTTTAGTTCACCACTTCTCTGGGTGTGGGGTTCATAGACATATGAACATTACTTATGTTCGAGACCTTCAAGCCTAACCCCATGGCTTTACAATAAGGAAACGGAAGCCAAGAGGGCCTGTATCCTGACCTTGACTGAGCTCAGCTGGCCTGGTTATAATAGAGTCAAGATCGCACTCCAAGTCTCTAGACTTCTTTGTCCACTATTACTGTCACTCTGTCAGTCTCCTTCAGTGTAGTGTTTCAGCCTTAAAGAATATAGAAGAACTTTAGAGGATAATGCAAGTAATTCTTTGCTTTCTAATTGCATAGAAAAACTTCTTTCCCTATAAGATTGGATACACACTTTCCAGGAAGAATTCTGATTTCTATATCAGTCATGAGAGTTTTATAATCATTACAGCTGTAAAATAATTCATGCTCCATTTTTTCTTCCTCTGAACAGCCACTATGGAAGGAGAGGTCAGGATTACAGCTAAGGAGACACATAGAGTGTTAAGTGACACCCTCTCAATTCACACTGAAGCTGTTGTTACAATTAATTAACCCTCAAACTGCCCGTGAGGTAGGTCAGTATTAAAATCTACAAAAGGATTATAAAGCTCTTTACAAACTCAGAAACCTCCACACCAAAAGTGTTGTGGTTTTTTTGTTGTTGTTTTTTTGTTTTTTCCATACATGGAAATTGGTACTGATAAGACTTGCACCAGGCCCAGGAGGGATAGAGCAGGGATTAGACGTTCTTGCTTCTATTCTGTCTTGGGTCCTTCATTGTTGCCCCACTGCTTACCTGCTAATTTTCACTGGCTCATAACCTGGCTTTCCCTCCCTGGAGCAACCCAGCATCAGGCTCTAACCCAGCTCCCTCTTCAGTTTACAGGCTGGTGACCTACATCTTTGTCTATGAGAATCCAGTCTCCCTGTTCTGCGGTGCAGTCATCATCTGGCGCTTTGCTGGCAATTTTGAGAAATCCGTGGGCACCATCCGCCACTGCTTCTTCACCTTGATCTTCACCGTCTCCTCCGCTATCATCTTCCTGTCACTTGAGGCTGTGTCATCGCTGTCAAAGCTGGGGGAGGTGGAAGATGCCAGAGGTTTCACCCCAGTGGCTTTTGCCATGCTGGGAGTCAGTACTATCCGCACTCGCATGCGGCGGGCCTTGGTGTTGGGCGTGGTCATGCCCTCCATCCTGGTGCCCTGGCTCCTGCTGGGTGCCTCTTGGCTCATTCCCCAGACCTCTTTCCTGAGCAACCTCTGTGGCCTTTTGATTGGGCTGTTGTGTATCCTTCCTGGAAGAAAACTATAACAATGCTATACTAAAGGGTGCACCCAGTGGGAGGTTCTAGAGTGTCAGGTAGGTAGTCTTGGGCTCAGTTGCCAGCAAGCCAGGTTTGAGTTCCAGCTTTAAAAACTGCACACATAGCAGGTTCCGTTCCCCTCTCTGGACCACATATCCTCATCTGAAAAATATCAACATAGTCATCTCATCCAGCTTACAACCTTGTCCAGTTGGTGACATAGGCTAATTTGACTGTGTGTATGAATTTACATTTGACCAATTATAATAGAGTTTTCATTGGAAGAGTGAGATAGCCATAAGGTGGAAATGTTTGATCTTTTTTTTCAAAGGAAAAAAAAAATGAAAGAAATCTGGCTTTTACCATATAGGTGGTTAATATATTAGGATAAGTTTTGCAGTTGTCATTTTCTGGCAATCAAAAAACTAAAATACAAAGTGGGATTACTTCATCAGAATTAGTAAAGTGGGGGGTTAGATGAAGTACAGGCCTAAAATCTCTTTCAATTTATGATTCTATACACTATCAAGAGGATTATATATAAATACAAATGACTGATAGCATAGCTCTCATTTTTCCCCCCTTTGGTATCTGGGTTCGAACTTGTGTCTTTGCACTTGCAAGGCAGGTGGTTGAACCACTAAGCTAAATCCCCAGAAAGCTCTCATTTTTAAATGTAATTTTATTCTTTTTAAATCTTCATGTTCATTTGTTTTTTATCTATTTATTTTTTGAGGCAGGCTCTCGCTATGTAATTCACACTGGCCTTGAACTCACTGTGTAGCCCAGGCTGACCTTGAACTTGTGGCAATCTCCTGCCTCAGCCTCCAAGTGCTGGGATTACAGGCGTGTGCCACCATGCCTGGCTGATATACTTTACCTTGAAGTCTATGTTGTATTATATTAATTTAGTTATTCTATTCCTGCTTTCTGCTTTCTTTGGTGTTTTTGTTGTTGTTTGTTTGTTTGTTGTGAGAAAGATCTCCCTGTGCAGTTCAGGATGACATTGAACTCACTGTGTAGCGAAGGCAGGCCTTGAACTCGCAACAGTCCTTCTGCCTCCTTTCAAGTGCTGGGATTACAAGACTTGTGCTACCATGCCTGGCTCTACCTTTCTGCTTTCTTACAGTTAGAAGTGACATAGGGTTGGGGATTTAACTCAGTGGCACCACTCCTGCCTCGCAAGCACAAGGTCCTAAGTTTGATCCCTGGTACCAAAAAAAAAAAAAAAAAAAAAGGAGCCTTTAAAAAAAAAAAAAAAAAAAAAAAAGTGATCCTGGGAATTGAACCAGGGCTTCAAGCATACAAGGTAAGTACTGTATCACTGGGCTATATGCCTAGCTCCTGTTTACTTTTAAAGACCTCATTGTATTTTTACCTGCCTTGTATTGTTTCTAATGAGAAATTAATAATTTTTTTTTTAAAGATAATCTAATTCTTTATGTAGGTTTTTTTTTTTTGGTGGGGGGCGGTACCAGGGATCAAACTTGGTACTTTGCTCTTACGAGGCAGGCAGTGCCACTGAGCTAAATCCCTGGCCCTCATGATTTTTTAAATTTATAATTTGTTTTCAGCTATTGTTCTGTTTTGGTTTTTTTGAGACAGGTGTTGCTATGTAGTTCATGCTGGCCTTGAACTCAACTGTTTGATTCAGACTAGCCTCAAATTTGCAGCATTCCTCCTACCTCACTATCCCACGTGCTGGGTTTACAAGTGCACGCCACCAAATAGCAGTTTTCAGCTATGTAATTCATTGTTATTAACATAGAAATTGTGCAGACTGTTAGTGCTCAGTGTGCTATTTCTGTATTTGCACATACCACACATTTGTCCAGCCTCCCATTTTCTATCCTTGCCCCATCCTCAGCTGTTTAATTCTGATAGGCCTCGAGCCAGCTTTCTTTGTGTTTATCTTGATTAGAGTTCACTGAACTTGGATCTGTGAGTAGAATTTTCATCAAATCTGAAAAAAAATATAGTCATTATTTCTTCAACTTTTATTAAAAATCTTTCTCTCCTCATTAAACGTGGGTTTAAGCTACTAGATACTGTTCAGTGGGTCACTAGAGTTTATTTACTTCTTTTTTCCTAGGCTTTTCTCCTTCTGTTCCTCCATTTGAATAGTTTCTGTTGCCTTATCTTCAAGTCCAATGATCTTCCATAGTTTCTAACCTGCTGGTCAAACTATTTCACCTGTCACATGTTTTCATTTCAAATGTTTGTATTTCAGTTCAGAAGTTTCCATTTGGTTCTTTTGATGTTGTTGGTTTTGATTTGTTTTGAGACAGTCTTGCTTTATAGTTCAGGTTGGCCTTCAGCTTACTATGTAGCCCAGGCTGGCCTTGAACTCAGTGATCCTCCTGCCTCTTGAGTGCTGGGATTAATTCTGCGCACCACCACACCAGCTCCATTTGGTTCTTTTTTATAGTTTTCATTTCTTATCGAGATTTCTTTATCTGTTCCTTAATTATGATTCCTTTAAATACTTATATTTTAAAATACATATTTGTAGTAACTACTTTAAAATCTTTGTCTGTTAATACTATCATCTCTGCCATTTTGGTTCTATTTGTTTCTGTTGATTTTCCTCCTGATTTAAAGGCCCATTTTCGTGCTCCTTTGCATGTCTAGCAATTTTTAATTTTATGTTAGACGCTGTGAATGCTGTATTATTGAAACCTGGATTTTGTTTGTTTGTTTGTTTTTTGAGATGGGGTCTCACTATGTAGTTAAGACTGACCTGGAACTCACTATGTAGCCCAGGCTGGTCTCAAACTCATAGTGATCCTCCTGCCTCAGCCTCCAGAGTCTGTTTGTTATTGTAAAGAATGTTGATTTTTGTTCTGATAGTGAATTTACTTGAAAATTAATTTGAAGTTTAGTTTTTAGTACTTTCAGAAATAGTCCAGAGTAGCCTTTACTTAGCAGCTCTTTGGCCTTATTTATAGGGCACTGTTTTGGGGAAGGGGATTCTCTGAATGCCCTGGATATATGGATTGAGATCTCTCCACTGTGGTAGGAACTTGAGTGTACCCCTACCATATGTGAGTTCCTGGAACTGTTCAGCTCTCAGCTTCCCAATAGTTGTGTCCCCAGTAGCTATTCTTGCTTGGCATGAGGAGGCTCAGCCTGTGTGTGTGTACCTCAGCATTCAGCTGGAGACCTGAAGAACTCATGCAGATTTCTTGATCCCCTTCCCTGAGAAGTGGGCTCTTCTTCATTATTCTGAGTGTAGGTTCCAGCTACTTCATCTCATGTCTTTTTGGCCTAGCAGCAAATACTGTGCTATGCTACAGTTTGGAAAGTGCCTGTGTGTTCCTGGGGCTCACTGTAATTCTCTCCTTTTCTTAGCGAGATCACAGTCCATTATGATCTCATTGTGTCTATTTCCAAAGCCTGCATTTATATTTGTGTCATGATTTACAGTTCCTTATGCTGGAATTTCTGGTCCAGCATTTGACTTATTTATAGCACTGGTTATCATGTGGCATTGGTATTTGGAAATACAGAATACTCTTCTGGTATACAAATAGGCAGGGACATTTTAAGTTATCACAACAGCTAAAGGCTGCAGTTGGTGGCCAGTGGCCAGGGTTGCCGAACAGCCTCTGAAAGAGTGAGATGGTCTGGCCAACAAAGAATTATCTTGCTGAAAATACAAGTTGCATTCCTGTCAAGAGCCCACCTCAGGGGCCGGGGATTTAGCTCAGTGCTTCTGCCACATGCTTCGCAAGCTCAAGGTCTAGAGTTCGATCCCCGGTACCAAATAAATAAATAAATTTTTTAAAGCCCACCTCAGGGAACACCTTTCTCTTGGCAGTTCTTCCTGCAGCCCCCACCACCACTTTTTCCTCACTGTTTCTTCTCTCACTGTCAGGTTCAGTGTTCACGTCCCTTCCTCAGAGAAAGCCTTCCCCACTCATGACGTGAGGGACCGCGGTGTGGTCTCCTGTAAACTTTTGCTTATTACCACTTTGCCCCAATTACTCCTTGTCTCATACTTACTACAGATTAAATATCCCTAATCCAGAAATCTGAATTCCAAAATGCTCCCAAATCTGAAACTTTTTGAGGACCAACCTAATACCACTAGAGGAAAATTCCACACTTGACCTTCTATGATGGGTCACGGTCACAAAACAAGTATACTGAAAATATTATATAAAATGCCCTTCCACCTATGTGTGTAGTAAGGTCAAAATGAAAAAAATGAGTTTTGGGTTTAAACCTTGGTCCCATCCCCATAATGTGAATATGCAAATATTCCAAAATCTAAAAAAATATCTGAGAGACTTGTGGTCCAAACCATTTTGGATAAGAGATAGTCAACCTATACTTACTACCTAACCCAGGCATATGATAGATGTCTAATAAATATTTGTTGAAAGGCTAAATGAATAAGTGATGGCTCGGTCTTTGTGGGGGGTGGTCACAGGTTAGATGACCAGGATGCCCTTGTCACTAGGGATGGTGACATAGTATGGGGACAGCACTGCTAGAGACTCTCACATAGTTACGTTGAGCAGGGTGCTTTCTGTTAGGGGCCAAAGTACCAGAGGTGCCGGTCCCTCGGGGTGTTAGGCTAGTCTCTCTCGTGCCTGCTCCCGCACAGGGGCTAGTGTGTGCTGGCCGGTGACTGATGGGAGGACAGACGGCTCGGGAAACCATCTGCCACCTCTGTGGCTGGTTGGTTCTCTGCGAGGTGTGGTGGGTGGAAACTTGACTCCAGGTTTCCCCTGGGCTTGCACCTCCGGCCAGAGTGTAGCAGCTTGTGTCCTTCCGTGGGGCAGGGTCGCCACCTCCCTTTTGCTGCTTCCGATTTGACTTAATGTGCTCAACCTCAGATGGCCTCCCATACTGCTGTAGCCTTGACATTCCGGAGCGAGTGGCCCTGAAGCTCGACCAGACCTTCCCCTTCAGCCTCATGAGGAGGATGCCCATGTTCAAATACGTGTCAGGGTCCTCGGCTGAACGCAGGGCAGCCCAGAGCCGCAAGTAAGTTCCACACTCACCAGTCAGATTCTTAAGCTGGGAGAGGGTATGGCTGGGCCACCATCGGTCATACAGAAAAGGAGGCACAGAGGTTTGAAAGTCGGTGCACAACTAGGTGCTGAGGGTATGGCTCAGTGGTAGAGCACTTATTTAGCGCACAGAAGGCCTTGGTCTGATCCCCAGCACTGTGAGTGAATGAATGAATGAATATGTTTACACAAGGGTCTTCTGAGCACTCTGGCAACTGCCCCCCAACCCCGTGTCTGAAGAAGGGACCCAGTTCTCTATGATCACATTGGCCCTGGCACAACGCCCTGATTAAAAGCAGACAGGCCACTGATTAGCTAGGTTGTTTAGGATGGATGGGGCCCAGGACCTGGGGTAGAGGCTCTTGGCCATGCAGCAAGAGTGGGTAAGGTTTACTGTTTTGCAGTCCAGCCCTGTTTGCTGTCCTGTACAAAGTGTCAGGCAGCCCACCTGAGCTTTTGTTGAAGCCAGAAAGAATGTGGTTACCTGTGTTTTCAGTGGCGAGTCAAGAGCCCGGTCCAGACCCAGGTGTTCCACCTGTGGGTCTTCCTTACCCCTTCTCTCTGTTCCCACTGCCATTTATGTCTTTCCCTGGCTTTTGTCCCTGTGGAGACTTCATAGCATAAGACATTCCCCCTCCTTCAGTGGTCTCTGCAAGAGAAGGAGCTCAGCTAGGTGTGGTGGTGCATACTCATAATCCCAGCACCCTGGGAAGGAGGGTCTCATGCAAGCCCAGCCTGGACAACTTGGAGACTTGGCAAGACCTTGTCTCAAAATAAAAATAAAAAAGGGCAGGAGACGTAGCTCAGTGCAAGGCCCCTGGGTTCAATCCCCAGTACCAGAAAGACAAATGAACAACAAGAAAAGGAACTCAATAAGAAGTACTTTGTTATTCATAGAGTACTTTGTTAGTGCCCTATCCTGCCCTCACCCAGCTGTGGGGTTCACGTTTTCCCTTAGTGCTGCTGTGATGCAGGTTTTGTTGACTGGAAAGCTGTTCCTTGGAGTTCATTCCAGCAGGTGCATATTCCCAGCCTTCACCCACCCAGGGCCTTCTGATCATGTTTCAGAGGCAGGGAGGGATGCTGAGAAAAACAGATGCAAGCTAGTCATTTTGCTTCAGGATTTAGGCAAGTAATTCCTGAGGTCTAAATGTGGAAGGGACTGGTTATGTGTAGAATGTTTTTGGTGCAGCTATGACCCCCGGTACGAAGTGTGGTCCCACCTCACCATGATAGGCACGTGGGCAGAGAGAGGTGGCAGCCTCCTCGTGGCTGGTGTCCGGTCCCCTGTTGCACCTGCTGCAGACACACAGAACAGAACCCATTGTTTCAGGCAGCCGACAGTGAGTCACAGGTGGCTTCGCTACACACGTTTATTTTGGCTTTGAGACAGCCATTTGCACAGTTGTGTCTCCCTGGTTGATCTTGTTGTGAGATATGTTTGGGGTTTTGTTTTTTTTGCAGTGCTTTGAACCCAGGGCCCAGCACATGCTAGATAAGTGCTCTACCACTGAGTTACACTCTTAGCCCCAAGACTTTTTTTAATTTCAGAAGTGGTGTTTGATGCGCCCTGTCCCTGGACCTTAGCCGCTGGTATATAAGGTCCAGGTTTAATTGAAATGAGTGCAGCCAGGCATGGTGGTACACACCTATAATCCCAGCACTTGGGAGGCTGAAGCAGGAGGATCACTGAAGGTTCAAGGCCAGCCAGAGCTACACAGTGAGCTTAAGGCCAGCCTGAACTACATAGCGATACCCTGTCTCCAAAAAAAAAAAAGTGTAGATTCAGTCCAGTCGTCTACCACAGACACTGGTGGTATTGACATCTACTCGACACATTTGGAACTTCACACAAACATTCAGAGGACAAGCTGGGCACGGTGGCACACACCTGTAATACCAGCTACTCAGGAGGCTGAGGCAGGAAGATCACAAGTTTGAGGCCAGCCAGTAATTTACTGAGACCTTGTCTCAAAATAAGGGCTGGGGCTGTAGCTCAATGGAACTTCAAATAAAAAAATTCAGAGAACAAACCCAGTAGCGTGTGTCTCCATTTGTCTTCCTGGCCACGTGGTCTGTGGTGGAGTCTTTAGCCTCCCTCCGCCTTGCTGGTTCCTTCTAGCCAGTGAGTCCTCACTTGTGAGGCCCAGGTAGGAAGAAATTTCACACCAGATGTCTGGGTATTAAATTGCACACGAGTGAGGTGCCGGCCAGCCACAGGTGCTCTGCCTGCTGTGACCTCCCTCCAGTTTCCGTGACAGGCCCCTTGATGCTGCTGACCTGCTCTTGGGGCACTTGTTTTCTGTTCCCTCAGGGTAACCTTTCTCCTCCCCTGGCCCCATAATAGAAAGCCGGTCAGCAATCCTGCAGTTTTTTTAGGTGGAATGACAGGGTGGTCCCAGTCAGCACTAGCTGAATGATCGTTTTCCTCTTGTTCCTTTTCAGGCTGAACGCTGTGCTCGGCTCCTACCCCACACAGAGCTGCTATCCTCACCGGCCCCCGAGCTACCCTGTCATCAAGATGCAGCATGCCAGTGACCAGCAACCGGCCCCCTGGCCAACATGCACTCCCGGGCACGTGCCCAGCCTGCCTCCGTACCAGCCTGCGTCTGGCCTGTGTTATGTGCAGAACCATTGTGGTCCAACCCCTAGTTCCTCCAGTGTCTACCCAGTTCCTACAGGGACCTCTCTGGTGGTCCCACCCACCGACCCCATCATCTGCCCTGGCATGGCGAACTCTGTGGCTCGCGGTCCTCCAGCGCCTGTGGGCTCCCAGGAGGCTAGCACAGTTCGGATGCCCTGAGGGTCTCCAGGGAAGGTGACTCACATCTTGGCATTCTGAGCTAAGATTTCTTGACAGAAATTTATTGAATACCTCTGTATACCAGGCTGTGTTGAATCCTTGGATAAAGGCCCATTTTTCAGTCTCATTTTTGCTTACATCAGCTCTGTGAAGTACAGTTTATCAGCCAAGTTGCAGAAATGAGACCTCTGATGACCTGAAGTGGCCCTAGTGGCCCTGTGGGAGTTCTCTGCTGGCCCAGGGCACCTCGCCAAGAACACAGGAGGAGAGGGGTGTTATCAGAAGCTGCTGATAGCTTCTCCCCTCTCCTTCCAAGCAGTGCCCTTGGTTCTGTGTCATCCATATGTCTGTGTGCTGGAAGCCCCAGACCCATGCAGTGTGTCGCCTGCAGTCACCCCTGCCCAGGAGCGTGACCTGCAGCAGCACACTGATGGTTCCTTGTGATGCCCTTAGTATAAAGGGCCTCTGTGGTCTGGCCGGAAAGATAGTGTGGAGATGAGGGTAGCAACAGCAAAGAGGAGAGAGGGACAGGTTCAGGCCAACGGCCCATGCCCAGTGATTCGAGAGGGGACCTAGCATAGGGAGTGAGTGGGAAAGGGGCCAAGAGAGCTAGCAGGGCCAGGCAAGGGTTGGGCACAGCAGGAGGCCCCCACTTCCCCTAGGGAGGAAAGTTGTGGCCAGAGCTGGGACCACAAAAAGGAGCTGCTAACAGGACCACAGATGAAGTGACCTGGGCACTGGCAGCAATGTCACTGGAAGCAAGAGGGAGGGGTGAAGAGTCCTGGCTTCTTGTCCCTATTGTCAGTGTCTCCCATCAGCCAGTGGAACCAGGAGCCAGGGAACCTAGAAAGTGTCACTGGTGGAGGGCAGTCCTGATGCAGAGCAGAGCAAGGAGCATGACTGAGCTGGTGCCTGGTCAGCCTCCAAGGACAGTGTGCTAGGGCTCACGTGGAGGGCCCATGCCATGGCATACAAGCCACCCAGGCATCCTGGAGGTGACACATGGCCTGCGCTTCTCTAGGAGCTGGGTGACCCACTTGGGGCTGCCTGGCTGAGGTCCTTGGTATTCAGAGGTGGGTAAGACATCCAGCCCCAAACACACCCCTGGGTGCAGTGGGGCCAGTGACACCCAGATGGCCTCTGAGTCCTGATCAAGAAGGTGTGCATGGGGTGAGGAGGTGAGGGAAGGAAGGTGAGAGAGCTCTGGATTGGGAAATGGGGTTTGAGGCAGGAGCTGGGTACCCAGATGTAGCTCGGGCTTCTGCCTGCAGCCGCGCCCGTCACTTGAACCACAGTGGTACTTGGTGAGGACAGGTAGCAGCACGTCGTAGACACGGGTTCCCAGCTTCATACCAGAAGCAGGTGCAAAGGGCACCTGTTCTAATACGGCAGGTACGGTACGGGCCTTAGGGTTGGCCAGACCAAGGCTCCCTCGGTAGCAGAGCTGTGGAAGTCCTCAGACCCTTCAGCCCAGCTAGTCCGTACCCCCTGGCTTTACACTGAGGCTCCAGAGAGGCACCAGCAGAGCCAGGCTGTGTGGTATCCCCTCACACACACACCAGGTCTCCCTTGAACTTCGTCTGACCACAGTTCCTGGGCAGCCTGGAGCCAGATTGGAGCAGGACCATCTCTCACCCGCCCATGTGCCCATCCATTGTGTGTCCCATGGGTGCAAATAATCACTGCATTTGTGGGGGCTGCCTCTCGAATATTTGTCCAGTAGAGAAAGAATAGATGATCTCTGCCTCTGGGAGCTCAATTTAGTCAGGAAATGGACAAATAATCATTGTAGCTGGGCGTGGTAGTGCATGTCTGTAATTCTAGCAATCAGGAGGCTGAGGCAGGAGGATTGTCTCAAATTTGAGGCCAGCCTGGACTACATAGCAAGACCTTGTCTCAGGTTAAAAGAAAAAAAAATTGTCATGCTATTGCTATAGGGCGTGCAAATGATATAGGGGAAATGTAACTCCCAATCTAGGTATCATTTAAGCCAAGTTCATGTTCCAAAATTGAAGAATGAATTCTAGGGAACAACAAAGGTTAAGCATAGGAAATATTTATTGAGAGGGAGAGATTTTAGCTCCTGAGAGCCTAGGAGGGCCCAAACGGCTTGCCTCAGACCCCACTTCACAGGGGAAGTCCTATAGAGCAAAGGTGGGTACGACGTGGGGCAAAACTGATCAACCAGTAGGATTACAGGAATAGCTACTTAGGTAATGTTGAGCCAATAGGGAAGCAGGTTACCTAGCAAGTGTACGTAGAAAGAACAAAAATATTTTTTAGGAAAGGATGGATCTGCAGGTCTTGGTCACCCACCGGGGTGACTGATGTCTATCTAGGCTTTATTGGCACAGTGTTAACCAATTATCCCTTGGGGAGCATGTGGGCCTGGTCATTTCATCTTTATCTTGAGGCCTGGCCTCCGGCAACAGTTGTGTTTTCATCTTTTGCCTGACTCTCTTGAGGGTCCAGCCCTATCTGACCACCTGTAATATCTCTACCTAACTTAGCTGTAATATTATGGGCAGGAAAGTGTGATGGCGACACACTTCAGGAGCTGGGTGTCTGGGGATATGTTGGCTACTGAACTCCAAGGTCAGAGGAAGGCACTGACTTTGACCTCGGCTCATTCAACTCAAGGGGAAGCAGCCCCACCCCATCCCCGGGCCGTATGACCCTCGGAAGCCAGAGAAGATTCCAGACTTTGCCACTTTCCCTACTCTGAGGGTAGCAGAGAAGCAGAATCACACTCTGCAACCTTTATAAACTCTTCTCTGGGGCCACAGGAGGAAAACAATCGCTCTGCCAAGGAATTCATGGCCCAGAGGGGGGCAGATCTGTAGTGAACACAAGGTTAGTGCTGTATGTTCAACCTCACACTAGTTTGTTCATCCATCACCGCTTCATTTAACAAACACTTCATGGGCAGCCACCTGGGATCCAGGCCTGGACAAGGCCCATGGACACACAGATTAGAAAGAACCCCTGCCAGGGATGCAACGATTGCAAGAGGGCCCACACAGGAAGGACCCCAGGCCAACCGCCAGGTGCGGGCTGCACAAAGGGAGGCCGGTCGGCAGGGCTGGGGACATGAGTGTGGAGCCTCGGTAGAGGCCAGCAAGACGGCCACTGTGACCCAGGCTGGCAGGGAAGAGACCCAGTGCGGGTCAGAGAGGCAGAAAGCGTAGCTGGGGCACAAAGTGACTCCGGTCACACAGGTGTGTGGTGGAGCTCAGAGCACGTGAATTTTTCCATCTGATGTCGAGGACTCCTGAGTCACAGGTGACACTGATAGGATGAGGTTCTTGCAGGAACAGCATGTGGCCTTGGATTTGGGTGCTGGACCTTAGGGCTCTGGGACCTTTAAGGCCACCTAAGCTCTCGTATATCACCCTGTGCCTGGATAACTGCCAGCTGCAACAGAAGCACCCCACGCTGGCGTCAGAGGATCCCCACTCCACCCTCAGGATGGGTGACAGGTCACTTGGGACTTTGCTCCACAGTCCTATTTGGAGCTTAGGAACCCACACACACCTCAGCCAAGATCTTCAGGAATGGTCTCCAAGGACTCCCTGCCAACCCTGTCCTGCCGCATGGCCAAGTCACATGGCAAGCTGCCTCCTCGAAGGAACCCCTGCCCCTGCTGGGGGACAGTCACTTTCCCAGGGTTCCAGGGACGGAAGGGGCTGGGCCTCCTAGGATGGAAAGTCAGAGCTTTCTGATTTTCTGCCCCTACAGCTCACTGGGATGGCCCTGGCCCTGCCTTCCTCCAAGCACGTCATGAGACTGGCACTGTGAGATGACCTGACAGCTGGCGCAGGCTCCCTAGCACGGAGGGTGAGCTCCAGGAGTGGGCATGGCCCTCTGGCACAGGTCGAGCAGGGCACAGGAATGCTAGTCCACTCCTCACCAGCCTACCACCCTTGCCCATTGCTAAAATGCCAATAGCACTGGGTGAGAGGGAAAGGGTGTGGGCACGTGGGAGAGATGAAACTTTGAGCTTCAAGCATGGTAAGCCCGGCCTCTGCTGGAAATGGGAAGACCGGAAAAGGGACTATCTCTGCAGGCAGGGGCATAGTGTGGATGTGACTTCAGGTGCTTTGATTTTTACAGTCCAGAGAGTCACACAGGCAGAGATGGCCGGGCCTTCGATCGCCCACCCATACCTGAGGGCCTGAGACAGTAGACCCTGCCAGGAGCCACAGAGGGGAGGCCTGGAGTTGGTGACACTGAGGCACAAAGGAAAGGAGGAAGGAAGGCCCCTCCCCATCTGTGAGTCCGGTCACTCTTCATTTGTTCACCCACTCTCTTTCCCTTCTCAATTACTGAGCTCCTGGGACATCCTGCTCTTATGCCAGGAGCTGCAGGCACAGAGGTGACCGAGGCTGGATCCCAGCACAGGCTGTTGAGGGTTGCAGGAGCCCATGGCAAGCCAGGAGACCCAGCTTGGCTGGAGGTATCTGCACACACCTGCAGGTCCCAGGCCTCTCTAGGGCTACCCCAGTTTACCTGGGACACACACAGCGGCAGAGCTGGCCCTTACGGGCATCTGAAATCTCTAAGGATTGAGACAGGCCTCTCCGCGGCACCTGGCCGGCCATGTGACCGGCTGCTCCTCCACTCTGCGCCCCAGCCAAGGAAATTCCTGTGCTGGAGAGGCCCTTGTGCCTCCTGTTTGTTCTTTGTCCTCCACACCCAGGTGCCATCCATCCTCTGCTACCTTCCAGGGCTCCAGGTGCTCAGAAAGGTTCCTGCGATGAGAAGCAGGCTAGACCAAGGACAGAGTCCAGGGGTCCACATGCTTCCTTCCAGGAGGAAGTGGATGGACAGAGAGGCGAGGATGATCTCCAGCCCTGACTTCCCTAAGGCCCTGCAGGTGCAGGGGTGGGGTGGGGCCTCTGGTGTCTTGGAGTGGATGCTGGGGATAGCACGTCGGCTTATGTCCCTCCCGTCCTGGAAGTGGCCTGACCTGACCTGTGGGTGTTCCACCTGCTCATCTGTACCCCTTGCGACTGAGATGGGGGGTAGGGGGAATGGCGAGGATCTCCTGCAGGTAGGGCCTGACGCAGAGTCCTGTCCCAGAAGTCCAGCTTCCTAGGAGAAGTCTGGGATACACAGAGGAAATGGGTGTGTGGGTGACAACTGGGGACACTGTTCGGTGCTGGAGTAGGTGGATGAATGTGAGGTAGCAGATGACGTAGAACAAGGGGCCTGACTGTTGGAAATCATTTCTGTAGTGCATTGTGTCATTTCTGCTGCTGGGGTGGCCAGAGGCCCCGAGGGCCGTGCCAGAGGGTGCGGTCAGCAGGGGAGGCAGGCTTTCCTGGCTGCAGCCTTCAGACCCCATGGTGAAGCCCACCCTGCCTCAACCTCAGCCCAGGCCTCTCCAGCCAGGGTGGTGCAGACCTGGGGGAAGGGGCGTCAGCCGATCCCTCCCTGCTTCTCTTTGGTTAGGGAGGAACCCTCAGCCTCAAGTCACGCCTACAGCTCTGCAGTGCCATCCTGGTGGTGCAGGAAGAAGGGGGCCTCCCCTCCAGCCTGTGGCTTTTTTGCCTTCCAAGAGCAGCCGGAGTCTGCTGCACCTGGGAGAGGCTCAGCTTTCCTGAGAACCAAGGGCTGCTGGGGTCAGGTTGCAGCTTACATAACAGTATCAGCCCTTCTGGCCCAGGGAGCCAGCCCACTGCCCTTCCCAGGCCTGGAAGGGCAAGACTGAATGAGGTCAGAAGCCAAAGAAGCAAAGATGGGCTTCATCCCACCCCCACGCCAGCGTGCTGAACCCATAGCTAAGCCCTGAGAGGCAGGCTTCAAGGAAGGGACTCTGTACCCAGTTGTTTTTTCTTTTTTTCAGTACTGGGGATTAAATCCAGGGCTTTCACACTGAGCTCCATCTCCAGCCTTTTTAAAAAAGTTATTATTTATTATTTTGAGACAGGGTCTCAATAAATCCCTAAATTGCGTAGCCTGGACTTGGATTTGTGATCCTTCTGCCTCAGCCTCCCAGAGTGCTGAGAACACAAAGACTCAGACAGGAAAGGGAACTGGTGGGTAAAGGGGAGTCTTGCTGAAGGTCCAGATCTGCAGCCCCACTGGTCCTCAGGACTTGTGCACACACAGGCACACACTTCCTACCGCCCAGCCTGCCGTGCAGACAGAGAAGGGGCTTGGAGAAGCTAGAGGTCAAATCGCCTCTCTGACCTGGGTCCTCTCAGAGGTCTGTGTGTGTGCTTGCACATGTGCTTTGGTGTGTGTGTGTACATGCATGTGTGTGCATTGTGTCATTTGCCACTGTGTGTGTGCACACATATGTATGTGCATGCATCTGTATGTGTTTGCACACCATGTGTGTGTGTGTGTGTGTATGTGTGTGTGCGTGTGTGGAGAGAGAAGATTGGACGCTGGTCCCAGGACTGACAGCCTTCATCCTTGTCCCTCTACCTCCGTGGCCCCCTCCCCTACACAGAGCCCCTTTCCTACCAGGAGCTCCTCTTCTCCCCTCTCAAAATCCCCTACCTGTTACTAGATCCCTTGCTCCCCATGTGTGAAGCTGCCTTTGCCTCTGGAGTCACTTCGGAGTGGCCCTGGCTTTCCCTGCTTCCCGGCCTCACCCTGGCCTGGGTGTGGAACTGGGATCGCAGTCCCCTCTCTGGTGCTGCAGCCTTCTAGGTCCTGGGGAGGAGACACCTGCCTTGGCCTGGCAGAGAGGAAGACCTCAAGGTTAACTGCACTACGAACAGGAACACCAAGTTGCTGTTCCCAGCCGGGGGTGTAATAACTAACTCAGTTCCATCTTGTGTCTCAACACCATTTTGTACCTGTGCCCAACCCCCTCCCCTCCCACCCCCGTCCTGCTTGGCAGTAAACTCACTGCAGTTGCAGGATGTTTTGTTGCTCACCTAGCGCACGTGAAACTTCGTTGTGCCCCCCACTAACCTGGCATGGTTCTGCTTCTGTAAGATTCCACTTGCTCTTCCCTGGGCCCTCCCCAGCTGAAAGTGTGATTTAAAAGAAGAAATCAAACTGCTTCCCACTGCCGAGGAAACTTTCTCGGCGCTAGCCACTCTCCGCCGCTGTCTATAATAAAGGGCTCGGTGCATCTCTATTGTTTGAACTGACACCTCCACAACAGGGGTGGGGGCAGAGCCAGCAACCCTGTGCCTCGTGGGACCTTGTTCCTCCCCTCCCCCTTTAGACCCTTTGTTCCCAGCTTTATCGGTGGGGCACATTGGTCTAGGAGTCCTGATGGGCCACCTAGTGCCAAGGCTGGGCATCTGGAGACACTCAGCTCTTCCCTCCAGCAGAGCTTTCTTCCCTTCCTCAGTTGATTCCTGGCCCCAGCAGTGTCCTTCTGCTAGGGAAGGCAGGGCAGAGACCTCCCCTGGTGGCAGAGAAGACTGTGCTTCCTTGCTGAGCCCCTGAATCCGGGTGCAGACTGAGGGCAGACTAAGGTGTGGGCTCTTCTCAGCACCTTCGCACTTGCTGTTCCTCACCCCTTCAGAGCTCAGCTTAATTCTGTTGTTTCTTTTTTGTTTTTTTAAAACAGGGTCTCACTATTAGTTCAGGCTGGCCTTGAACTCACCACACAGCCCAGGTTGGTCTTCAACTTGTAGCGATCCTCCTGCTTCAGCCTCCTGAGTGCTGGGATTACAAATGTGCACCACCACACCCAGCAGGTCTCAGCTTAATTTTCCCCTCATTAGAGATGCCTTCCCGGGGACTATGTCAAAACAATACCTAAGATCCCTTATCCCTTCTTTTTTTTTGGTTTTTTTGAGACAGGGCCTCACTATGTAGTTGAGACTGACCTGGAACTCACTATGTAGCCCAGGCTGGTCTCGAACTCACAGCGATCTTCCTGCCTCAGCCTCCCGAGTGCTGGGATTACAGGCGTGCATCATGACCACGCCCAGCCTCCCTTCCTTGTTTTATCCTTCATGGCACCTACCACCTTATACATGGATTCTTTCCCCCGGAGGATGGCAGATCCATGCCCAGAGCCTTCTTTTCATTCATCACTTTACCCCCAGTGCCCAGCACAGCCTGAGTCGTCCCCAACCCGGTGCATGGCGGGCACTCCCAAAGACTGGCTGGATCTGCACAGTAACTCATGCAGTCATTGCAATGGTCCCATGAAGCAGGTATTACTAGCAAGCCCTTTCAGATACCAAAACTGAGGCAGAGAGAAACAAAGCAAATTTTCCAAGTCACACAATCACAATTAAGAAGTGAGAGTTGAATGCAGCAGTCCCCAGGCCAAAGCCCTGGCTCTGGGCCACTCTGCCAGCCTACAGGTAAGACTGATGTTCATTCACAGCTTACTCATCCCATAGGGCCCGGGGATGCAGTGGGGCTGGTGTGGGCCCCCAGCCTCCTGAGCGCCCATCACGGAGATGCCCTGATGCTCCGTGCCTGACCTCTGCTCCGTGATGACAGCCAACGGTGCTGTCCCTTACAGTGGACAGGAGCTGGGCAGAAAAGGTCCTGGAGAAAGATTCTCAGGGCTCCAGGGAAGCTGTCCAGCACTGGACAGGGCAAGTCAGAAGAGAAGCCAGGGGATGTGCTGAATGTGTATAATTTTGTTCAGATGACTGCAGAACCTGGAAAAGCTGTTGCTGCTATTGATGCATAACATACTGCTATTATTAGTCTTTTTATATAAATATAAATATATATACATATATATATAAATTGAATTTTGGGAAACTTTAACAGTGCTGCCAACTTTGGAAAAAGTCATCCCAATTTACTGTGTTGA
>NW_022900929.1:17947445-17958508 GCF_012274545.1 Fukomys damarensis | reverse complement strand
AAGGGAGAAGGGAGGGCAGGGACAAGGGGAAAAAGTGAGAATCAAGACTTGTCATGTAAAGGTACAGAATCCCAATGATGAATGTAATTGTATTGTATACCTAGATTGTACCAATAAACTCAATAAAAAGAAAAAAAAAAAAAGAAGAGAAGCCAGGGAGTTTGTGTGTGTGTGTGTGTGCATGCGTGCACACACACCTGCACTGAAATTTCCAGCCCAAAGGGCCCCAGCTTGGTCACAGGGGCTTCGTGGGCCCTTCCCAGTCACAGCATGCCAGGGAGCCCACAACCAGGCCCTGGGGCTGCTGTTGGCAGAGGGAGTGCCTAGAGCATGGAGGTCCCCAGGATGCAGGCAATTCAGGGGGTGGCAGGTGGGGCAGGGGAGCAGGTGGGCCATGGCAGGGGTGGGAACTCTGAGAACCCTGGTTATGAACTTGGCTTCCTAGTTTGTTATGAAACTGCGGTGTTCCACTTAACAATTTGTTCCAACATGTAGGCTTCATTTAAACTTTTAAATGACCACGGATGCATAGCATTCCACTTGAACTCTTGCCCTGGGCACTGCCAATGCAAACATTAACCAGTTCTCTGTGTGCATGTATGCACACCTGTGTGACTTCTTTTTTTGGGGGGGACCCACCTGGGGTTGGCTAAGCAATGAGAGAAGTGTATTAACCTGATTTTTGTTACTATAACAAAATACTTAGCTGGGCTCACACCTGTAATCCCAGCTCTTGGGAGGCTGAAGCAGGAGGATCGCTGCGAGTTCGAGACCAGCCTGGGCTACATAATGAGTTCCAGCGCAGGGTTCTGGTGTGTGGCCCCTGGGCTACTCACATCATGGTGGGAGTGAGTGAATATATTCTGTGTGACCTCTCTGACTCACTTATGAAATCACTGAGATTTAATCGCAGGACTTCTACCCTATGGACCACATCTAATCTAATCACTAAAGGCTGTGCCTCGATACACCTTTGCCGGATTGAGTTTCCTCCCTCTCAATACCATTAATGTAAGTCTTTGGGGATCAAAGTTCTCCATGAGTATAGAGGAGTAAAACAAATTCAAACTCTCGCAGTAGTATTTCTATTCTGAACATGAAGAAACTGGAACTTGGAGGTGGCAAAATTTATTTGAGGCCCCAACGTAGGTGGGAGCTAGGAAATCTGGCTGGTTCTAGAGGTCCACTCCAGAGCCAGTGAGTCCAGCAGGAGCACTCAGGGTAGGGACACCTCTCGGGTGCAGATTCCACAGGCCACACCCCTAGTCATACCACGCCTCTCTGGCCCTGAAAGGGCTCTGTGGGATTTAAGCCCTGGAGAGCCAGAACAGCCCTCAGCACAGGACCTACCCCAGTGGCCTGCTTTGCCTGGGACCCACACGCGGCCAGCTGCTCAGGTGGGTGCCTCCTCAGCTCAGGGTCAGGGCAGGACGGAGGGCAGGGGGGCAGAGGCTGACCCTAGCAGGCGGCAGCGCCCCGCCCGGTTGGGAAGGTGCTCTCTGGGTCTGGCAGGACAACCAGAACTGAGAGCCAGACACAGCTGGGGACAGCAGGGGGGACACTCCTTGGTGAGGAGGTCGAGGGGCAGGCCTGCATCTGCCGAGCTGTCCTTCCTGTCACAGCAGGGGGGGAGGGGGAGACAGGAGCTGGTAGGGCTTCCACTCTGACCCCTACCTGAGTCCAGCCTTGGGTGGTGAGCTGGAAAACCCTGGCTAATGACACTGAGACAGCAGCTCTAGCACCAGCCCTAACACTGACTTGCTGGGTGACCTCAGGCAGATGCTTCGACCTCTCTAGATTGTTTTTGGTAGATTGAAGAGTTTGGTGCAATGATCTTTGTTTCTTCCTTTCTAACGATCTCTGGATTAAATATGAGGTGGGCAGGGTGTGGTGACACAGGCCTGTGATCCCCAGCACTTGGGAGGCTGAAGCAGGAGGATCGCTTTGAGTTCAAGGCCAGCCTGGGCTACAGAGCAAGACCCCATCTCAAAAAAACAAAAAACAAAGCAAACAAACAAACAAACAAAAAACCCCATCCCAGGGCCAGGGATTCAGCTCAGTGGTTCTGACGCCTGATTTGAAAGCACAAGGACCTGAGTTCAATCACCGGTACCAAAACAGCAACAACAACAACAACAACAACAACAACAACAACAAACCCCAAAAACCCACCCCCCCAAAGAAAAAAAGAAATGAATGAATTGCGGTGTGTCTTGAGGTTGATACCCTGTCTAGTCTGCCTTCCACACTCCCTGTAACTACTTCATTCCACTCTGCAGACATTTCTGGTTTCTAGCTCTGAGCCCCTAAGCCAAGGACTGGAGACTTAGGGCAATTTTCCAAGGTCTGAGGGCCACAGACCTTCGTGAACACCTCCTGTCTTCTCTGGAGGCAGCCAGTGGGCATTTACCAGCAGAAGGGAGGGGTGTGGGGTGTCTGACACTGCGGGACTGGTGTGAAGGCCTGCATTTGTGCCCCACTTCCAGAGAACCTGCTGGGCAGTGAGGGTGTGAGGGAGAGCAGCCCAGCTGCAGGAAATGGACCTGAGACTAAGGAAAACCACTCCTAACTTCTCCACTCTGGTCATCCAGGACCACATACATGTATGAGTTATGTTTTTTAAAAATATGGTGAATGCTTACAATTTTTTTAGGGCCAGACATGGTGGTGTTCGCCTGTATCCCAGCACTTGGGAGGCCGAGGCAGGAGGATTTCTGAAAATTTGAGGCCAGCCTGGGCTGCATACTGAGTTCAAGGCCAGCCTCTATTACATAGCAAGACTCTGTCTCAAAAGAAAAAAAATCATTGCAGTAAAAGACGTATTGTCATGAATTCTCCTCAAAATATTCCCTTTTGCTTCAAACACACTTATCCAGATTTGCTATATAGTTATTTGGGGAGAAGAAAACAAAAGTTTTCTTTCTATAGCTTTTATCCTAAAGCTATAGGGTTTTTTCCCCCCTTTAAAAGTATAATTTTAAAAATTTCAATTTCCTTGTTTCCTTTCTGCCAAGTTTTACTTCTTCTATCCTGTCTCATCCGCACCCCAGACTTTGGTCCCTTATCCTGGAAGGGATGCAGAAGGCCTGATGGTCCATCTTCAGGTAACTCAGCTTCAGGCTGAGAGGGCCACTGATCCTGCCTCACCAGGGCGGGAAAGTCTCATCCTGACTGGACAAGGACATTAGCCCACTACAACAATGGAGCTTGTGACAGAAAAGAGCTGCAGTGCACAGTGTCATAGCTGGAAAAATGAGCATTTTCTTCCAGGGACTGGCATTGCACTGATTTGTGAACATACAGTAAATCCCCAACTTACTGGACATTTGTTTTGTGACCTTTCGTAGGGGTACTGTAGAAGACTCACTTTGTCGGCTTAGGAAGGAATCTGGCTTTATGAACAATTCTCCCGGAATGGAACTTGTTCATAAATTGAGGACTTAAAGGATCTTATAATGCAGAAGAAACACTTGCAGGGTTATCAGGAATTTACACAAAATATCCTGTTTTAATAAGGGTACAAGTTTCACCATGCATTTCTCTTAAGATAGCCAGGGCCACACGGTTTTTATAGAATGGCTTTTTAAAAAATCATTTTTGATGGGCATGGTGTCACATACCTATAATCCCAGCACGCAGGAGGCTGGGGCTGGAGGATCACTGAGCCCAGCTTGGGATACACAGTGAGTTCAAGACCAGCCTGAAATACACAGCAAAACTCTCTCTCTAAATAAATAAATTAAAAACTAAAAAAAAAAAAAATAAGTTTTAGTTCTGACTTTAGTACTGAAATACTCTCTTTGTGTATAGTTAGTAAGAGATTCAATATGTCACATTACATTATGTACTCAAGTCTTATTTGGGAAATGAAAATAGCAGCCAGATGATCATACTAATGTTAAACTGATCTGGTCTATCAATCCTTCAAGACTGGTAGGTTAGCTGGTTAATCTATGGTTTTAACCCAGCACTCTTAGACCCATGTATATCCTAATGTACATCTCCCAGAGGCAACCAAGGTCATAGATTCGTGTCACACAGCCATTGGTTAGCATTCCAGCTCTGACTCTCTGGTCAATAGCAAACAAGTCAGTATCTCTTAACACGATAGTGTGAGTACAGCCTTGGGTAAGAATCCACCCCTTACTTTGAGTGGCATTGTTCCACTTAT
This sequence comes from Fukomys damarensis, assembly GCF_012274545.1. Lineage (NCBI taxonomy): Eukaryota > Metazoa > Chordata > Mammalia > Rodentia > Bathyergidae > Fukomys > Fukomys damarensis. Next base: position 17,954,337 of record NW_022900929.1, on the reverse strand, counting down.
CATAAGTACATTTGCTTGTTTCCAACAAAGCGGGTACTAGTTGGCTGAGCTGACCCCTCTATATTATGCCAAGCTTTTATTTAATAATTATTATTACTCTTTAGAATTTGGGTTACACTTTCCCTTCGGATATTTAAGACCAAGTCAACGTGAGACCTGTGTTCATCAAAATTCTTCTTGCTCTCTCTGTATATCTGGAGGTCAGTTCAAGCTCCTCAGTCATTACTTTTGGGAGCATGGACAGGCCTCTTAGCTCTTCAAGATTTTCCTCTACCAGTGGTGTCATCTGCCAAGATGGCTCACTTCTTTACTTGATCACCTGGCTTCCCTTGGGAGCATGAGAACATTTCCCTCTTTGCAAAATATAAATGACAGGGCCAGAGATTTAGCTCAGTGATTCTGCCACCTGCCTCACAAGTGTAAGGTCCTGAGTTTGATCCTTGGTATCAAAAACAAAAACAAAAAAATATAAATGACATAAAGAAACTTTTACCTATGCGTGTTCCCTTTTAAGAGAGTTCCACCACTTGTTCAGAGATGCACTTCGCAGGTTATTAGTGCCCGATTCCTGATCAGTATAATGACACCGTCTCAAGTGTACATCTAACCTTCACAACACGATTATAGAACAGACACAGAAACATAAACCTGAAAAAGTCTATCCTCATGAACAACTTCAGTCTGGAAGTCATCGATATAAGATGTCTTTCTCAAGTCCTGCATCCTGCATCGTTTTGTTTTGTTTTGTTGTTTTTGTTTTTTTGAGACAGGGTCTCACTATGTACTTGAGACTGACCTGGAACTCATTATGTAACCCAGGCTGGTCTCGAACTCACAGCGATCCTCCTGCCTCAGCCTCCCGAGTGCTGGGATTACAGGTGTATACCACCATGCCTGGCTTCAAATCCTGCATTTTAAAAAACTTATACACTGGGGAAAATTCAAATGTATTTCCTATACCACAAGGTACTAAATTCTCCCTTGTGTACTTTTGGAAAAGAGATAAAGAAAAAAACGTAAGAAAAGATAAAATGGGGAACCAGGGTCATATTTGGGGTGCACCCCAAATCAGGGGTCATGCTGCATGTGTAGCCTGCCTCCTTTTCCAGAGTCAGAACTGCCCAGGGCTATCCTACAGCAGATCAGGGAAGCAGGAAAAGAGGTTGTATACGACCAGTTGGCTTTACTTAAAAATGAATTGCAAAGATCTTTGTATCTGGGGGCCTATAACATACCAGGAACTCACAGTGGGTCTCAGAAGTCTGGAGATTTTACCCAACTACAGACCACATATCAAGGAAAGCACATGCTTTCCTATGATGTGCCCAACCTCTCCCTGGTAACTAATATTAGAAAAAAAAATGTTAAAGGGCTTGGGTTTTCTGACAGATGAAATCCTGCGTGAGAAAGAGAGAGAAAGGCTGTGATCAGTGTTGGAGGTCGGGACACCTGGTCCCTTTTCTGGTCAGAGGGAGGAAGTGTCTCTTGTCTTTGGTGCTTTTATGTGCAAGCACTCATTTTCTAGGGTGTTAGGAGACACTAACTGTTGGAAAAGACATAAAAAGACCCTACAGCTGCAGAGGGGGAGAAAAAGATAAACTATACTTCAGAGGAAATCAATGTTTCAGAGAAAACTGTTTCAGAGGGCCAAGAGAATGAGGGAAAGTAGAAAAAAGACTAAATAAATAAAAAGCAGTTTGGCTGGACTTACCAAACCAAGGTCAAGATTTCCACAGTTTCCACCTCTCTTTTTGGGTCCCTCCGTGGTTGCCAAGATAAATGTCACCAGGCCACGTCTGAGGGTCCCAGGCTTGAAAGAAGGAATTTAAAATAAGTTTGCAGGTTCACTGACTCCCATTTCAGGAAAAGAACTTTTGGGACATGTCAGTAAAAGAGACGTGAGAAGGATTTATTCAAGGTAGATGTAGGTTACACTCAAAGAATGGAGTGTGACTGCTCAGAGAAATGAGGCATAATACAATTGGGAACTTGGAATATTTTGTTTTAAGACAGTCTCTGTAGCTCAGTTTGGCCTTGAGCTTACTCTGAAGTCCCAGCTGGCCTCAAACTCATGGCACTTGTCTTGCCTCAGCAAGACAGTGTTGCAATTACAAGTGTGTGCCATCTCACCTGGCTCGGGGACTGGGGATCTTTTATGTGTTTTGGGAGGTGGGAATCCGTGGAATTCAATAGTCTAGAGTCTTTTTTTTTTTTTTTTTCTTGGTACCGGGGATTGAACTTGGGTCCTTGCGCTTGCAAGGCAGATGGAGAAACCACTGAGCTACATCCCCGGCCCCAATAGTCTATAGTCTTAATCTTGTCTAGTGAGTGAGAGAGGATTTCCACCCATAGTGAGGTAATGGTCCATTCATATGGGAAATCCTAAAAGGGAGCCTATTCATAGGTGAAAGTGAAAAGGGAAGGCGCAAACCCATCAGTGGTGAGAGAGTTGCCTGGGTTTGCTATGTTTTGGGACAAGAAAAGAGAAAGAAAGAAAAAAAGAGAAAAAAATGGCTTGTGTTCTGAAATTGCATTTTTTTCCCTTAAAAGTATAACTTAAGGCTGGGGATTTAGCTCAGTGGTTCTGCTGTCTGCCTCGCAAGTGCTAGGACTGGAGTTTTATCTCCGGTACCAAAAAAAAAAAAGTATAATTAAAAAAAAAAATCTCAATTTCTTTGTGTCCTTTCTACCTAGTTTTGTTTCTTCCATCCTACCTCAGAGTGACTCAAAATATTTCCCTTTCATGGTCATTTGACTTTGGGGAAGAGAGAACCAGAAGTTGCACCAAGCTAGACTCGGTAAGTAAGGTAGATGAGGACACACCGTGTAGTCATGAGCCTGCTTTGCTGTTGAATGGCACTTGGGCAGCAGCATTCCCCATCTTTTTAATCATACCTCGTAAAGACATGCATGAAAGTGAACATCCAGGACTGCTTCAGAAGGTGGCAAGGAGACAAGAAGTTGGGGTGTGGCTAAAACTGGCTGGGAAAGGAGGTGTGACAAGATTGTAAGAGTTCCTGAGCCCTACATGTGGACTTCTTGCAAGAAGTTAAGCAGGTTTTCGATAGGCTGGCCTAGACCTGACATCAGTCTGAGGAACGATACAAAAAGGACAGTCCATCCTGAGTTTTTGGCCACTGTGTGCTCTCTTGCATGGTAGCCCACCCTCACGCTGTAGGGTGTACTTCATTTCCTACTTTTACTTAGTCCAAACTTGCTCTGCAAAGCCTGTTCTTTTCCTACCTTTAATAAAACCTTGCTACCATTTGTGCTTCTCTTGAGCAAGTCTTTGGAACCTAGCAACCACTTCCAGGAAACTCCAGTGCCCCAAAACCTGGCAACAGCAAGAATGACAGGATAAGTGTTGTTCCAAGTGAGACGCAGTATTTTGAAAGGGATTCGTTATAATGTGCCTTTTATTGTAATACATTTTTTGAAATCTGAACATTCATCAAACATTTTGACCCTAGATCAAATGCATGAATATGCCTGGCCCCTGGCCTCTTGAATGGGGCTCCTTCTGCTTTGACGAAGTTCAGAAACCATTGCCCTGGACATCCCAGAAAGGCCTACAGAGGGGCTGGGGACACTGCAGCCTGTATGTCCAGGCTCCGAGACTCTCCCTGGGTTCGACTCCAGCAGCTAACAGGAGCTGTAGACCCCAAGGAACCCAGTTCAGGTTGGGAGTTGGGGCGCTTTCTGGAGACTCTTAAAAGAAAGAAGGAGTGAGGAAGATCTCAACATAGAGACAGCCTCTTTAAATAAGGGTGTCACAGGGCTGGGCATGGTGGCACACGCCTGTAATCCCAGCACTCGGGAGGCTGAGGCAGGAGGATCACTGTGAGTTCGAGACCAGCCTGGGCTACATAGTGAGTTCCAGGTCAGTCTCAGCTACATAGTGAGACCCTGTCTCAAAAAAACAAAAACAAAAAATAAATAAATAAGTAAATAAGGGTATCACAGGCTGTGTTGAAGACACCAGCCCAAGGTTGGGATTATAAGGTCCTTCTCCTTTCTAAGTAGAATGCTAATCCTTCTTGAAAAACACGTTCTGGGGAATGAGACCGGGGTTGTTTTTTCTTTCCTGAACTACTTTTTCTCTTGGCAGACTTAGCAGAACCAAACAATGAAAATAATCCTGTAATTGTCCCTGCAGATCTACAGGAGGGGCTGGATCAAGTTCCTTTCCTGTGGAACATTCGCCCCTCACCCAAAAAGCACAGGGTTTCCATTAGGAAAAAAGGAAAAGAAACAGAGGTAGGTTTTTTGTTATTATACATAGGCTTATTTATTATTATATATAGGTTTATCAACAGGACATGTTTATCCAGAACAAACGTGAGAGGGACCCACTCTGGCACTGGAGACCAGACCAGCTGTTCTCCAATAGGCTATGGGGTCTTTTTTAGGGTCATGGGGAGGGGGGAGTTCAGTAAGAGCAGCTTCCTGTCATGAACAAGGCTTGAGAGAGCACAAGTGGTAATGGCTGCCCAAGGACAAGGCTTGGGAAAGCACAGGGAGCAGTGGCTGCTGTCAGTAGCAGGGTCCATAGTGTTAGGAGTCCCCAAGTGCAGCTGTGCTAGGAGGGGGCAGTTTAGAGGGGCCTCTTCCCAGGGTGGTGGTGGTCCGATTCCTTCAGTTTCTCGTAGGCTTTGAGAGCTACCTCTGGGGGTGAAAACTCTCTCTGAGCCCAATTGCAGTGAAGTCCCTCCCCCAGCAGCAACACACTGAAGGCCACTTGGGAAGTCTCCCGAAAATATTTCTGAAAATCAAAACGAGAGATAGGCGGCAGGGTCGTTTTGTCGCCTTTTGAAAGCAAGCTGACCCTAGGCCTAGCAGGGTGTGCTGTCTCCCACTTAGCTTTTACGTCCTTGTCTGTCCCTCTCGCCTTGGGAATAATCAATCAGTGTGCTCTTCCCTCACTCCCAGACTCCAGGAATTCATCTTTAGACTCAGAGAGAAAAAATCTTGATAGACATTTTCTTCATTTAGTTCATTCCATCCTCCGACCAACTGTGAAAAGTGGGTAGAGTTATCCCATTGCACAGATGAGGAACTGAGGTCCACAGAGGGGAATGATTTGCTGAGGGTCAAAGACAGATTTCTGGGAAACTGAAGTTGATTAAGTTCCAGAATCATTATTTGTTGAAAGTCATAATATGCAGATGGACCACTATAGCTATGGGTTCAACTAACTGTGGGTTGCAAATATTTGGGAAAAAAAAATTCATCTGTGCTAAACATGTAGAATTTTTCTTTTGTTATTCATTATTCCCTAAGCAATACAGTGTAACAACTATTTATGTACTATTTTCATTGAATTAAGTATTATAAGTCATCTAGCAATGATTTAAAGGACATAGGGCAATGTGTGTGGATTCTATGCAAATATTATACCATTCGATATATGTGATTTGAGCATCCTTGGATTTTGGTACCCACAGGGAATCCTAGAAGTAATCCTCCAAGAATACCGAGGGATGACAATTTATGAACATTATAACTAAAGACATGAGAGAGCCTACCTTTTTGGTTGTTAAAAACCATCTTCCTGGCCGGGTGTGGTGGCACACACCTGTAATCCCAGCACTTGGGAGGCTGAGGCAGGAGGATCACTGTGAGTTTGAGACCAGCCTGGGTTACACAGTGAGTTCCAGAGCAGTCTAAACTACATCGTGAGACCCTGTCTCAAAAAACCATCTACCTGTGACTATTTATTTATTTATTTTTGGTACAGGGGATCAAACTTGGGTCCTTGTGCTTGTGAGGCAGGAGGTAGAACCACTGAGGTAAACCCCCAGCCTCTATATCATACTTTTAAAATGATCCTATACTGCTAATGGGGATTAGACGCTCAAGTTATGAAAGGTGAGCATGACACGGATGTTGTTCAGCTCACTGAAAGGGAAATTTGAACCACAAATGGAATTTAGACAGCACACAATCGCCAAAGATGGAGATTACAGCTCTTATATTACACAGGAGGAAACTGAGGCTCTGCTCTACTCTGGTACACAGACTATCTGACAGATTTCATAGATGGATGGGCTGCCTGAAAAGGTGGTGAGCTCCCTGTCAAAACCAGGTGGAGATCTGAGGAAGAAGGAGCTTGGGAACCCTGGGGAGCATTATGTCAGCTCAGACACTTGGAGCAGGTGGCTGACACTGCAAAAGCTTTTCTGGATTCAGGCCCAAGCCTGCTCCATGGTGAGGCGCACATGTGTCATGGCCAGTGTCCCTCCAGTCAGCTCCAGATCAACCTTTGGCCTGCTGGATGCGCTGCAAGATACGTCCAGGAGGTGCACACACCTATAGTCCCAGTATGGCAGAGGCTGAGGCAGGAGGCTTACTGCAAGTTTTAGATCAGCCTGAGCAATATTAAGGGGTTCAAGAGCTGAGGATTTAGCTCAGTGGTGCCACTACCTACCTGCCTTGCAAGCACAAGGACCCGAGATTGACCCCCGTTACCAAAAAAAAAAAAAAAAAAAAAGAAGAAGAGGAAGAGGAAGGGGAAGGGGGGAGGAGGAGGAGGAGGAGGAGGAAGAGGAGGAAGAAGAAGAAGAAGTTGTTCAAGACGAGGTTGGAAATGAACTAGATAGCAAGACCTGTGTCAAAAAACAAAAACAAAACCTGCAGGGGCCTTCATTTCATCTGTCAGATAGTGTGCAGACTAGAGTAGAACAATCTGCTTCCTCCTGTGTAATATGAGAACTGTAGTCTCCATCTTTGGGGACAGTGTAGGGTCTTAATTCCATCTGGGGTTCTCCATTGTTAGTTGGTATCTGTGTCACCCGGTGTGTTTGTGACAACACAGCTGGCAAGCACCTCTCCCCCTAGGGTTTGTGAGTTGGCAGATTTAGGAAAGGGTTTGAAATCTGAACTTTTTTTTTTT
>NW_022900929.1:17910009-17946092 GCF_012274545.1 Fukomys damarensis | reverse complement strand
TTTTTTTTTTTTTTTTTTTTTGAGACAGGGTCTCTGCTATGTAGATCAGACTGGCTTTTGAACTCACTTTGTAGCCCAGGCTGGCCTCAAACTCACAGCGATCCTCCTGCCTCAGCTTCTTGAGCACTAGGATTACAGGCGTGCACCACCACACCCAGCTTGGCCTTTTTGATTTTTGTCTTCTGTGATATTGGGGATTGAACCCAGGACCTTTGCACTTAGCTATATCCTCAGCTCCCCGCTACCTTTCACATTTTTAAAATTTTGAGCCAAAATTTTTTTAAAAAGTTGTGCAGGCTGGGCTTGAATTTATGATCCTCCTGCCTGTGGGATTACAAGTGTTTGCCACCATGCTGGCTGAAATTTGGCATTTCTAATAAATTCGCAGGCGACACAGCTGTTCCTGGCTCAAGGACCATGATTGGAGAATCACTAAACTAGACTAGTAGATGCTCAAATATGAGTCTGCCTGGAGATCCCAGGCCCTGTGAGTGAGGAACCGCCTCCTATTAATGTCTGCTAAGTGACTCCTCAGAAGCACCTAACGGGTATACTGGCATCAGAACAATTTAGTTAGCCAGAGTGAAGCAGGCTTCACTGCAGAAGCCCTTTTGCTACTTGGCCTGGTTGCCATGGCAACAGCCCGCGACAGCCAGGAGATTAGGGGAGCAGAATCGTGGGGTTATTTGTCATACTGAGGAAAGAGGGCAAAGGTCCCAGTTTAATGGCGCTTGGATAAAAACTTGGAGGGAGGAAGAGAGAGGAAGCTTTCAAAGTCCCTCCTCATTGGGAGAAGCTCGCCCTGCCCCAGGCAGAGTTTAAATTTTGGTTGCATAACAGAGAGAGGAACAAAGGGAAGGGTGTGTATCTGGGAAGATGGGGTGGAAGGGAGTAAGAAAGAGGAAAGCGTCCTGGACCTCGAAAGCCACCTGGCCTGGAGCCCTTCCACATGAACTCAGGGAGTCCTCTTCCAAACCACCCAGGATCCATCCCAGGTCACAAAGTTGGCTGTGCTGGGCCTTGACCTAACCCAGGCCAAAGATCTGCTCCACTGTGGCCAAAGGGCCCTTTTATTCTTTAATCTCAGGGCCATCCCTTGAAATTGTTGCACTTTGGACACAGTAAAGAGGACCTCGATTTGCGGATTGGCTGGGAGGCAGGGCTGAAGTTCTGGGGAAAGCTATTTCAACACCTTAGGGAATCAGGCTGGTCAGGGCTCTAATTTGACAGCAACTGCCCCTCCTCTCTGCCCTCAGCTTTGCTCCCTCGGTGCCACTCACCCACCCCTTATGCCCCCTACCACCACTCCCAGTTTTGGCTTCAGACAGAGCTGCTCAAATTTGACTGTGGCTAAGAATGAAATTATTTAAAATTTTCGTTTCTGCCTTGCTTCCAGAGATGTTATTCTAGTGGCTTGGGTAGGCATGCCCCGAACATTGGCAGTTTTAACAAGTCCCACTATAATTCTGCTGCAAGTGGCCTGCTGAACGGCCTTTGACAAATCCACCCCTGTACTTCCTCTGGACACCCCCAGCTTTCACTGACTTCTAGCTCTGGTCCCTCAGCGGCCTATGTCCCCTTCTCCCTGCTTTCTCTCAGATGTACCCTTGTTCCCACAGCTGTAGACAGCCTCTCCCCAGCTGGCCAGCTCCCCCAGGAGCTGGCAGGACCGCACTCTGATTTAGTAAGGCCCGGCACCAGGGCCTTTGCTGTTTTATAAGGACCTGGCTCATGACCAGCCACAGGCCTGAGACTGTGGCATTTGAACAGGGCCAAGTCAGACACCCCAACATCAGCAGGGAATGAGGATTCTGGGGTCCTTTGCAGAAGAGGCTGAAGCAGAGCAGCATCCCATTTGTGGAGAAAGAAGAGCCTTTGGGGAGCACTAGCCAGATGGGGCTGTACCATTTCTCTGCCTCAGTATCCCTGTCTGTAAAAGGGAGAGATTAACTGCATATCAAAGGGCTTCAGGAAGTTCAAGGTCCTCCTAAGAGTGAGGTCAGGCCTGAGGCTTGGCCAAGAGTTACAGGTGGGTCTCTGGCTCCTCCTTTCTCTCCTCTTTGACAATAAAGCTCACATGGGCAGCTGTCCTGCTATCCCCTGGTTAATCATCATGAGCGTCAGAATCCAGCTAAAAGGCACAGGGACAAGATGTGCCCTCAACCCCAATTTTGCTGATAAGGAAAATGGCTTATCCAGGGAAGAGGATATAAAAATTTAGCCAAGGCCAGACATCTGGGTAGCTGTCCAAGTGGAATTTGGCTCCTGATGGAGGCCATTTCTTTTCCTCTGAACTTTTTTTTTTTTTTTTTTTTTTTTTTTTTTTTTTTTTTTTTTTTTTTTGGTTTTTTGAGATAGGGTCTCACTATGTAGTTGAAACTGACCTGGAACTCACTCTATAGCCCAGGCTGGTCTCGAACTCATACCAATCCTCCTGCCTCAGCCTCCCGAGTTCTGGGATTACAGGCGCGTGCCACCGCCCGGCTCTGAACTTTGATGAATGCTCTGTCCTGGCCCTGGGCTCTGGGTCACTCCAGTCCCGTGAGTGTTCAGAAGCTCTGCAGACTCACCTCATACTTTCATGGAAACCTCCAAGGAAAACGGTCAGGACTGTGCTTGATTCAGGGGTTTGAAGTACTAGGTGTGGCATCTCAGACACTGTCAGAGAGCCAGTATGACAACTGCAGAGTTTTTTCAAGTGGAGATTGAGCCCAGGGCCTTGTACATGCTGGGCTTTGAGCTAAACCCTCTACCCCATAACTGTGGATTTTGAGAAGCTCCTTCCGGCAGCTACACCACTACACCTCTCCAGGTACTATATGGCTCTGAGGTCCTCATTTTCTGCAGGTGTATGGACAGATCACCCAGTCTGGGCCATGCTGGGAATGACTTCCTGCTCTGGGCAGAAGTTTACATACTGTGACCTTGATGTTGGAGATTCCTGAACCTTCTGGGTGCCCATGAAAGAGAGGAAGCCTGAGTCTGAAGGGAACAGGGACAGAACAGAGTCCTGAGACTCTCAGGCAGCAGGGGCTTCTGGGTGAGAATGTGGGGAGTCACACCAGCATGCGAAATGCATGGACTAAGCAGATACTGCCCAGGATCTGGGGAGGGCGCCACCAGGGAAGACCTGATCTCCAAGGACAGAAGAGGTGGGGAAGGGTTGGCTGTGCTTAGCCTGCTGATAGTAATCAGGCTGGGTCCCTGTATAAAACCTACTACTTGGGAACCTTGAGACAAAACCCTTCACCTCTCTGAGCCTCTGTATGCTTGTCTGTCAAATGGAGACGCTAGTATATACTTTTGAGAGATTTGCTGTAACACGTGGAACATGTTTAGCAGTGCTTAGGATCTAGTTGGTGTTCAATAAATGGCATTAACCCCAAGCAAGTGGGAGCACATCACAAGAACTCAGTAAATGTTTGGTTCTATAGAACCAGGAAAGGTCTTCAGGGTACAGATACAGACCAAGGTAGCGTCTTGTTTAGAAGCTTTCCCGGGAAGTGGGCATGGTGGGCATGGCACACCTATAATCCCGGCCCTCTGGGGGGCTGAGGCAGGAGGCTCACAAGCCTAGCCTGAGCAATTTAGTAAATGAGTAGGACCCTGTCTGAAAAAAGAGGGTGTGCTGGGAATGTAGCTGAGTGTCATGAGGCACTAGGTTTTAATCCCCAGTACCAAACACACACATACACACATACACACACACACACACACACACACACACACACACACACACCCCAAGCTTCCCCAGGGCTCTGTGTGTATAGCTCAGTGGTAGCCATGTGTGTTTAGCATGCACAAAGCCCTAGGTTCCATCTGTAGCACTTCCTACCCCGCTTTGTCCCCTTCAAAAAGCTTCCCTATTTCCTTCAGGCTCAGGGAAAGAAGCATTGCTTTCAGGAACAGCTCTAGCTGCACAGTCCCTGAGCCCTGTCTTGGTGGTAGGTACCCTAAATTTTCAGGTTGTTCACTTTTAGAAGAGCCAGGCTGGGTGAGACATGAGACTGCACCACTTGCAGCAGCAAAAGGCCTCCCGTGCTGGTGGCCTTCCATTGCCCTGGTAGGATCACACCTTCCTGAGCCGGTGTTGAGGCAGCCATACCCACATCCACAGCAGGACAAACCTCTTCCTCCATTGTGTTCTGTGGAGGGAGTCCTCAAAATATGCAAATACACAGAGTACTGGATAAGCCACAAAGTCCTTGTCCTGCAATGACCAGCACAATGTCCTGAAATGCTGCTGTCCAGTGTCCAGATAGATGTCCACCTAAACCTAAACTCTGGAAATCCAGCCCACGCTGCCTGGAAGGTCCTGGCCCTTTTAACCCCTACTGCTTTCCATCCAAACTCAAGTTCCTTAGCTCTAGCCTTCTCAAATCCTGAATGGTTTCACCCAGCAAATTTCCCCTACTGCCTGCTTTTGGCAGAAATTTAGGGGGAGGCAAAGAGAGGGGGTGGATAATACACACTTACCCTTCAGGGCTTCCAATACTCTGGGCCTTGGAGGGCTGGAGTCCTGTGGGAGCCATGACTTGGAGGGATTCAAGTGACTTTCCAGAGATAGGAGTGTGGGTAGCACATGGACAAGTGGACATGGAAAAGAACTACATTCCTAATAGTTCAGAGGTGAGAAAGTGCCCAGTACTTACAAGGATTTGTCCAGTTTTGCTAGAAAAATAATAGCTATCATTGCCAGAAGAAAATGTCTAAGCACATATTATATTGTACCTATGAAAAGGATTAAAACTATTGCATAATGTTTATGTGGATTTGAACAAACTGTTTACTCTTCTAGAATCTTAAACCCTTGCAAAGATCAAACTGGAAAGACAGGGTGGGGCCAAATTTTGAATGCCCCTGCATTCCAGACACAGGAGAGCCATTTCTTCTACAAACTTCACTTGTGTACCTGGTATGAGAATGGAAATATGAATTCAGCCTCCCTCCTTGACAGCAGCCCATCTGGATGGGGCCAGAGTGTTGGTCTGAGAGCCCTGGAGGAAGGATATCTTTGGAAAAAGCTTGGTAGCTCCAGATTCGTGGTGAAGTGGAGGATCTGTTTCTTTTAAATAGTGCCAGGAAAAATACAACAAAACAAAACAAAAGCCAGTCAGCCTGTAGAAAGAGGAGGGCAGCACGAGAAGATTCCTGTAATTCTGTATCCACCATATAGGCCCAGCTACAGACCAAAAGAAATATATTCAGAATGTATATGCTACTAGGCATTTAATCAAAATATAGAGATTGAGATGGCTGAAGTTGGAGTTAGTGGCAGGGGGCAGGGTCAAGGGAAGGCAAAGCAAGGGTGCTACTCTGTACAACATTAAACAATATACCTACATATTGGGCATAGTAGTGTACACCTGTAATCCCAGCACACTGGGAGGCTGAGGCAGGACGATTTTAAGTTCTAGTTCAGCCTGGGCAATTTAGGAACTTAGCAAGATTCTGTCTCAAAATAAAAAATAAAAAAGGGCTGAAGATGTAGTTCAGCGTGAAGGCCCTGAGTTCAATCCACAGTACTGGGGAAAAAAAGATATTGCTTATGGTTCATGAATCAAAAATGGAAAGTCTAAGTTTGCTTCTTAAATTACCAAGACGACTAACAGGAACTTCAGGTACATAAATAATTATGTTGGAAAGGTGTAGGCAAGGGAGGTGAACTGTGGTTTAAGAGGCTTAATTCTGTGGTTCAGGACTCAAGAGGTAACATCTAGGACATCAGGCATAGGACAAAGACAGACAGTTATCAGCTTGGGGATAAGGATCAGGTGAAAATGTGAAACAAGGTAAGAATTTATCCTGTCTGGGCAGTGCAGATGATCAGAAATGGAGGGGAAAAGGCAGAAATATGCTGTCTATAATCCCCATACGTGTAATTCTGCTTGAGAAGTCCATATTTACTATTCTTTAGGTAGTGGGAGCCAGTGAATGAGTTAGTTCTTTGGCCAACAACAAGATTGTGTTGATATTAAAAAGGAATTTATGGGCTGGGTGTGTTGCTCAGTGCTAAAGTGCTGACTGGTAAGATGGTAGAGGTGTTTGACTTAGAATACAATACAGTTTGAAAGATACAAGGAATAAACAGGGAAGCTTGCCTTTGCTCCCATCTCCCATTCTCCACATTTTCCAGAGATAATCATGGTTCCATCTTGCCTATACCTTTATTGATTTACCTCCGGAATTGCTCTGTATCAGCAATGACTTTTTTTTTTTTTCCCTTGCAATTTCAGGGATCTTGAACGCAGGAACTTGTGCTTGCAAGGCAGCGATAACTTTTTTTTCTTGGTTGGTTTTAATGGCTGAACCATGTCTATATATGGATGTAGGAACAATAAATGACAGGTCTGTTTCCACATAGCTTCTCTAACTGGGTATCATTAAACTTTTGGATTTGGTCATAGGTGAGCAATGGTATCTCAGTCAAGTTTTAAATTATATTTCTTTTATGCATGATGTTGAGAAACTTTTCAGATAATTAAGAAGTATTTCCTTTTGCTGGAAGCTGAGATTTCTATTTTTGCTCACTTATATTAAGTAGTCCCTTATTGAGTGGTAGGAGCTCTTTATTAGATCAACTAGTCCTTTGACTATAGTTGTAAATATTTTCTTCTAGTTTGTCATTTGTCTTTGCTTACTAGTCTTTGCCACACATCTAGCTTTTGTTTTTCCTGGTACTGGGGATTGAACCCAGGGCCTTCACACTGAGTTATCTCCCCAGCCCCCCTTTTTGTTTTTATTTGGGACAGGCTCATGCTAAGTCACTAAGTTGCACGGGTGAGGCTTAAACTTGCAAGCCTCCTGCTTTAGCCTCCCAGAGTGTTGGGATTATAAGTGTGGGCTACCATATCAGGATTGATGAATATAACATTTAAAAAAGGGGCCGGGGATTTAGCTCAGTGGTTTGGTGGCCTGCCTTGCAAGCGCAAGGACCCGAGTTCAATTCCCGGTACCAAAAAAAAAAAGAAACTCCAGGGGTGATGGAAATATTGTCTTTGAGCCGGGCATGGTGGCGCATGCCTGTAATCCCAGCACTCGGGAGGCTGAGGCAGGAGGATCACTGTGAGTTTGAGACCAACCTGGGCTACATAGCGAGTTCCAGGTCAGTCTCAACTACATAGTGAGACCCTATCTCAAAAAACAAAACAAAAACAAAAAATAACATTAAAAAAAATAGTTTTGAGACAAGGTCTTACTCTGTAATTCAAGCTGGCCTTAAACTCATTGTGTAGCCCAATGTGTTGGTCTCCAACTTGTGGCAAGCCTCCTGCCTCAATCTTGTGAGTGCTGGGGATTACAGGTGTGCACCACCACACCTGGAAACACTTTAATTTTATTTATTTATTTATTTGAGACAAAGTCTCACTACATTGTTCAGTCTGGTCTTGAACTCACTAAGTAACCCAGGCTGGCCTCAAACTCATGGCAATACTCCTGCCTCAGCCTCTGGAGTGCCTGGATCACAGGTGTGCACCACCATGCCTGGCTAATTTTTACTATAGACAAATCTGTCAATCTTTTCGTTTAGGGCTTCTAGAGTTTGTGTAATCACTCAGAAAGCCCTAGTGGCAATCACAGACAAAAATTCTCCTTTCTCCTATAGACTTTTGGGATTTCTCTTTCTTAGAGCAAATCATTTATTCACCCATCCAGAATCCATGAGTTCGTATTTTTAACATGAAGTGTGTACACTTTTTTTTTTTTCCAGCTGCATTGTGAGGCTTTTTTGAGGAGAGGATAGTGTCAAGACAATGAGCAGGGCAGTAAAAAGAAGGTCCCTATCTAGAGTAGAGAAATTGAAGGTGCCATAGACCGGAAGTGTTCCAGATCATCCAGGGAAGGGTCACCCGCCTGGGTCTGAACCAGGGCTGGGCAGCAGGAAAACTGAGAACTTGGAGATAAAACCCATAGGATTCAGTTACTGGTTCACAGCGGGGAAGCAAAAGAAGTAAGATGCCTGTTTCCTGATGTTTCCTCTGTGATGCTGTAAATGGTAGAGAGGGGATTCTTAGGGGTTCTGTCACTCAATCCTAAACTCTCATCACCTGGTTGGAGGCACGGAGGGATTCTCACCACCAACAGAGGAAGCCAGACTTTCAAACCTTCCGTGCCTTCAGGGTCTCTTTGGTCTAGCCCTCCCCTCCAGCCTGGCCGCTTCCCGCACCCAAGCAAGACAGCCTCCAAGTCCCAGCCCACCGCGGTCAAGTTGGAGTGACCCCAGACCACAGCTGAGTTCACACGAGAGCAGCGGCCAGCAACAGGAGGACTCTTGGATTGGCTCACAACCCTGGCCCCGCAGTGACCCGAGATTGGGAGACTTTAAGGTCAGAGAATAAAAAACAGCCTCAAAGGATGTATCCCGCCCCGGAACTGAGTGACTGGCCAGGGGGCGGGGCCGTCCGCTGAGGCGTGGGTCCGTGATCAGGCTGGGCTGTACCAAGAGCTCGAGTTCGCAGGGGGAATCAAAGTGGCAGACTCGTCTCCAGAACGTACGTGCGGCTGGACGGCGGCCGCGACGGCCACGCCCACCCCCCTGCGAACTTGCGGGCAGTGGTTGGCACCTCAGTGGAGAGGCCTGCGTTCTGCCCAGGTGAGACAGAGAGCTGTGTGTCTCCCGCGGTGAGTGAACTCTATGGGTTCGCTGGGTGGGTGAGGTACGGCCCTCGGGGTCCCCTGGACGCTTCTGTCCAAGCAGCCGCTGGTTCTTGGCGTTGGGAAAGATTCTCAGACCCGGTTGCGGCGTATCTCACCGAAAGCTCGCGCGGAAGGCGCGGTTTCCCCCTCAGCCCTCACGGGGCTGCCCTTCCCCTGAAATTAATTTCTGGCTGCAGCCGGAGGGTCGTTGTTTCTACCTCCCCGGGCCGAGCGAGCCCGACAGGCCCGTCTCCCGAGAGTCGAATCTTGGCGACTGAGGGCCCAGGCTCCAGTCGTAGAGTTCCGCCCTTTGTGTTAAGCCACTTTAAGTCTTCGGTCCTCAGTTTCCCCATCTATGCTATGGGACTCGGGAAGCAGCGAATTACAGAGATCACTCATGCGGTATGCGCACAGTGAGTGCGGATGGGACCCGAATCTGTGCTGCATCAGGTGGGCTGAATCGAGGGCTTCTGGGCATCGCCCTGACTGCATCCCTAAGGCGGTGTCCCTTCAGGCGGGTGCCGCTGCGACACACCTTTGCCTCCCCTGGGCAGCCGTGACACCCTTGGCTCCTGGGAGCAGATGGGTAAAAGGTTGAGGTGTGTTAGGCGGTGGAATGGGGTGGGGGACCGATGAGGGTGGATTTCTGGATTACTTGACCTCAACCTTTTGCTTTTCATCTCTCAAGACGAGCCATGATTGTGTAAGCTAGTGGCCATTATTGGGGAGTTTGGGTTCGTTTCCATGAAAACTTCTCCTCTTTTAGACCCATAAAACTGCAGTCTTCTCTTTGAATCTGACCAAGCCAGAGGATAATGCCAGCAGAAAGGGAGGCTAGATTGGCGCTGAGGAGTCTCAGGTTTGAATCTTAGCACCTTGATAGGATGCATAACTTCTTGGAGCCTCTGCTTTGTTGTCAGTGACACAGACTGCTGCCTGCACAGAGTTGAGGTTTTAAGGATCAAGACAGGGTTTCAGAGAGTGGTATTGAGATTGTGAAGTTTTTTTGTAAGCAGAGCAGCTATCTAACTCTCTGAGACCTGGTGTCCTCTCTACAAT
Organism: Fukomys damarensis; assembly: GCF_012274545.1. NCBI lineage: Eukaryota > Metazoa > Chordata > Mammalia > Rodentia > Bathyergidae > Fukomys > Fukomys damarensis. The sequence goes on along the minus strand of NW_022900929.1, from coordinate 17,936,396 downwards.
GCTGTAATTCTTATTCCCTGTCTGCAGTGAAGGCCAAGGATCATTAAAACACTCCTAAAGTTAATCCCCCTAAAGTAGTGGTGTTTGCTTGGAAAATCAGGCCAGCATGACCCAGCTAGTAAACGGGGAACCCAGAAAGATCCACTTTCTTTTTCTTAGGAACCCTCTAAGGATTGTCTTATTTTTCTTTTGAAAGAGTAGTTGTTGACTTTCATATCCTTTGATAATGGGAATAGGGTTCCTGGAACAGATAGCTTATTGTCAAAAGTGACCCCCCAAAACAGGCCTGCATTTGAGAGAATGCAATATTAACGTCTAGTGATAGTGTTTCAGTAGCCTTAACTCCCTTAAATTCTTGACATCTTGAGAGGGAGACAGGGAAAGAAAGAGAGAGGGCAAGAAGGAGAGAAAAACAATCGGGCCAGGCATTGTGGCATGTGCCTGTAATCCCAGCACATGGGAGACTGGGGTAGGAGGATCGCCATGAGTTTGAGGTCAGCCTGCACTACATAGTGAGTTCAAGGCCAGCCTGAATTAGAGTGAGACCCTGTCTCAAAAACAAGAAATAATTGGAATTATGCATTCTGAGTATGCATTCTGGAATGAAACAAATCCCAGGAATTTGGCGCTTGGAAAGATGAATACACCTGGGTAGTAGTTTTTTAGCAACCCTGAGATGTGTGTGTTACCTGATAAGCCTGAAATTTTAGGACCTGCCATTGCCTCTTGGTTGATGCTCCCTTTAACCCCCTGAAAAAAATCACGATCCAGATTAGAAAAGTTAACATATATTTAGGAGATTGACATTAGAATTACTTGGCAAGTCCAGAATATTTACTTGTTAAACCCATGAATACTTCAAGTTAAAAAGAATCTAGCTCTTAAGAACTTTTTTTTTTTTTTTTTTTTTTTTTTTTTGAGACGAAGTCTCCCTATGCTGTTCAGGTTTGGCCTTGAACTTACTGTGTAGCTGGAGATGGCCTTAAGCCTGTGGCAATGCTCCTGCCTCTGTCTCCTGAGTGCTAGAATCACAGGTGGGCACCACTGCCCTCACCCAGGCTTTGGGGAGGAGTAGTGCTCTGGGTTGGGAAACAGAGAAACTGAGTACATATATATCATTGGTACACCCTCCCAGGCCTGTGTGCCCCAGTTGGGTGCTTTGGGATTTAACTTTTTAGTACAGGCTGCAGAGTCATTGTAAAATTAAAGGGTTGGAGGGGTGGCTTAGTGGTAGGGGTGCCTAGCATTTGGAAGACCTTGTTTGATCCCGAGTTCCCCAAATATAAAAAAATTAAAGTTAGAAAAAAATTACAATGGAGAAATGACTATTTGCCTAACAATGTTTTTGTTGAGAAAAAAATCAAGTGGTCATTACTTTGAAAACTATTTACAGAAATATACAGTATAGTATAAGCAACCTTTATAGCCTTACTTGAGACCACAAAGTGACACTAGTGATGTAGTTTATATCCCCAAATATTTTTCTTCATATACCAAAACTTTTATTGTTAAAATAATTTGTTTACTTTAAACAACAGGAATTTGTTACTACTTGAGTACTTAAACACAACTAATGATACCAGTCATATAGTTCTGAGGCTTGCTTTTTATTTCTTAATGTGGGTAGCTTTCAGAATATTTCACTATGTAAATAGCTATCTCGTTCTTATTTTAAACCTTTCAAGAAGAATTATTCTAGTCACCAGTATTGAAAATTATTTCAGTAACTAGTATCATGGGAGAAAGTTGTGTCGTTGGTTTTGTTTGTTTGTTTTTTGCTTTTGCTCTGCTGCAGTGAGTGGGATTATTTATTTTTGTGTACTTGGGCAAGTATTTTTGCATAGTGAATTGTTCGACATGGTAGAGTTAGAACAATGTATACAAGCTTTGAAGTGTGTTTATTTCACACATACTGACTACTTGCTTTGCAACGGGCTCTATTGAGGTGGCAGGGGTATATCAATGAAGAAAAGAGTCAAATCCCTCATGTATCTGACCTTCTACTGATGGGTAGAAGAGAAAAACCATACATAGCTTGTCAAATGATAACATCTGGGGAGAAAAATAACATGGATGATAATGCATGAGCAAGTGTTGTGACTTTAAATGTCACTAGAAGCTGGGCATGGCAACACACATCTGGGAGGCTGAGGCAGAGGATCGCAAATTCAATCCTAATCTGGGCAACTTAGTGGGAGTCTGCCTCCAACAATAACATAAAATAAAATAAAATGTAAAATAAAAGGCTGAGGGTGGAACTCCGTGTGAAAGCCCTGCGTTTAATTCCTAGTTCTCAGGGGGTGGGGTCACAAGATTTTACAAAACTTTCTCCGTTAATGTGAAACTCTCATCGGCAAGAATTTGTCATTTTAAAATTCAGAATTCGAAGGCCAATTGTAATGACAGTGGCTGATGGCAGATGTGTTTATATTTCAGGGAAAATTACGCCAGACTCTGTGCCAAGTTTGTATTATTTATATACACACGCAGACACACACAGTCTCAGAATGTTAAGTTCTTGTTATGAACCCAAAATGTTCACATCCCTTTGTCCCCCTCACTGCCCAGGAAGCCATCCCAGAGGTGGGCTCACAGGTCAAGGCTATTAATGAATTTTCTGACGATAGAGGACTCTTTTTTCTTTCTTTCTTTCTTTATGAAGGTGAAATCTCCTAATACATGTAATTACTTAAAGATGTAATTGAATCTCATGCCACAAAGCACAAGTAAATAATGTGCTTTGGGGCCGGGGTTTTAGCTCAGCGGTTTGGTGGCCTGCCTTGCATGCGCAAGGACCCCAGTTCCATCCCCGGTGCCAAAAAAAAAAAATGTGCTTTTGCTTGTTTGTTTAATTTTTTTAGAGACAGGGTCATGCTGTGTAGTTGAGGCTGACCTTGAAATCGCAATGTAGCCAGTCTGGGCTGTAGATCTCACAGTGATCCTCCTTCCCCAGCCTCCCAAGTGCTGGGATTGCAGGTGCTCAGGAGGCTGAGGCAAAAGGATGGAGAGTTTGAGGCCAGCTTGGGCAACACAGCAAGACCTGTCTCAAAAAAATCAAAATAATAAAAAGGGAACATAAATAGGTATCTTTTAGAGACAGAAATGCCAGTTCTTTTTTATTATTATTATTATTATTATCATTTTCTTTCCCAGGCTGTTGAACAGAGATTTTTTTAACTGTGGCTGTTCTGTTGTGTCACTTGCCAGAGATTTAGACTTGTTTGGTCAGGTAGGGAGAAGCAGTGGGCCAGAGGTGGCCCACTTATCTTATCGCAGAGCGGTTGGCCCACATCAGGCTTTGGTGTCTTTATAGGTGAAGTTGGGGGGACAGAATGAATTCCTGCTCCACCCTGCCTCCTGGAACAGCTCAGAAGATTGTTTTCATAGCACTTGATTCTCCCTTTTCTTCTTGGCAGGGTTGGGTCCCTGCGGCATGGCACTTGGAATGGTTTCTGATGCCAGTTGTTGTGGTGGTTCTGGTCATGCTGGGATGTATCAAGATTACAGCCCCTGGGCAGCCTGGTCCTTCTTGGTGACCTGGTGTTGGTGCTGGGTGACTTGGCTGAAGGTAGATCTATTAATTGCCCCTGACTTGGAGTGCAGAAGCCTTCTCCCTCCTTTGTATAGCATGTGTGGATGGCTAAGAGAGCTGTACACTGCTCTACAGAAACTACTCATTTTCAAGCATGTGCTTGAATGTAATGATGGGCCCAATAGGTGCCTTCAGCTATGGTCCTGTTCTTAAAGATTTGAGTTCCTTGGGAGACAGCCAGCCTGTGGTAGGAAAATGGAACAGGAGAAGTTGGCTTTCATCTGCCTGCCTGTAATACAAGGATGCTGGATAGAGTTTGTCCTGATGTGGGCAACTTACATAATTTGCTCCTGAGTGGAATTTGTAGCTGGTGTTTAGTTATTTTATGATAACTCTCTCTGGCTTCATCTTCAATGTCCTTCTGTGACCCACCGTACCCTGCTCCATTCTGAGTTCAGTTTCCACATTATCTCCTCATCTGGTTTTTGTGTGCGTGTCTGGAGGACATGGTGATCTCATGGCCTTCCCAGCATGTGTCATCATTGTACCAGGCAGGCTGAGTCTGTACAAAGGTTTGTGGGGTTAGGCAGGCACACATAAACTCTGGTCACCTTCTCAGAACACAAGTGCAATGACTATAGGTCACCAGGGGTTGTTTTCAACACAGCAAACAGGGATGACAGTTCTTAAGTACACAGGGGAATGTGGTAGCCAATTGTGCCTGGTTTCTTTCAGGGGGGATGTAGGTTGGTACACAGACCGGTGTCATAGAGTTTGCTGCTGTATGTTTGTGGTTTTGTAAAGAATACTGTTGGTTTTTCTTAAGGGCTTCAGAACTTTGTGATTGTTTATGAGAGCACAGTGTCACATAAGCATGTTGGACCTGGTCCCTTATGTAATGTGATTTGAGACCTGGGGGTGTAGCTCAAAGGTAGAGCACGTGCTTAGTGTGCACAAGGCCTTGGGTTTGATCTTAGCACTGGAAAAAGAAGAAGGAGAAGGAAAAGGAAAAGCAGGAGCATAAAAAACGGTCTTATAATATAAATCACAAACTCTGAAAGTCAGTAAGCACCTTAACAGTGGTGAAAGCCCTTATCCCATCTACCTGAAACCCCTTCCAAACCAACAAAGGCTCTGTCCCTGACAGTGGCCTCACTGTCTTCCTGGTTCCCTAAGCTCTAAGTACAAAAGATACCTTTTCCTTTTCCCTCTTCATCCTGAGTCCTGCCACCATTAAATCCTGTTAATTTGGTCTCTGAACCTCTTAGTGCTGTAACCTTAGTGTAACCCTTTGTTTCCGGCCTGAGGCCATAACTCTTCCTCTCTACTCCTCCCCTCCACTTCCAGAGGTCTGTCCATGGTACCCAAGGTTAGATTGATTTTGTTTTTGTTTTTGGGGATCAAACTCGGGTCCTTGCGCTTGCAAGGCAGGCGGCGGAACCACTAAGCTAAATCCCCAGCCCGGTTAGATTGATTTTGAATGCTTCCTTTTTCTCTCTCTCTAGGTACCGGGGATTGAACTCAGGACCTTGCACCTGCAAGGCAGGCATGTTGCCACTGAGCCAAATCCTCAGCCCAAAGGCTTGCTTTTATTACCATTGCTTTGCTCAGTAATTTGGTGGTGGGGGTGGGGGTGCTGGGGATCAAACCCAGAGCCTCATGCATGCTAGGCACACACATTATTTCATTTTTTTTTTTTTTTTTTTTTTTTTTTTTTTTTTTTAGTACTAGGGATCGAAGTCAGGACCTTGTGTTTGCAAGGCAGGCAGCGGTATGACTGAGCTAAATTCCTGGCCAAAGTCCAATCTTTATTTTCAAAGATTTCTTAAGATACAATATGAAGTTTTGGTAGGACTTTAGTTTCCCACCAAGCTATGAAATTTTATCTTTCAAGTTTCTTGTGCAAATAAATTTATTCAAGTAACCGTTTTAGAATTGAAAAGAATATTCAGAGTCTTTCTAGATCTTTCCAGATCAGTTACCTGGATGCTAAAGGCATGAATGGATTTTCTTACTGTAAATTTTCTAATGAAAATAAATAGAGGGCCGGGGATTTAGCTCAGTGGTTCCGGCGCCTGCCTCGCAAGTACAAGGACCCGAGTTCAATCCCTGGTACCAAAAAAACAAAAAACAAACAAAAAGAAAATAAATAGAAGGGGTCTAGATTAACCTCAGAGTGTCTGCTGTCGGTCAGGTCCTGTGTCAGATGTTCCTCTTACATAATTGTTGTTAACATGCTGGTGAAGGACAAGGCATAGCTGGTAGGTGTAGCATTTGTAGCAAGGTCTGTTAAGCCACAAGCTTCTTTCATGACTCAGCTGGGTTGTAAATGTTGTATTGATTTTTGAGTCCTGTGTTCTCCCCTGCAAAACTGGAAAGCATGGAAACTAATAAAATCCAAGAGCCTAGCAACTGAATGAAGGACCCTGGGGGAACAGAAATCGTACCAAAAAACAGGCAAGGGCAGCTGTTGTGTTGGTGCACAGAGCTCAGGACAGAGCCTCCTAGAAGTCAAGACAGAGAAGGATGGGATTGCACAGCCACTATTGCTGAAGAAAGCTGGTCAGTTTACCCCAGATGTGCTCTGCCAGGGTCTTTATACAGGGGCTGCTCAGGAGAGTAGCAGGCAGCAGCCCTGGTGCCCAGGGAGCGTTTGCAGAGCACCTCCTGTGTGCCAGGTTCTCTGAAGCTCTGGGAAGCTATGCTTCCCAGCTACACTTGGGGTAGATGAGACTGACAGGATGGGGCTGATAAGGGTGCAGGCCAGGTGGAGGGGATGTTCCAGAGAACAGCAGTGGTGCCCACGGTGCCCTTTTGGGGGCCCAGGTAGGCAGGGCCTGAGGCCGCAGGGTGGGTTTTAATACTGTCAGGGCAGATGTAAGGACGGAACGAGAGAGCAAAGTGAGAGTGGTGCATAGCAGTCTGCATGGTGAATCTTGAGGGTCCGGGACAGTGAGTAGGAAGAGGTGCTCTGCCTGAGTGGGTGCAGGTGTGGAAGTAGAAAAGCCTGACTACCCTCTTGTGCCACGGAGCACAGCAAGCACAGTGATCCAGGGCATCTTGTTCCCTTGGTGCTCAGCACATAAACATTGGGCACCCATACTGTGCTGGGCTTGAGGAGAATTAGGGATAGGAAGATGCAGGTTAGCTCCACTCATGCCAGCCTCTGCTGTGTCCTTCTCCGGGGAGTATTTATTTTGAGCAATAATGTCACCTGATGGCAGGGCAAGACTATCAGCTGCAAGAGCATGCTGATGGTTGTCACAGATGTCTAGAGGACTATAGAGTGGCTCCAGTGCCAGACAGCCTCGGTTTGACTCATGCTGAACCTTCGTCAGTTTCCTGTTGGACAAGGTGCCCAGTTACATAAAAACACAATTATAAAAGTCAGTCTCAGGAAATTATCAATTATATTTTAGCTAATCTAATCTAGAGTTTGTCCTTCATAGTAATATCCTTCCTAACAGAAGAAAAGTCTTTTTTCCTGGCCCAAGATCTAATGTTTATGGTAGCCATCCTTTTTCTTTGATCGGAACAGTTTTTCATTGTTTTTTTGTCTTTCATTACCTTGACTTTTTCCAAAATATCACACCACTTCTTTATAGAATATCCCACAGTTTACGCTTTTGTGATTTCTTTTTGTTTGTTTGTTTTTGGTGACAGGGTCTCACTATGTAGTTCAGGCTGGCCTCTGGATTCACAGCAATCCCCTTCTTCAGCCTCCTGAGTGCTGGGATTACAGGTGTGCACCACCACACTCGCTAGTGATTACTTGTGATAAGATTCAGGTTATGTATTTTGGGTGGAACAACACAGAAATAGTATTGGGTTTACAGTGCACCTTAGTTGTTAGCAAATGATGCCACGTTGTCTCAGTAGTGGGCCTGTTGACCCTTTTTCACTTAGTTATCTTGGTGTTATCCAAGTTCTCCCCTGTAAAATTTGGGTTTTCTCAAGTTCTTATATTTATGATTTAGTTTTGTTTTTGTTTTTGTTTTTGTTTTTGTTTTTTTTTGCGGTACTGGGGATTGAACTCAGGACCTTGCCACTTGCAAGGCAGTCACTGCCCCACTGAGCTACATCCCTGGCCCTCAATTTATGATTCTTGAAGCAGTGGCTACTCCTGTGGTTTAGGTATGGTTCAAAGCCCCCAAGGGTCCATGTGTTGGAAGCTGGGTCTCCTGTTTCATGGTGTCAGAGCCTTTAAGAAGTGGGGCCTGTTGGAAGTAATGATGCCACCAGTGGTGCTATATTCAGAAGGAATTTTTGTTTTTGTTGATTTTTTTGAGACAAGGTATTGCCATATAGCCCAGGCTGGTTTTGAACTTGCGATCCTCTGAGCTCAGCCTCCCAAATGCTGGGATTTATGGGCAGTAGCCACCACAGTTGATTTCAGAAGGAATTTTTTATCTAGATTTTATAGGAACTTGTTCTCAGGGAGGATTGTTATAAAAGAGCCAGCTAACACTTGAAATGCTCTCTGGCTTCCTGTCTTGCCGTGTGATCTCTCCCCTCCCCACAGGGGTACCCTCACTATAGCCAGGCTGCTATCAGCATCATACTCTTGAATCTCCAGGACCACAAGCTATATAAGCCTCTTTTTGTTTAATTTAATTTTATGTATTTATTTAATTTTTTTTTTGGTATCAGGGATTGAACTCAGGACCTTGTGCTTGCAAGGCAGGCGGCAGAACCACTGAGCTAAATCCCTGGCCCTAAGACCCTTTTTAAAAAAGTAGCTAGACTCTGGTAGTTCATTATAGTAACAGAAAACATACTAATACAGTTACTATGATGGTGCTAATTGGTGATTTTCTTAAGTCCTTCATTCCTTCTACATTTATTAGTTGGCATTCTAATGTACAGAAGAATTTAAGCTCCTTGCTAATGTACTTATTTATGTTAGTATCAACTGGGTTATTCTTTTATCCCATGCATTATAATACATTCCTTAAAAAGTTATTTATTTTAAAGCTTAAAGGTTCTAGCTTGGATCGTAGGAGCCCCGTCAAGTAGACTACTGGGTCTAGTGTGCAGTATCATGACTAATTTAGTTCTTTCATTTTTGTAACTGTAGTCACTTGAGCTGGGCAAGGCAATAGCTACATTTTATTATGGTTACTTTTTTTCGGGGGGGTACCGGGGATTGAACTCGGGTCCTTGAGCTTGCAAGGCAGACCACCGAACCGCTGAGCTAAATCCCCAGCCCCTACGATTTTTTGATTGTAGTGATATATCAAGTTTGTTATTAACTATATTACTGTATTAAATTTATTGCCACATAGCTACATTTATTACTTTATATTTATGCTTTCTGCTAGGCACTGTTTAAGTGTTTTACTATTTAATTATTACAACCCAGTGAAGCATAGTAGGTACTTTTATTACCATAATCATGTCCGTGACTTTTTACCTGGTTGAGAGAGTTCCCTCTTCTTTCTGTTTTATTGAATGTTTTCATGTAAATGGCTGTTGAATGCTTGTCAGATGTTTTTTGTGTCTATCAAGATGATGATGGTTTTTTTGTTTGTTTGTTTTTGTTTTGGGTACCGGGGATTGAAGATCATGGGTTCTTAAAGCCTTTTGGTACAGTGAATTACATTGGTTTTTGAGTATTCACATTTGATCATGATACAGTATTGCTTCTATATATGTTGCTGATTTGCTTTCCTATGATTTTAGACTTTTCCATTTGTGTTTCTGAGTTGACCTGTAGTTTTCTTTTTCTCTTTCTTCTTTTTTGTTCTTCTTTGTCTCATGTTAGTATCAGAGCACTACAAGCCTCATAAAATGAGTTGAGAAGTCTTATCTTCAGTTTTTTGAAATAGTTTCTGTCAATTCGGGGGGATTTTTTGGTTTGTTTTTTGAAGCAGACACTTGCTGTGTAGTCTAGCCTGGCCTCCAGCTCACAGTCCTCTTGCTTCAGCTTCCTCAGTGCTGGGATTGCACATGTGTGCCACCATGCCCAGTTTAGATTTAGTGTTACTGCTTCCTTAAAAGTTTGATAAAATTTGCCAAAGATGTTGTGTGCTTCTAGCATTCACTTGCGGTCAAGATTTTAACTAGCAATTCAAATTCTTTGATAGAGAAGTATTCCTGTTGTCTTTTTTTTTTGGAGTGGGCTCTGGTAGTTTCTACCTATTGAGAAATGTGTTCATTCATGTAAGTTATCAAATGTTGGCTTAAAGTTGCTTGTAATTACTCATGTTACCCCTTAATGTCTGTAGAGTACAAAAGGTTTTCCCTTTTTCATTCCCTACAGTGGGAATTTGTGTTTCTTTTCTCTTGATTAGTCTAGCTAAAAGTAATTTATTTGAAAGTAATTTATATACCGAGAGTTATTAAAAGTCAAATCTATTTAAGAATTTAAAGGCTTTTGTAAAATATTGGTTTCCCATCCAAGTACCAACCAGACCTAACCTTGCTTAGCTTACAAAATCAGATGTGCATGTTTAGATTGGCAGGGACATAGTCTAAAATAATTGTCAAAAGCATCTTTAGACATAAAAACATGTTACGGCTTCTAAGCTCCCCCCCCCCGCCAAGTCTCATGTTCAGAGATGGGGCTTTTGGAAGGTGATTGGGTCATGAGGGTGCTGTATTTACCAGTGGGTGAATCTGCTGATGGGTTCATAGCTGAGTATACTATTCAGGGGTGGGGCCAGGTCACTGAGGAGATGACCTGGAAAGTGTATTCTTTTCTTCTTTCTTTCTTTTTTCTTTCTTTGTTTGTTTCTTTTCTTTCTTTTTTTTGCGATAGGGTCTATGTAGTTCAGACTCACCTTGAACTCATCCTGTAGTTCAGGCTGGCTTCAAACTCATCCTGCTTCAGCCTCCTGGATTACAGACACAAGCCACCATACTCAGCTCATGGGGGTGTATTTTTGTCCTGGGCTTAATCCTGGGCTCTCTGCTTTTGGCTGCCATGAATTGAGTAGCTTTGCTCCAGGTTCTTCTAACATGCTGGTTTTGCCTTGGAGTCATGGACTGAACCTTTTGAAACTGTAAGGCAAATAACCCCCTCCTTTTTAAGAGTCTCTCTCCCCCCCCCTCTCCCCCTCCCTCCCTCCCTCCCCCTTTCTCTTTCTCTCTTTCAGGCAGTATTTGGGATTGAACCCAGAGCCTTCTCACTGAGATACCTGGGCTGGGCTGAATTTGGGATCCTCTTGCCTCAGCTTCTCACTGTGCTGGGAGATCATAGGCCTGTACCACCAGATAGGGTCCCAAGGCACTTTTCCTTGAGGTTATTTAGAAAGGAGGTCTGAAGGGGCTTTAGAATCAGATTTGCCTTTAATTCAAGCTTCACTCCTTAGCAGGGGTGTAACCTCAGGCAAACTGCTTAATCCCTCTGAGTTTTGATTTCCTCTTTTAGAAGGGGATAATATCATCTGTGGAGGTTTCCCTACTTCCTCAGGGCAGGTTCCTCTCCTCCTGCTCAGCTGCCACAGTCCTTGGTAAGCATTTAGTGTAGAGTCCCTCCCTGTCAGCTCTTCCCTTGACCAGGCAGATGTGAATGTCAACACAGCAGGGCCCTGCACTATTCCCCTCCTCCCTCCACCCCAGACCCATCCTGGCCTATGTCTAGGATAGGGAAATAAGGAAGCAGATATGGTGTGTCATATCATACCACTGGCTCATGCAGCCAAACAAAATATTATACAAGACCATCTAGCAACATGAGAAAAGGTTTTAAATAATGAAATACTCACCAGCTTTTAGTATGTATGTACATGCATGTGTATAGTGTTGTATATGGGGAAAGTGAAAGAATTCTAGAGAAAATAGCCATGTGGGGGACCAGATTCTGGTCTGAGTTTTCATCCTTTAACGTATAACTCTTAAGCACAGTGACACTTGGGAGGTAGTGAGTTCCCCATCCCTGGAGGCTGTGCAGGCAGAGCCTTAGCAGAATGGGTGGGAAGGCAAAGAGCCTGTGAGTTTTTCTTCTCTGCCGTGGCGGACAGCAGGCCTTCCTTCACCTCCAACTGCAAGGAGCATTGAAAGTACCATCTGGGAACAGCTCCTGTCTGTGGAGCAGACTCCACCCATTCACCCCGGACGTCTCCCGTGGAAGCTGAGAGCTTGGCTCTGTGTAAAACAGTCTGTGCTTGGGACCCATCTTAAAATGAAAGATACCCTTGCCGCCTTTGCAGGCTGCTCCGAGCCTCCCTGTTTCTCTACCTCTTCCCCAGTCCTTAGGATGTGCCATGATTGCACTGTGTCTACTGTCTGTCTTGTGTTTCCTCAGCTCCTGTTTAAGGAGTGTGTGTGTGTGTGTGTGTGTGTGTGTGTGTGAGAGAGAGAGAGAAGAGGTGAAGGAAGATTCAGGTGAGTCGTTAAATCTTAACCCAGAGACTGGAAGCTCTTCCTCTGGCAGTCACCAAGCAGCCAGCTCAGTTTTGTGAACATTAATATGGTCAGTCTGTGGCATGGGCACCTTCTTGGTCCTTAAACCCATGTTATCCACCTTCTGTTGTCCTATCCTCACTGCAGCTCATTCTATTTTCAGACAACACCTTTGTCGAGAACATCTTGGGAGGGAGCTGGAATCTCTGTCCTCCAGGACGCTCCCTACCACAACTTTTCTATAAGGTAATCTCCAGTTCACTTACTTTTCCTCCTGTGACATGTTTCAGGGCCCCTCCTCCCTGGGGACTCCTCCTGATTCTGTTCTAGTTTCTCATGCTGAGCATAGGTGCTCTAGTCTGTGAGTCCTAGTGTACCTTTGGGGAGGGGGCTGTTGGCATTGCCCTATCCCATTGTCCTTCTGTAAAAGGCAGCGGAGGTGATGCTGTCTGTACTCTAGGTTTGCTGCTGTGTGTGTGGGTCTGGGGTGGTTCTGATTGCTCTGGGAACATTCTCACCCTTATTCCCACTCATGCCCTAAAGGTAGAAGAAGACTTCAGAACCAGTGTCCCCCGAATTCAAGAAAATCAGGCAGCTTTACTTTTCTGTGTCTCTCTTGCCCTTATTTTTATACAAAATTGATTGTAGGGACAGAATGAACCACTGTGAACTCCTGTGAAGTAGTTTGAGCTCATAAATTGCCTTAAACTCCATCTGAATAAAGTCACTAAATTTTTTTTTTCACAAGTGATACTATTTTATTATAGAAAAAAAAGCATCCTAAATGTAGGATTTTGTAAACACTGGTATTTGAACAAATGCAACTTTAAAAGTAAATACAGCTGGGTGTGGTGGCACATGCCTGTGATCCCAGCACTCGGGAGGCTGAGGCAGGAAGATCACTGTGAATTCAAGACCAGCCTGGGCTGCATAGTGAATTCCAGGTCATTCTCAACTACAGAGTGAGACCCTGTCTCAAACAAAACAAAACAAAAGGTAAATATAAGTTAGGGCCAGGGATTTAGCTCAGTGGTTCTGCTGCCTGCCTTAAAAGCACAAGGACGTGAGTTCGATCCCCGGTACCAAAAAAGAAAAAGTAAACTTATCTAAATGTAAATACAAGGTAAGGAGGCAACACCTAACAAGTGCTTTGGGTTTAGAAGATGCAGCTCTCCTTCCGCAAAGGTGATCCCATCCCGAACACGGTGCTGTGTCTGTCCGTCCCTACCAAGGCATTAGTTTGCTTTCTGAGCTATGTCCACTTTAACAGGTTCCAAGTGATGGCAAGAAGTGGCATTGAATGCTTATGAAACACTCTGGGGTTTTCAAGAAAAGATTTCACATTACATTGATGACAGAGTCTAAGTTAAAGCCTGTGCTCTGAATAATTAAAGAAAACACTTAACTGTAGCTGCTGCCTGCCTCACAAGTGCAAGATCCCAAATTCAATCCCGGGTATCAAAATAAAGAAAGACAGACAGACAGACTAACTGAAAAGACACCTATCCTCACTAGGCTTATTCCACAACACTTTCATAGATCTGTGTTTTTGTTGTTTTGGTACTGGGAATCTAACTCAGGACCTTGCACTTGCCAGGCAGCTGTAGTGCCAGAGCTGCATGCCCGGCCCTCTAGACCTGTATACATTAGATAACATCCTGCCCTCAAGATTCAGTTTAAAATAATTTTGGTCACCATACATTGTGAAAGAAATCCAGCTACTTTCTATCTCACCCTTTTTGCTATCATTCCTTTAATACCTTTCTTCCACTTTGGAGAAACCATCAAATAATGTGACGTTTTAATACTGTCTCCTTGAAGTCTCAATGGCTAATGTTTCCTAGCCAACTCTCAACCTCAAATTCTGGTTCATCTTGGCTTGCTGAGAAGCTCTAAGATACTCTGGGTAAAACCATTTCTTACAAAAATGTACAAACAGCCTGGCTTATTTATATAGGCACTTAGAAGAGACACCAAACCCAAGTTCTACCTCTTGCCTATCTGGTCAGCAACTGACTGAGGGGATGACTGTAGCCTGGCCTGCATCTCCACAGGGACTGAGGGGCCGCCAAGTTATAGGAATGCTGAGGTCTAGGCAGGGGTGGGGGTGAGGGGTAGAGAAGAAGCTGCTCTACCAGAAGGAACGTGTGGTCCCCTTTCCGTTTAGTCGCCACTGGTTGATGACACTTGCAGATTAACCACAGATTTCCATGTCCTCAAACTCTGCTGGTGGGGGCCAAAAGCATGTCAACATAGAATGTGGAGGGTGGGGAAGATACATAGTTCTTAAAAGCCCAAGAAAAATAATCAATTATACAAAACAAAATGTCAAGTACATACCCTACTTTCCTAATTTTGTACCTAAGCAAGACCTGAAGTGTCAGCCTATTCACATCACCAACACAAACCGGGTGATTCAAATTTCCTCTGTAATGGCCTGGAAGCCACTGAGAAGTGTGAAGGAAGCACTGTTACAGGATCACCTGGGCAGATCAGATGCTAGTGGATATGGACGTGCTTCTGGGAAGGCCAGAGCTAGGCCTGACCTTAAATTGGAGCCACTTGGTTACAAATAACCCTCACCCCTACCCTGGCCATCAGCCCCATAAACAGACACCAGTGGTGATCAGAACTCTAGGTGACAGATGGCTCAGTTTGACTGCTATTTTTTCCCAGTAAGGAACAGAACACTGATTCCTTGTGATGCTGGTCTCAAGCACCTAGAGCACCCAGAACATTCTTAAGCCAGGGGCCCAGGGATTTAGCTCAGTGGTGCCACGCCCGCTTTACAAGCACAAGGTCCTTAGTTTGATCTCCAGTACCAGAAAGAAAAAAAAAATTCTTAAACACAGGCCTGTGATCCCAGCACTTGGGAGGTGGAGGCAAGAGAATGGCCACGAGCTTGAGGCAAAAACAAACAAACAAACAAAAAAACCCAAAAACATTTCTTATTCCTCAGTCCAGGAAAAGGGGTCTCTCAATACCTCACTTTATTTTTGGAGTAGCTTTCCCTATAGCATCTTATGGGAAAGGAATTTAAGAAAACCAGTGGTGTTCTTAAAGAACTGGAAGGAATCTGTGCCTATTCACAATCTATGGTGTGTAAATGCCAAGGTGGGTGACTGACCAGAAGTGGGAGATAATTCCCAAGCACCCATCTCATTTGGGGACTAAATTTAGCTCTACTGCTAACAACCACAGAGCTGTCAGAGGAGGTTGGGGTCCGGGGAGACTCACCCACCATGCAGCGTTAACAGCTGACAGCAACCAGATGACACCTGGATCTTCAACTTACCCTTCCTTTGGGGACCACAGCATGATCATTTTCTTACCCGGTGTATAAGTAGTTAATAGGGTATTTTAAAAATAAAAATTTACTGACACCTCCAAAACTCCCTGGTATGAGAACCAGTATAGAGAAATCCTGTCCTACTAGGATAGTCTGCTAGTGATGTCACCCAGCCAGTTTCACTCCAGATGCCCTCTCTCAGGTGCTCTTAGCAATCTAAGATGCTGGCACTGGTGAGGGATCTCTCTCCTCCCCGAGAGCCTTTCACCTGCACACACCCACACCCACAGCAGTGTGCTGCCCCAGAGTCCAGGCCAGGAGAACACACTTAGCCTGCTCTGGAGAGGCCCTGGAGTGGACTCTTTCCCAATCAGTCAGCAATTTTGAGTTCCTATGGCTTGAGCTAAAAAGGTTTTATGAACATCATTGAGTCATTCTTCCGGCTGAAGAACTTGTCTTGTGTGGTTTTGAATTGTTCACTGCATTAATGAGGAAACAATTTCAGCTCTTAGGAATTTCCTTTTGAGATTTCGAGTGAGCCTTTTCTTTTAGAATGTAGTCTGGGTGCAGAGGCCCCAGGAATGGGATTCTATTAACCTCTCGTGAGCATCTCAGTGCCAGCTTTCAGAAGACAGAGATTGTCTCTTTTAACCTCTGGTCCCTTCGCTGCTTACTGTGTAAGACCAAACAAACGAAACCAGAGTGGAAAGGGATGATGACTGCCTTGCTAACTATGATGAGGCAATAGGAAGGAAGATTGACTTCCTTTCCGGCGTTTGCAGTTGTGCCGACTCAGTGAACAGCACCAGACCTCAATCTTTCAAATTACCAAGGCTGCTGCAAAGCTGGTAGCCTGATTACCTGAGCACTTCTTCATCCCCTGCCAAAGATGAAGACTTACAGAGAAGGATGCACGTTAATTATGAGAAGGCCAAAGGTAGGGGAGGCGTGTGTCAGGGTGACACAGCCACGGGGAGGATGGGAGCCTGGCCACAGATGCCCCACACAAAAGAGCCCCAGTGAGGGGTGGACCCATGATGGCCCTGATCCTGAAAGTCATTAGAAACCATCTGAACGAGGGGAGCATTGAGCCGATCGAGTTTGTCCACTTGTGGCGGGCGGTGCATGAGGATCTCTGGGTCCTTCACGATGTTCTCGCTGGCACCCATCACGTTTTTGAGACTTGCTTCGAACACACTGGAAATACACTTGGCGACTCTTTCCTTCTTCCTTTTCCCATGACATCTGGATAAGGGACGCTGCACATAATTATAGATAACTTCAGACCTGAGCGTCAGGTCTTCTCTTTATTTTTTCTTTACAGGTAGGGTAACCTTCAATCCCAGTGCGAATGTTTTTCAGGCCCTGTTCCTTTAACACTATTTTAGCAACGTCTCGATTCTTGATATATTTGAAGAATCTGTAGAGCTTAGAGCTATAGAGAATTTGGGAATATTCTTCTCCCATGGGTTGGGAGTGGTCTTCATTCCAGTCCACAGAATCCTGGTCCGTCAGCATGAACAGGTGGCACTCTCGCTCCCCTTTCTTGGCACAGCCCACCATGATTGGTAGAAGCAGCTCTTCGAGGTAGTTATCACACTGCTTGTGAGCATCATCGTTAGGCAGTTCATGCAGTAAAGCACTCAGATCTTGACGTTGGATAGTGTTGAAGTCAAAATTAATGCAGAGAGAATCGCACATGTCTCTGAGGTCTGGGATAGAGATGCCATCTGGACAATTGATGATACCAGTTTTGTAATAATCCAGCACCGTGAGAAATACAGTCACACTGATTCCTTTGGCAGTCTCCTACTCTCCCTTCTCACTGGGCCATGTGAAGTTGTACTTTTTTCCTGGTCCGAGCATCCTTCCCAACATGGTGTCCAGATGATCAGCGAAGATCTGTAGATTCACCACAAATTGTGTGCCGTCTACAAGAAGTGTCACTTTCTCTGGTGCTTGGGAATGAGCGTTACTAACAAAGCCCACACTGCTATTTCCAAATCTCTCTGGAGCAATAAAGGGTTCATGGTTCCACTTACACTCTGGAAGCAAGAGCCTTTGATGTCCTCAGGAAGCGGCATCACGTAAGAGAACTGAAGATTTGTTGGCGGAGAGGCATGATCAAGTGAGAGCGCTTCATTCCTGGGACCTACAGAATAAGTGACATTATGAAGACCAGATGAAGCCAGGCTATTTGTTTCCTTTTCTTGAGCCGCAGCTAAGGTGTCATCCGCTATCCAGCTAGCCTCTGGCTGCAATAACCTGTTGTTCTCACTGCCACGGTGAATGTTAATCTTTGGACCCTGTATCCTGAACTGTCTGCTTGATCACAGAGAAATCTCATTGTCACTCCCACTGCACTCAGGCCTAACCCGCCCGGGAGCCAGGGAGCCACTGTGTTGCAGAGCAGAGGCGTGTGCTCCCCACCCCCACCCCCGCCCCAGCTGACGCGGCTGAGTCACCCACCTCTGGGGAGGAGTCCCCGCGCCAAAAGTCACTGAATTATACCCAGGACATGCCATAGTGCATGTTGCCCAGGCGCACAGGAGCAGTAAGTTCAGGCCAGAAATGTTGCTTGAAGTCTCAGCGGTAAGCCCTTTGGGGCACAGTCAGCTGGATGTGCGTGGAGCCAGCTGCATCTTGTGAAGTCATGCTTTCACAGATCTAACTCTAGCAGCCGCCTTCCTCTTTCATAGCCTTGCATCAGACACATGCCCGTCATGTGTTTCCAAATTAAGCCCTGTTAATGTGGGGGAAAGGCTGTCCGCGAGCATTGGGTACCTGCTGGAGAATATTCTATAGGACACCGTGGTTCAGGCTCCATGACTATCGATGCTGCAGGTGCAGGCACTGTCTACAGTGTCACCTGTCTGTGGCAGCCTTCTAATCATACTGACATCTCACCTGGTTGGCCTTGGGGCCCAAGGGTCAGAGAACTCAGACTGGCCTTCAAAGCTCCTGCCTGGTCTTGGTCTCTTACTTGCCACCCACATGCTTGGCACGCACACATATGCCCTCTTCCCTGCCGGGGTCACACCAGATCTACAGGTTCTACGTGTGCGTGCTTCCTCTCTTGGGAACTCCTGTCTGCCACTTGACCTGACTGGTGGAGCCAGCTCGTTCTTAACACCTAGCTGCGCTGCCAGCCCCTGGGTACCTCTTCCATGACTGTTTCACACCACCTTGTCCTCCTCTTCCTCAGAGCTATTTTTCCCACCCCCTACCTTCCTGTGGCGGAGTGACCGCCGTGGTATAACTGCCCTTCCTAACAGGTGGAGAGCTCCCCGGGATTAGAGCACCACTCCCTTCCGCATCTGGGCAGTTAGTTCCTATATGGCGTGGGGGTCCTCAACTTTTGGCTGGAGGCATGGACAGTAGAGTGATGTTTTATACTGAATCTTTTCAAGAGCCTACTTCAGACTGTGTAATCTAAGAACAGGAGCTGTGCCTGCCTGGTAGTCCCCAGTATCTTCAGTGGGCAGTGACAGATGGCCAGTGGGAGTGCCCTGGCATGGGTCCTCTCCGGGTCTGCTTTGGCAGGAGTGCACAGGAACCTTGGGCGCACAGGGTAACAGCTATAGAGCTCTCTGCACATGTCTAGCACCTCTGAGGACCGGGGAGCTGCTCACAGTGTCTATTCTGTGAAGATAGAGGGGCCTCTCTATTCTCATTTTATTTAGATACAGTTCTAGCTCTCAAGAGAAGCTGATTCTCCTGTTGAGTAGATTCAAAGCAGCTAAATTAGCTGTATGGGAGCAATTTCAGGAATGTAGGTACAGTCACGATGGCGAGAGTCATCCCATCCGTAAGAAGGGATGGACCACAGCACTGTCAAAGATTTCAGTAGCCTTAAAGCCCGCAGCCTGGAGTGCCTTTTCCCCAAACACTTTCCATGGCTCACTGGGCCCTAGCTACATCATACAATGAATGATACTGGCTCAGAAAAATCTGGAAATTTCCCTCCCCACTGGACTCCAAAATGATAGCAGGGAAGTAGTTGCCACATATTAAAGGTAGTTCCTTAGCATGTTCGAGTTTTTTGTTTGCTTGCTTTTTTTTTTCTTTTCTTTTGAATATAGAGTCTCACTATGTAGTGCAGGCTGGTTTTGAACTTATAACAGTCCTCCTGCCTCAGCCTCCCAAGTGCTGGGATGATAGGTGTGTGGTGCCACACCTGGCTAGCAGGTTAGAGTTTTTGAGAGTTGGCTTACAGTCCTTGGTGATTATCTCCATATTCCTTTATGGAAAAGAAACCAGAGGCCCAGAGAGACTGAGTAACCCCCCTCATATACACAGCAGGAACCAGCAGAAATCCAATCCCAGATTGGATTTTTTAGTGCTCTTTTTAACTAAGTTCACTTTAGTTATCTGAAGCAGGTGCTAGTAAACATTTTCTGTAAGAGGCCAGGTAAGAAATATTTTAGATTTGCAAGCCAGGAGGCCAGGATAAAATTTATATGTAGGTACTTATATAACAACAGAAAAAACAAATTTCCACATTTTTTGTTGCCTTCTTTTTCTTCTTCCTTTTTTTTTTTCCTCCCAGTACTGATGCTTGAACTTAGCTTTGTGCAAAGCTCCTAGGTTCAAGCATCTGTACTGGGAAGAAAAAAAAAAAAGGTTTAAACATCACATCATTGTAATCCCAGAAGAAGAGGAGAAAGAAGGCAAGGCTGAAAAAAATATTCAAGAAATAATAAATGTTTGAAATTTTTTCAAATCTGACAAAAGACACAAAGCTGCAGAGTCAGAAGGTTGAGCAAACCCCAAACAGGATAGTCCTGAAGAAAGCCACAGTCACACATTAGTTGGATGCTACACCTGAATGGCCTTAACTAGAGAGGAATGTGGGTCACCCTTCTGGGCCCTGCCTTTGAGCAGATCATCCGGAAGAGTGCACTTTCCCCTGAGCACCACAGTTTCTGAAGGCAGGGCTACTAGGCCAACAGCAGGGTTCCTTTCCTTGGGGTATTCCCTACGGAAAGGCCCCTAGGACAGAGGTGTGTGACCCTGGGCGGGCTGTGCTCCCCTGCAGCAGGGAGGTGATGGCAGACCCTGTGTGGGCATCTAGCAGTTGGCAGAGGTTTGTAGGTGGCACGTGCTGGTGGGGCTGTTGAAAGCTACAAGTACTTCCTGGGGCACCATCTTTGTAAACAGCCATCTGGATAGAGAATGTTTGCCCTTTCAGAAACTGGAGATGTCCCCACCAGCGTTCCAGTCTGAGTGGCCAGTGATTTGTCTGGCCACTTGCTCTGTAGTGTACTGGACTGGAGTTGCTGCCCTCTGCACTGCTGAGCTAGGAGGACCTGGGAAGCTGTTGAAATTAGGTTCAAATAAATGTATAGTCAGCCTTTTAGACCCTCTGCGATTCAGCCAAGCACAGATAGAAAATATTTGGGAAAAAATAATAAATAATAACAATGAGCCGGGCATGGTAGCTCACCTATAATCCCAGCACTGTGGGAGGCTGAGGCAGGATGATTGCAAGTTCAAACTCAGCCTGGGTAACTTAGTGAGACCTTGACTGAAAAAGTAAAAAGGGACGGGGATGCAGCTCAGTGTAAATACCCTGAGTTCAGTCTAGAAGTTACCTTCCTGTGTTTCCATTTCCTCCCTCCCTCCCTCCCTCCCTCCTTCCTTCCTTCCCTTGTTGACAAATACTGAATTAGGCCTGAGCCTGCCCCATCCTATGTTCCTTTCAGTAGAAAGAAGAAAGTCACAGACTGGGTACTCTTCTGGGAAAAGGATCGCACAGGGCTCTCAGTTTCCCTGGAACATCTGTGAGGACCTCAGACTGACTGTCTCATGGTCACCCTGTCAACACCTGACCTACAGGACAGTATCAGTCAGGACTGTGCTGCAGGTTAGACGCCTCGGCACTGCAGCAAATGCGGGGGTGCCCAGTTTTCAAACATAGCAAGAGTCTGCTCCTGTGAGTTCCCTGGGGGGCAGTAGCTGGAGGTCCCAGGTTTCAGCATTAGATCATGCTGAGTCCTCTTGGTGACTGGGTCTGTGGAGCGTGGATTAGCTTTGGAACTAATTCTTCTACACAGCAGCACCATTGGGCACTTCTTTTTTTTTTCTTTTCTTTTCTTTTTGAGACAGGGTCTCACTATGTAGTTGAGACTGACCTGGAACTCATTATATAGCCCAGGCTGGTCTCGAACTCACAGAGATCCTCCTGCCTCAGCCTCCCGAGTGCTGGGATTACAGGTATGTGCCATCACTCCCGGCAGCACTTCTTTTGATTTAGGGAGTATGTGAAACTTTTGCCAAGAAAGTTGGGAGCCTCTGTCCTAGGGGATTGTACACACTCAAATCTGCTTTTATTTTGTTTTGACTTTGGCTTTCCTTTTGAGGTCTCTATATAGTTCAGGCTGGCCTGGAACTCCCTCTGGACACCTGTCACTTAATGACTGAATTCCATTCCTGCGACTTGGTCATTAAATGAATTGATTATTAAATGAGGAATTGTATATAGTATATGCCCTTTACAATATTCAGGACAAAGAAATGGCCAAAGGAAACTCCAGCTTGATGACTTTGCTTTTATTTGCATAACTCTCACATGCAGCACTGTAATGTAAAACAAAACAAAAAACTACTATACTACACTGAACAGTACAACTAGCAAAAATTACAGTACTGTATAAACAAGGTGTAGTGTACAAAAAAAGTGAGACTCTGTAAACAAGATGTACAAAACTATACAAAAAAAGACAGGTCGTAAGTTGAAACAGTCATTAACAAGGTAAGTTATTAAACAAGGAAAACCCATATGTAGGCCAGGCTGACCTTAACTCATGACCTCCTGCCTCAGCCTCCTGAGTGCTAGAATTACAGGCATGTGCCACCATGCCCAGCTTCAACATTGCTTTCTTAACGTTTCATGTTGACACACACAAATTTTGTTTTCCACGTGTCAGAATACTATATATTCATCTGTTCCCTTCATTCATTCCCTGAATAGTTACTGAGCACTAGATAAATGGGAAGGGCTGGAGAATGAGTTAGGAGCAAGGAGAGGAAAACAGCAGCCAGAGGGCTGCAGAGAAGCCGGCTGGAGAGGACCTGGAGGGGCTTTGTGTGCACTTCGGTGGGCAAGTGTGGTTTAAGTGATTCGACCTGGGGTCTTGTTTGTGGCTTCTGCTCCCAGGCTTGCTGTGCGTGTCCTTGTGTGAGAAGCAGCAGTTAAGGGTGTACTTCCATGCTTGACTGCCTTTCTCCCAGCCTCTAGTATGTCCTTCCCACCCTGGGCGAGACACAAGCGCCGAGAATGCCCTTCTCTTCCCCAGGGAGCTCACGCAGCTGGAGCCAGATGGGTCAGTGAAGCCCTCCACAGGGAACCTGGGTGCCTCCTAGTTTCACTGCTCAGAAGCCTGCAGCCTTGCAGCCTGCAGCCCCCCCTCCGTTTCCCCTTCACAGCGGCAGTGCCTGTCGGTTTCCACCATGTGCAGGAATCTGCTGCTGACTCTGACCTCAAGGAGCAGAGACAGTGAGCATGCGTGTGAGAGACAGGAGAGGGAAGAGGAGTCATCTAGACCCACAGACCTGGCTTCGTGGATCTGGGTTGTGTCTTCCAGATTGTGAAACCATTCCAAAATCTGTGTGCCTGCACTGCCAACTCAGCTACCCTAGAATCAGGGAGATTTATGGGTTCATTCGTTTAATAATGACATTAGGTGCTCAAAACATGCCAGCCTGGAGCACAGCAAAGTCCTTTTCCTTGCTAGCCTGACCCCTCCCCCCCACCCCAGGAAGAGAGAAAGCCAGTGTGATAAAAGTATGTGTGATAAAGGCCAGTAGTGATAAGTGCTATGCCGGTGAGGGGTGAGATTGCGGCCAGGGGACTACCTGAGATACTGCAGGCTGGCAATCTTCAGAATGGTGGTCTGAGGAGAGACCTGCATGAAGTCAGGGAGCAAGCCCTGCAGATACCAGGAGGAAGAGCAGAGTTCAGGCAGCCTTAACATGTGCAAAGGCCCTGAGGTAGACGGGCAGTGTGACCTTCGAGGTAGAGGGAGAAGGGTATCTAAGGGCAGGACTGCAAAGGGCTCCATACACTGTGGAAGGACTTCAGACTTTTATTAAGTGTTGTGAAGCCATTTGAGGGCTGTGATCATCAGATTGTGTGATTTTTCTTTTTAAAGGCCACCTCTGGTTGCTCCTCTGTCAGGAGTCTCTTGCAGTGGCCAGGGTGGCAAGAACATGATGACGGGTGCAGGTTCACTAGTGGCCTTGCTCCCCAGCACTCTGTCAACTTAAAAACCACATGCAGGGAAAGTGTTTCTTCTTCAGAGTCATCCAGCCAGCGCATGTTCGGGAGAAACGGTGACTTGGCTCCGTGGGTGTCTCTCGCCTCTTCTGGGAAGTAAGGGGCCAGGCTGCCTGGTAAGGTAGAAGGGAGGAGGGTGGGGAGACAGGATGTGACACTGGCTGCTACTGGACTCCAGCTGGGGCCTTCCAGGCCCGCACGTGCATCCTGAGCGGACCCCATCTGGCGGTTACTTCCTGGTTGTGCAGCACAGGTCCTTCAAGAGTCTGTCAGAGCAGGTGCCAAACGCCTCTCAGTCTGAATTTCAAAAACTTGGCAGAAGGTGCGTGGGCTTGACTGAGATGCTGACTGTGCTGGGCAGACAGATATGACTAGCACTGAATAAATAGTGTGTATCTAGTACTTTATATAAACAGTGCTCTCTGGGGACGCTACAGTTAAATTTGTTCTTAAAGGTTAGATAGCAGGAAGGACGAGGGCTGGGGGCCAGGGGTGCATGCAGTTCGATGTGGAGAGCTTGCCTAGATGTGCGGCGCCCTGGGTCTGATCTCCAGCATCTAAAAACAAAGATTATTGAGGGAGTAAAGAACCAGGCCTGAGGGCCAGTTCCCTTCAAGTTGTAGCACAGCAGGACTGACACCCAGAGCCCTGGGATGTTCTTGTTGCTTGGGGCCAGACCTGAGGTTTCCTGAAGGCAGGAAAGCCACCAGAAGGCCAGTAAAAGCCATCTCCCACTGCCTGAGTTGCTGACATGTAACTCAGGTCCCTGAGTTAGATAGAGTTGTGGTGAAAGCAGTCTGCTTGGTCACAGTGGGATTGCAAAATGTGGATGGTTTGGATTCCAGGGCTGAGCCCAGCCTGGCTGGAAGGAAGCGGGGAAGTGCCCTTCCAGCTTCAGGACTTTGCCTTCTGCCCTCTGGTTGCTTCATAGAAGATCTGTCTTCCTGCCTGGTTTCAGTGGTGGACGGAACATCTTCCAAGGGTAGAGGACGGTGAGTGGAGGAGCCCAACATCACGTCCGGCTCAGCAACTTGCGAGGATTTGCAAAACTCAGAGAAGCTTTTTACTGAGGATCATGGCTTACTACTGCAAAAGGATGCATATTGAAGTCAGCAAAGGAAAGGGCATGGAGGTTGGGCCCAGGAGAGGCCAGATGTGGGTTTCAGGTTGGCCTCTCCCAGTGGACTCACAAGGACAATACTTAATTGTCCTGGCAGCAACATGTGACAACCTGTATGGTTGTCACAATGGTACCAGAGCAGTGCCATACAACCCATTCTGCATTGCATTTTCTGTGTGGTTATCAGTAACTTACATGAAATATTCAAGTACGCTTTGTGTTAGATCATTTTGCCCAACTGTAGGCTAGTGTAAGTGTTTTGGGCACATTTGAAGTGGGCTAGATTAAGTTGTGATGCTTAGTAGTTACCTGTATTAGGTATACTTTTTTCCCCTAAGACACTGGGGATTGAATCCAGGGCTTTTGTGCTCAACTATGTCTCTCGACTTTTTTATTTTTTAGAGACAAGGACTTTCTAAGTCACTAAGTTTCTTGGCCTGGGCTCAACTTTGTGTTCCTCCTGCCTCAGCCTCTCAGAGTGCTGGGATTGCAGGTGTGTGCCACCATGCCTGACTTTAAGCACATTTCTGACTTAATACTTTGAATTTATGATGGGATTATCGGGACTAACCCCAACATCATCAGCAATTTGAGAAGTTTCTATGTTGCCAACCGGGGATGCTCCCTGAGCCTTGGAATCTGGGTGTATTGGGGTCAGTCTGGTGTAATGACCTGGAGGCTTACTTACTTGGTCTCTAGCACACTTCAAATGGATGTGGTGATTCAAAGCCAGGCGCTCACCATGTGTCTCATTTCTAGCATTATCTGTTTCCAAGGCCCAAGTTCTCAGGGATCCAGAGACATTCTATTAGGCTGGATGTTCTGGGGCTAGAGCTTATCTCCCAGAGCCCTTCAGGGCCAGCCTGAAGATCCCCGGACCCTTTAGGGTTTGGGGCAACCCGGCAGTTGGAGAAGCCTTTCTGAACAAATGCCTCCTGTCTGGGGCTCTGTGCTGCTGCAGCCACAGGGAATGATGCCCAGGCCACAGTATCCAGTGGCACCCATCCTGTTTCAGGTGTATTGTGCTCCTCCCTGCTGACGCCTGCCGTTTCTCTCTCCTGACAGTTCTGTGATCAACATGGGGGACTCCCACATGGACACCGGTGCCACCAATGCTGAGGCAGTTGCCGAAGAAGTGTCTCTCTTCAGCATGACAGACATGATTCTGTTTTCTCTCATCATTGGTGTTCTAACTTACTGGTTCCTCTTTAGAAAGAAAAAAGACGAAATACCAGAGTTCACCAAAATTTCAGCAACGTAAGTAGCAGTGCTCAGCATGCCCTTTGTTCCTCCTTTTTCTGGGCATTCCTGAGCACCTTTTCATCCTTCCAAGCAACATCCCACACTTCAGCCCCCAGTTCAGAGAGAAGGGAGGACCTGGGAGTCTTTCAGGCTGAGTCTTGCGCCTTCTTGATGGACTGCTCAAAATTTGCCTTAATAATCCCTGATGTTTCCATTGCACATCAGAATTTGTAAAGCCTTTTTTATACTTTTTTCCTACTTGAACTTCACCAAAGCCACTCAGCAGAAAATACCATTTTACTCTGAGAAAAACTTGGGGCCAAAGGTCATCAGCCAGCAAGTAGCAGTTTTGATGTACTTGAAGCCCAGTGATCCTTTCGTTTTGTAAGCATATGGCTCACAGAGCTGCCTTTGCATAGAGTTATAAAGTGAAGAAGTCATTCCTTGTCAAGTTTTGTGCAGTCCTTTTGAATACTGACAAGAAGGGCTGGGGATTTATTTAGCTCAGTGGTGCCACCACCTGCCTCACAAGCACAAGGTCCCAAGTTCGATCCCTGGTACCAAAAAAAAAAAAAAAAAA
>NW_022900929.1:17880131-17909799 GCF_012274545.1 Fukomys damarensis | reverse complement strand
AAAAAAAAAAAGGTATAAAAAAAATCTTGTTGGATACTGAAAACGAGTCATAGCTTGTTACTTGTCTTTACTGCCTAACACTTGCAGATTTCTCCTTTTAATTTAAGTGTTTTGTTTTTATCTTATTGGAATTTTTTTAACCTTTCATAAAGCTTCCTTTTAAGTATAACTGAAAAGGGCATAGAGTGGTGACATACCTGTAATACCAGCACTCTGGGAGGCTTAGGCAGGGCAATCGCAAGTTCTAGCCTAGCCTGGGCAACTTAGTGCCTGAACAAGACCCTGTCTCAATACAAAAGATTTTTTAAGGTAGGTAGTGTTAAGATGAAGCTCACTGCAAAGGCCCTGGGTTTAATCCCCAGCACCATGGGGGAAAAAACCCAATAAATAAAGAAGATGAATTAGTTAAAGAAAAATACTAAGAGAATAATGGAACAGATGTTATATAGATATGAAAAGGTGATGGTCCAGGTGTGGCCAAGTGACTGCATCCCCCTCCCTAGGATTGATTTCTGCAGGGCACAGGGAACATTATTCTGCAGGCTATAGAATTCTGTAGCTGGAGTCACTGTTTCTTTGTGGGTTTTTGTGGTATCAGGAATCGGGGATCAAACTCAGGACCTTGTACTTGTGAGGCAGGAGGTGGCCAACCAATGGCCTAAATTCCTGGCCCGGAGTCATTGTCTTGCATTTCCGTTGACTGTGTATAGCCCCAGTCTCAGACTGAGAGGCCAGCAGCCAGGTTTGAGTAGGGAGCTGCCTGGGTGGGCCTGTGCTGCTGAGCCCAGGGGCCTCCCCACATTCAGCAGGGGGCAGGTCTCAGTGCAGTGTCCAAGACCCTTCTCTGGCTGGAGCTACCCAGGCTGGGAAGGGTGAACAGCATATCAGCCTATCCAAAGCTAATTCCCAATTCAATAACTGCTTTTGCTTTGCTTCTTCCCCCACCCCTCTCTCTTCCTTCTTTTTTTTCTTTCCTTTCTTTCATTCTTTTTTTGCTGTTGGTGATGCTAAAGATCAAACTTGGGTCTCATGGATGCCAAGCATGTGCTCTCTTACCACTGAGCTACATCTCAACCCTGGATAACAGCCTTCCCTCCTAGAAAATTTAGTTTTAAACCATTAAAGCAAGTATTTTTAGAATATAATTCTGGTGCTGATAGGAAATTCATTTTACTTGTTTAAAAACTGGGTTCAGTCTTATCTTCCGCTGTGAGTAGCTGAGCAGATATCTACAGAGGCCCCACCCACAGCATTCTAGGGCTTCTCTAGCACACAATCTCCAAATCTTTCTAGACTCCTCCTGAAAATCAGTCCCTAAGGGTTCTGAACCACATGGTTAGGTATAGTCATAGCAACAACCCCACTCTGGTAGCAATTTTCCGTGTTAGTGAGCTTTCCCATCACTGAGACACAATACCCAACACCCACAACTTAAAGAAGGAGAGGTTTAGTTTGATTCACATTTGAGGAGATTTAGTCCATGGTCAGCTGACTCCCAGGCAGAAGCATCATGGTGGAAGGCTGTGGCAGAGCACAGATGCTTTTAATACACAGTGGCTGCAAAGCAGAGCAAGAAAACAGTGCCAGATAAAAAGAGATGAAGGACCAGATACAGATCCCAAGTCAGTCGTGTTGTTATTCTACCTTTACTGTCACAAGGCTAACAAGCGTGTGGGGGACTGCCCCGTTGATTATGCCCAAAGTAGGCTGTAAGCAGAGCAGGCTGTAAAGAGTTAACCTTGCAATTGGCCTGTTTATAGAAATGAGTCTGGACGAAGCCTACATGCCCCTTGTTGGGTGCCAGTTACCAGAGACCCCTGCAGTGGGTTCTGATCTGCTCCATGCTAGGATGCATGGTGAGAAGAAAGACATAGAGACAAAGTTAAAGAGACAGATACTTGGGGAGCCAGGATGACTCTGTGCTTGAACAGTCAGAGGCGTGAACAAGCAAAGGCTCTGAACACCCAGAGCTGTCAATATTTATTGGTGACATCACAGTTAGATTGAGGTAAAGGGGCTACAGAGTTGCTGTGGATATGTTGCTGATGCAGGCAAGGCTTGTAAAGGAAGAGACAACGCATTCTTGAATTGGGAATAGGACAGACAAGATATAGGTTGTGGTTAATAATTTACCTTGTATTTTTAGTAACGAAGGGTAATTTTGGGTACGCATTCTTGAATTGGGAACAGGACAGACAAGATATAGGTTGTGGTTAATAATTTACCTTGTATTTTTAGTAAAGAAGGTTTTAATTTTGGGAATGGAATTTGGGTGCGAGTCACTCTGTCCTGGACACATAGGCTTTGGCCAGACTCACTTCTATAAACAAGCCAGTTGTGCCAGGTGTGGTGGTGCAGGCCTATAATCCCATCACTCAGGAGGCTGAGGCAGGAGGATCGCTGTGAGTTCGAGTCCAGCCTGGGCTACATAGTGAGTTCCAGGGCAGTCTCAACTACATAGTGAGACCCTGTCTCAAAAAACAAAAAACAAACAAAAAAAAACCCAAAACAAAACAAAACAAGCCAGTTGTGGGGTTGACTCTCTCTAGCTTGCACTGTACTGCGAACAGCCTGCTTTGGGCGTAATCAATAGAGTGGTCTCCCACAAGCATGAAACCTTAGGGCGTGGATATTTTAAAGCAAAACTAATGAGCCAGCTATATAGCCTGACTGGCAAGTATAGAATACAGAAAGCCATAGGAAATGCTTCTATAGTTACCTCTGCCTCTGCCATGCGCTTCTGGGCTCCACGGATCCAGGAGGACCCCTACGGGCTCAAGTAGGTGAGCTGTTTGCCTTCTCTGCCAGTCTGGATTTGGCCTCCTGAAGCCCAGGAACCCAGACGCTGTCTCTGCTGCCACACCCATGTGTGCCTGAAGCGGACACTACCTGTGAACCTTTTGGAGGTGGCATCCTCGAGGCCTGAGCACCTGCTCTCCTGGCACAGATCAGCATTGCTCTGGGAAGCTGCTTTGGACAGTGAAGGCTTACTGTGTCCATATAGCAGGCTGCACCCATAAAGTCTCGGCAGAGGAGAGATTTATTTCGGCTCACAGTTTTTAGAAGATTCAGTCCGCTTGCTGAGGTTGTTCCCCTTTCCATGTATTTACTGTCCATACTTTACCTTTGGTGAAGGTCCTGTTTCTAGAGTCTTGGGTTCTCAGCCTTCTTGTCAGTTTGTCTGAGTTCTTTATATTCTAGGTGTGACAGGCCTCTTTGAGGTAAAGTATACTATAAATGTCTCTTCCCTGCCACCGCCTACCCTTATATTCTTTTAGTAGTATCTTTTGGTGATCAGAAGTTCTTAATGTAAACTTAATCTTTCAGCCTTTTGATTAACCTTTATGGTTTAAGCTTTTGTTTCCAGTTTAAGAAATCTTTCCTAGGATTGGGTTATAGCTCTATGGTAGAGCATGAGTCTAGCATATTTGATCAGGGCCTTGGTTTCAATCCTGGGCCTGTGAAAAGAAAGAAGGAAGGAAGGAAGGAAGAAAAAAAGGAAAAAAAAAATAGTGGCAGCTCCTATCTGGATACATGGTGATCTTAGTCTTCCAGCTTTGTTCTTCTGAGATCCCTTGGCTTTTTCCCCCTTAGACATGTAAGTTTTAGAGCCAGTTCACCAAAATCAAATTTTAAAAATGAAACACCTGCTAGGATTCAATTGGGATTGGATGGAATTTGGATCCTTCATATTGAGCGTTCTAGGTCCTAAACTGGCTTATCTCCCTGGCAGGTCCTTTTGAACTATTTTCAGTAGCATTTAAAGGTTAGGGAGAGGGGTGGAAATCAAAAACATTGCTCAGGGATAAATTCAGCATAAAGTTAATGGGAAGAAAAAAAGAACAAAAGATAACAGCAGATGTAAATAATGACAGCAGCCTTGACTCTTGGCTTTCTGTGAAACGCGTGCCCCCAATAAAGGTCACTTGGGGAAATGAGGTCTTTGTGTCTTTCCAAAACAGCCACCCGTGGAACGCGACCCCACAGAATCTGACTGTGGGAAACTGGTTTAGTGATGTGGTTTCTTCTCAGTGAATGCTGCAAGGGTGGACTAAAGACTAGTTGAGGAGGAGCAGTCATGGCATAACGAGTACAGGTAGCTCTGTTCTGTCCACTCTCAACTAGTGACATGCATGCAGCTCAAACCTCTGGATGGATCCTGAGAGGCCCGGGGGATGCCTGGCTCGCTGTGATGCTGTGTGCCTCTCTTGTGGTGGGGATTTGCAGAAGTGGTGTTCTCTTCCTGTCCGGGCCCCTTTTAGCACAGGGTTGCCCTTTGGAGTTATGTTACCCACAGAATGGCTGTTGGTTGACAAATGCTAAATCTGTATATGTGGCTACCTTCCTGGCAAGCTGTGACTGGGCCTGATTTACACGGTATTTTTCATTTTGTGGGGCCAGGGTTTGAGACAGGGTCTTGCTCTGTAATTCAGGCTGGGATTGAACTCACAGAGATCCTCCTGCCTTGCTGTTATTATACAGGTTTTGTTGTTGCTGCTGCTGTTGTTGTTTTAAGCTTAATTAGAACATAAAGGGCTGGGGATTTAGCTCAGTGGTTCCGGAGCCTGCCTCACAAGCACAAGGACCTGAGCAGTACCACAAAAAAAAAGTCTGGCAATATCACCTAACAACCCAGACCTTTAGCTTCTTTTAGGCCTAGGGAGATGCCCATGGCAGTGTCCTCAACCCGCCTCAAAGGGGTCTATGCTCAGGCTGCTGTGCTTATGGCTGTGTCCCCCAACGAGCTCTGCAGCACCCCTACTCCAGTCTCTGCCCCGCTCCTGGAACCAGAGGGTGCTTTAAAGAAAAACAAAGCTGCTTATTTTGGAACATTCCAAAGACCATAGTATTGCACATAGGAAAGTAAGCCACATTGACTTCATCACCCAGTTTTGATCAAAACGCTCTCCTGGCCTTCCTGTGACTTTGCCCCACTCCTCTCCTTGCTGCTGAGTTATTTTAAAACATTTTATCTGATATAATTTTATCTGAAAATATTTGCCCTCTAAAATTGAAGGACTCCCCCTGTAGACCTCACACAGCCATCCTCACACTCCCAAAGGTCAGCACTAATCTTTCTTCTTCGTCACAGCCCTAGTTGGCTCCCTTGATTGACTGGCGTATGTTTTATTTGAAGTTTTTAAAAGTGTTTTGTGTTTTATTTATTTTTTAAATTATTTATTTATTTATTTATTTATTTATTTATTTTGGAGACAGAGTCTCACTATGTAGTTGAGACTGACCTGGAACTCACTATGTAGCCCAGGCTGGTCTCTAACTCACAGCCATCCTCCTGCCTCAGCCTCCCGAATGCTGGGATTACAGGCATGCGCCACCACACCCGGCTTTGTGTTTTGTTTTTTAAATACAGGATCTAAACAAGGCCTGTATTTTATAATTAATAAATCTTTCTCTGTTCTAGAGGATTAGGTATAGCAAGGTACAATTTACATGCTGTAACACTCCCCCTTTTTGGGCTGGGTGTGGTGGCTGAGGCAGGAAGATCTTGAGTTTAAGCCCAGTCTGGACTGTACAGTGAGATCAGTCCCAAACAAAGCAGGACCCCCCCGCCTTTTTTTTTTTTTTTTTTTGGTATCAGGAATTGCACTTGGGTCCTTGCGCTTGCAAGGCAAGGTGGCTGCCCGGCCCGAAGCAGAACCTTTTTAACCATACAGTTGAATCGTGAAAGATGTGCATAATTATTCAGTTAGAATCACAGTCAAGATGTAGAGTGCTGGGCGTGATGGTACACTCCTGTAATCCCAGCACTTGGGAGGCTGAGGCAGGATTCCCTGCAAGTTCAAGACCAGCTTGGGCTACACAGTGAATTCCACGGCAGTCTGAACTACATAGTGAAACCCTGTCTCAAAAAACCAAAAAAAAGACTCAAGGATTTGGAGCTTGTGATTTACATGATTTTGTGTAGATATCTGGCGAGGAGAGAGAGGGAGAGAGAGAGAGAGAGAAGATGTAGAGTATTCCATCACTCAGGTAAAGTTCCCCCGTGACCCTTGGTCTCCCCTCCCTTACCTCTAACCTTCAACCTCTGCAACCACTGATATTTCTTCTGTCCTTGTAGTTGAGACTGTTCCAAAGTGTCGCACAAACAGAGTAGCTGCAGCTTCCTGTTCCTGCCATCTCTTCCTTAACACAGTTGTCTGTCCCTGTGCATTCACTGGCTTCCCCTGGCCCCAGCCCACCCTTGCAGTGTTCATGGGGAAGAAACCACATCAGTTAACCGTTTGCCACAGTCAGATTCTGCTGATTGTGTCCCAGTGGGGGCTGTTTTGGAAAGACACAAAGGTCTCATTTCCCCAGTGACCTTTATTTTAAGGCTCATTTTTCAGAGAAAGCCAGGAGTCAGGGCCACGGATTTAGCTCAGTGGTGCCGCTGCCTGTCTCACAAGCACAAGGTCCTAAGTACCTGGTACCAAAAAGAAAAAAAAAAAAGCCTGGAGTCAACGCTGCTGCCCATACATCTGCTGTGATCGTTTGTTCTTTTTTTTTCTTCCCATTAATTTTAAGCTAAATTTATCCCTGAGTGACGTTTCTGATTTCTTCCCCTCCCTTCCCTGTGTTCCCTGCTTCTTCTCCCCTTCCTCCTCCTCCTCTTTTGTTTGGAGCCCTGTGCTCCTCTGCAGTGCAGATCACGTCTGAGTGTCAGGGGAGCTCCTGTGTGTGCCAGTCCATCTCTGAGCTCTTGAGTGCAGCTTGGGTGCTCTGCTCGTCTGGATGTGTTCAGTGACCAGAGATGGAAGTCTAAGTTTGCCCTTAAGTGTAGTAGCCTCACCCTGCATATGTAAGTGTGTGCAGCAAAAATTCAGCACCCTTTTGGGCCCAGTGACCCTGGGTCCAGCCTCACCTCACCATTTGCCCTGGGCACACCTGCCAGCTCCACTCTTGTAACTCCAGAATGGCACACGTTGCATTTTTAATGTGCATCTTTCAGATACTCAGTGGCCTTTATGATATGATGCCCTCACTGGCTTGGGCAGTTCCACAGGTGTTCTTAAAGTGGACTCA
Organism: Fukomys damarensis; assembly: GCF_012274545.1. Taxonomy (NCBI): domain Eukaryota; kingdom Metazoa; phylum Chordata; class Mammalia; order Rodentia; family Bathyergidae; genus Fukomys; species Fukomys damarensis. The sequence goes on along the minus strand of NW_022900929.1, from coordinate 17,902,776 downwards.
AGGATTTGGAGCTTGTGATTTACATGATTTTGTGTGGATTTCTGGCTCGAGAGTAGCGAAACCATTTTCATAGCACCTCCAGCATTTACCAGATGGGAGGTGAGCTAGAGTTCTTACGCATTCCAGCTGAGGGTCACTTTTTCTATACAATGGTCTTTGCACCCTCAGACATGTAAATAGAAACAAATATGAGTTTTGTAAAAAGTGCTTAGGAGGAGGCCTCTGTGGACTCTCCAGAGCCCCTTGCTTCTGGGGAAATGGTTGGAAATGGGCTTGCTGCAAGCACAACTCTGGGATTTCTGCTTCCACCTGACTGTTGAGGGGACTTCACTTCCTTCCCTGGTCCCTAGCGAAATCGAGGTGGCTCGTGGCTCTTTCTCTGTATGTCAGGCACAAGGGGCACAGGGGATGAAGCAGAGCGTCAAGGTTCATACACTATTGGGGGAAAAAGGGTGGTACAGAGTGACAGGGCTGTAATGGCAGGGACAGTGGAAACACAGGGCAACCTGTACTGTGTGTATTGGGGATGACTAGGACTCGCCAGGGGAAGCTGGGAAAAGGCTGCAGGAAGGGCTGGTAAGACACATCTTGGGAGAGCCTGGCTGTAGGTCACCAGCAGTTGGGTGACTGTGGCAGCCAGGGCTTGGAGGGAGCTGAGAAGGACAGAGGAGGCCAGGAGGTGAGGGGTGGGTCTTAATGGGCCTAGGGGCCTTCCTTGGGGTATGGATTTGTGTCCCAGCTTCACTGAGCTATGATTGGCAGATGCAACTTGTATAAGTTTAAAGCCTAGAATGAGGGCCGGCAATTTAGCTCAGTGGTTTGGTGGCCTGCCTTGCAAGCGCAAGGACCCGAGTTCAATCCCCGCTACCAAAAAAAAAGAGAAAAAACAAAAACAAAAAACCTAGAATGAGAACCTTGGATCTGGCACAAATGGGAAGCAAGGGAAGGTCCCACAACCAGAAAAGGCCTTGGGTTGGAAATAGGGAAATAGGGCAGGGACTGCAGGCCTTGACCTGGCAGTGCTGCTGAGACTCCTCAGCCCAGCCAGAGCAGGCACAGATAGCAGCAAAAGGCACCAGCGAGTCAGAGAAAGAACTCCATGCCTGTGTTCTAAGCGCAGTTCACCCCATCACAGCCACTGCCCAGGAGGTTGTCATCTGCTTCACAAGTGGCCAGGCTAATAGAGGAAAGAGTAACTCGCCAGGGCTGAGGGTCCGGGAGCACAGCCCAGGAGTTCCACACTTCTCTTGGCTCACTCCTCACAGGGCCCGCCACCCTGCCTGTCCTTCCCTCTTGATTGCCCAGAGATGGCAGGGCCACTTTTGGACAAGACCACTTTGTCTTAGTGTCAGAGGATTGTGGCCCTTTCCCTGACACTGGCTGAGGACCCTGAGCGCTTCCTCCAGCGCAGAGCCTCTTCCTTCCTGCAAAGTATTGGTGGCTGTTGTCACCTGACACTTGGCGTCTCTGGAAGGAGTTTGGGGACCTCTGAGGCAGCAGGCCGGGCCATCATGCTGCACAGACCTGCTCATGGAGCCCTGATGTGTGTGCCTGTGAACACAAGTTGAAGGGACATGGAGGGGTACCCCGGGCTAACGCACCCACTGAACTTCAGGGCGCCCTGGATAACAAGGCATCAGCTCCCTGGGAAGGAGGGGGATGAGTGTGCCCTTAGGCGCTGGGGAGCTGTGTGTGGTGGGGCCGGAAGGGAAAGGGCAGTGACCTGAGCCCTGTGTGCCTGCTGCTGTGGCTCTGCACTCCCAGGCCAGGTGCCCAGTCATAGCTCCACCCCCAGCCCCAGGCGTGGATCAGAGCCTTCCCTGCCCTCCTGGCGGCATCCAGACAGTAGGTGTTTGAGAAGTGCAAACCAAGTTCCCTCTTTTTGTCTTTGACCTTGGCTTCTCTCAGGAGCTCTGCCTTCATGCTGTCTGAGGCCGACACCTCTGGAAGCAGCTGCCCTTGAGCCTGGCCCTGGAGAGAGCTGCTGGGTTTTATTCAAACTGCAGCAAAGCACTTTCCTTTCATACATGCAGGCCTTTGGGACCCTAATCTTGTGCCCCAGGCCTCTGGAGGTAGATCTGGGACACTAGTGGAGCCAGCTGCCTGTGGGAGTGGAGGCGACTATCCCATTCTATAGTGACCAGCCTTCCCTTCTGCTGCCGTCGAGTTTTTCTGAACCTCCCCTCCCTTCCCCCTCCCCCCAAGGGGCCTGATACTCTGCGGCCTAGAAAGCTTGGTCACCTGACTCCTGGCTCTGCCAAGGAGCTGTTCAGAAGCCGCTTCCCCATGTGCCTCCCAGGCGGGGAGGAAGGAGGCCTAGAAGAAATCATCCCACCAGGCAGAAAATTAAATTTGAGTTGCAGTGCTTCTCCACGTTGCCTGGGCCGGAACAAAGTGAATCACAAGAGGCATCTTGGTTCATTCGAGTGACTCAGTGCTTTTCCCTCCCCTCCCCTTCATCGTGCCCACTCGGTGGACTGCAGCTGACTTCTTGAGCTTGAACCAGACTCCTGTGAAGGAGGCCTAGAAGAAATCATCCCACCAGGCAGAAAATTAAATTTGAGTTGCAGTGCTTCTCCACGTTGCCTGCGCCTTTCCAGAGCCACGTGGTGTCCGGGCTCCAAGCTGGGTCCAGCTGCCGCCAGTGCACAGCTGAGCCTCAGGCTTCCCGAGGGCTGCCCGTGCTGGGTACCTTGGAAGGGCTATCCCCGCTGTGTGTCCCCGCTGCGCGTGGCAGGAGAGCAAGGTGTATCTGCCCCAAGGCACATGAGACCCTCCCAGGTGACACAGACCAGTGTCTTGGGCTCCATGGTGGTTTTGTATGTGTGACTGGGGAAGGAACTAGATCTAATTCAGAGTGGTCCCCAGACGCCCTGGCAGCTGGATCAGCTCGCTTCCTTCAGGGGGCGGCTGCCCTGCCATAGCAACTGCACATGCGGCTGCGGGCTAGAGGGGCTGGAAGAGCTTTGTTCACAGACAGGACTTCCTTTTTTTCTCTTTTTAATGGGAAAGGGGGAGGTGTGGGGAGCAGGCCTCTGATATAAACAGTTACCAAGGAGACTGAGTCGGGGGCTGGAAAGGTTTTCTCCTTCCCTAGGTCCATACAGAAGGAGGGGGGTGCCCCAGCCGCGGGGGATCACGGGAGGCTGCAGTCTCCAGTCCTGATTCCTCCCTGGTGGAACAGCCAGATGTTGCAGAGTTCTCAGGCTTGTGGGGACAGAGGCAAGTGAAGAGATTCCAAAAGGACTTGGGGGTGTCAGGCAGTGCTTTCAAAAGTCCCTGGGCCCAGGTTGCCTGCTCCAGCACACTGAAGATGGGCAGAGCCGAGCTTGCTATCTGCTGGTGCCCTGCCGCTTTTCAGCAAAGAGCCAGGACCTTCCTCCTTCCTTAAGGGCTGCAGTTGGGAGCAAGAAGCCATGGGGTGCACATACTCATCTCCGCCGGATGAGCCTGCCCTGAGGTCAGTTCCAGGCCCCAGTACAGCCTCCAGGACATCCTGTGGTATGGAGGGGCTGCTTGATGGGTAGGAGCCCTGGGGACAAGGAGTCCTGCCTTGCAGGGTTGATGGGCACAGTCAGGTGCTCCTGGGCTGCTCCCCCAGGCTCCAGGGCTTGGTTGAGCCTGTGCACTGCTGGTCCCTTTGGTCCTAGTTTCACAGGCTGTATCTTCTCCCTAAGGAGGGGATTTGGACTGGAGGCTGGGAAGCCCCCGTTCACCTGTTCCTCTGCCTGTGAGGGATCCTGGTCCTGGGAAAATCTAGGTCTGAAGCTCTTGGAGGGGAAAAGTGAGGGCAGAGCAGTCTAAGGTTATGGACCCTTGGGCTGCATAGGTGAACCCTAAGCACAGCCTTGAGATCGAGAGGGAGTTTCCAGGCTGCTCTTCAGGCAGGACCGGTCACTCAGCAGGGACATAAAGGATTGCTCAGGCACAGGGCCCTCTTCAGTCTGCTCTGGCTCCCCCTTGTCCTGAGGCGCGGCTCCCACTGGCTCTCTGGAAGAGGGGAAAGAACATAGAGCTCCTCCTGTCCCTTGGGAAACTGTTGAAGGAATAGGCACTAGGCCTTGGAATTTCCTGTATTTCTTGGAGAGCTTGGCTTTGCGGGCAGGGAGGGATCGCAGTCTGGCTACCCTCTGACATCTTTGGCCAAACCTGTCCTTGCACACCCCTTGCCACTGCCAGGGCCGGCCAGCCTGGAGCTGGGCTGTGTTCCGCTGGGACAAGAGGCTGCCTCTGACCCTCGCCCCTGGGCAGCCCTGGGACAGCTTGCCTGCAGCTCTGCGTCCTCATCCAGAGGCCTCTGGCAGCCTGCTTCCTGTGGCGCTTGCTTCCCCCACACACCTCCTGTCCCAGCTCATCCAAGAGGCCTTTCCTGTTCTCCCTCACTGTATGCCCTGGCCCAAGGCAAGAGCCATCCATTCTATCCATGTGGCCTGCATGTCCTGCCTGTGTCCCTGGCAGTCTTTGAAGTCACACGCCAACCAGTCACCTCCCTGCTTCACACCTTCATCCCCTTGGTTGCAAGCCAGGTTCCAGGTGCCTACAAAGCATGGGGAGGCTGTGGGAATCAAGGCCTCCAGAGAGACGGAGTTAGTCTGTCCCATGCCTGCTTGGGGCAGGACCAGATTCACTGACAAGTCTGCCCTGGTATGACTCCTGCTGCGATTGCCCTCGGAGCCTGTCTCCAGCCAGAGGAGTGGCCCTCCAAGATGAGCTGGAGGTGGTGCGTTCTAATCTCCGCCCTCAGCACTGCCTCTAGACAGTGGGGGAGCCAGGGCAGTGGGGTGGCGTCTGGTCCTTTCCTCTGCATGTCTGTTGGAGATGTGGCTTCTGTGGAAACAGCTTTCCTTTGAGAAGACAGAAGCGGGCTTTTTAGCTGATATCAGACCCTCAGAGGACCAGGGCCTTGTACCTCCACTTTGGCCCACTGGATGCTGAGCGGAGGACTTGGGATGAGCCGCCCTGGAAGGCCATGATAAACATAAGTCAGGCTGTGTGCAGATTGACAGGAGATACAGAGACACCCTTGTCTCCCAAAGTTATTAAAGTCAGGGTGCAAGTGAAGCACTTAGCACACGTGGCGGAAAGTACCTGTGCCACATTGAAGTCGGTGACAGATAACCTTCCCACTGGGGGCAGCGGGGGTGTTCTGAAGAGGAAGTTAAGTTATGCACTAAATGACAGTAGGAGTCGAGAGAGGGGACGCAGGAAAGGCAGGCTGGGCCCAGGCAGGGTGCTGTCTGCATGTCAGCTCACCGGTGTGGTAAGGAGGTGATGGGCAGTGTCCAAAGAGGCCACTGTGAGAGCTGTGTGCAGAATGGACAGCCTTCTCCCCTCCAGCACATCTTCTCGGACTGCAGTCTCCTGGGGTGTCGCAATTCCAGTTGTCCTTACTGCAGGCGCCTTCACAGCAACCCGGAAATCTGTCTGCACTGCCCAAGGGTGCCAAGAAAAAGCAGCTCACTTTCTTATCACGAAAGCATTGCACAGTCCTAGTAGGAAAGGAAGGGCAGGCGATTTGGAAACAAATTAGCTTCAAAGACCAAAAAGGATTCAGAATTCCTCATCTCTTACAGGGCTCGTAGCATCTTAGTGTGGATCTCCTAGACTTTTGAACACAGTGGGATCCTGTTATCTGTACTACTTTTTTTCCATTAAGTTTTTTTACTGTATTGATTGTGGTGTCAGAACTTGAACCTAGGACCTCATGCATGGTAGGCAGGTACTCGATCACACAACTCCACAGCCTGCCCCCTCTGTTCCGCTTTCTAACCTGCTTTTCCTAATTCATGAATTGAGAAGCTCCTGAGACACAGAGGCCCACGTCCCTGGTGCAGTGGCAGGTGCTCTGTGTGACGGGGCTGTACCAGAACCCATTTGAGTTATCCTCCCTCCTCCTTTTAAACTTATAAAGTATATTTTTAATTTTAAAACGTCACAGATATATGGACAGTAAATGAAGCTGTCTTGGCCCTGTCCTTACCCTGGGGCGCTTTCTCAGCTGGCACTGGCCCATTTCTGGCCTGCGCTGGCTTCTTTCCCCGGAAAGAGGAACAGTGCGTACTCTGGGCATGTGGCTTGGTTTCCTCCTGTTGGGCTTTTGTTATACCCAAGTACCCTTTGAGTGCAAGGGAAGATGTGTTTAGTGGCTGGGTGGCTTGGGGTTTTTTGTCCAGCCTCATTGTTTAAAACTTCACTAGAGTTTCTGCTGTGGTAAAATTCCTATCAATTTCTTTTTCTTTCTTTTTTTGTTTTGTTTTTTGTTTTACAGGGGATTGAACTCTAGACCAGGCAGCAGCACCACTGAGCTAAATCCCCCTGCCTCAAATCGCTTTCTTTTCTTTTGGGGGGGGTACCAGAGATTGAACTCAGGCAGCAGAACCACTGAGCTAAATCCCCGGCCTCCTATTGCTTTCTTAAGATGCACCATTTTTAAAGTGTCCAATTCACCAGTCTCTAGCACATTCCCAGAATTGTACAACCATCGTTGCTAATTGAAACCCCTGTCCGCATCTCTGAAGGACCTGGTTCCTGTGGCAGTCCCCCCAGGGCCCTCCTGCCTTCTGTCCCTTCACATTTGCATGTTCTGGACACCATGTGAGTGGAAAGCGTTGTGCCTGCGTTTTTCCACAAGTGCTTTGCAGCCATCATTTTGAATCATTGGCTTTGTGGTTAGTTGGTGATAGAGGCTTGGGGCTCAGACTTTCAGGGTGCACACATGGCCTTGGAGCGCATGCCGCAGGCACCTGCTAGTCCTTCAGTGTTCTGGTTTATGGTGTCCGTAAACAGCGGCCTACTGAGCCTGTGCCATTTTGTGAGCAGAGCCTGGATCCGGGGCCCGAGACATCAGGCACCAGGCCCCTTTGGATTATGAGTTGTAGCCAGGCATGGGGAGAGAAGGGGACAGGCCCGAGGGTCTCCTTTGTGCTCTTGCTGTGACCTGCCAGGGAGATGTGACCTCATGCCGTCTTCCCTGTGACCCTGGCTGGCTCTACCCGAACACGTGTACTGTCCTTTCTCTGTGCCAGTGCTTGGTGGCATCCTTCTAGCAGCCCATGGTCCTTTGTCCTGCATCCTGGCTGTGACCTGGCAGGTGGCCCAGACACTGGAGTAGTGTGACAGTGGCCGCCACCCATAAGGCAGTGCACACACTAGGTTGGGTCCTTCTTCATCCAGTCCTGCAGAACCGCTGGTGTGGGGAGTTACTGTTCCTACTTGCTAGTTGAGGAATAATGAATCCCTAGCACATTTACTCGGCTGGGAGGTGCCCCTGGGTTTACCCAACCCAGAACTCGTCTCCTTGCTTCTTCACCTCCGGGTCCTGCCTGAGAGCCTTATCATGGGATGCAGATACTGCACAAACATGCAGCTCAAGTGCAAGCTTTTTGTTGAACTATAACATCAACAGAGAACTGAGCTTCCTTAGCGCCCCAGTGGGTGATTCAGGCCACATGAACAGGTAACTCACCGTCAGCTCCGCGACCAGGTCATCCCTGCCTGTCCCTTCCCTCAGGAGTAGCCGCCATCCTGACCTCTGTCCAGAGGTCGGTTCTCTGGTCTGAAGGTCATGTAACACACTCGTGCCCATGTGTTCTCGCCAGCTTCCCTCGCCCAGTGCCATGTTGCACAATTCCGTCCTGGTGGTGCAAGTCCTGGTGGCTCAGCCCTTCCGCATGCATTCAGTGTGGCCCCAGGGCCGAGGGTACCTTCCTGCACAGCATGTCTCCGGGGCCTGGATGTGAACGTGCACTTTGGGGATGCCAGGGAGAGTTGCTGGGTTCTAGGATCAGCTCAGGTCCTGCCCTAAAAGACCCTGCTGCACAGTGTTCCAGGGTAGCTGTGCCTGTCCCACTGCGCAGGCAGGGGCCCATTTGCCCCATGGCTTCGCCCACCTGTGCTGTGCCAGCCTCGCCCACGTCAGCCATTCTGCTGGGTACATAACCTATCTCACTGCACTCTAAACTTCCCTTTCTCTGGGAACTAAGACTGTCGACAGCCTTCCCAGGCATTCTCTGTGCATTTAGAGACCCTCCTTAAGAAAGTACCTGTCAAAGCCGAACAGTTTCTGTTGGCTTATAAGTCTTCTTCTGATTGACTTGTAGAGATTTCTTGTTTTCCGGCCCCTCTGGAACACTGCATGGCACGGGCTTTTAGGGTCAGACCTGAGCTGACCCATACATGTATGTTGAAGATTTCTTCTCCCGTGCTGTGGCTTGCCTTTTGTTCCCTCAATAGTGGCTTGCTTTTTTTGTTGCGACTGTATCTTGCTATGTAGTTTAGGCTGACCTTGAACTTGCTTTGTAGCCAAGGCTGCCATCAAACTCACAAACCTCCTGCCTCAGCCTCCCAAGTGCTAGTATTACTGGCAGGTGCCACCATACCTGGCTTAAATGGAAGCAACCACAGTTTAGTGTTCAGACTTGTCCTTTGATTTAGAGTGGCCTTGTTTCCGATATACTAATGATTTGCCATCAGAGAAAGATGTTTCCCACCGTGCTACCTCAGGCCAGGATTTGGCCCTGTCCAGTGTGTGCCCTTGATAACCCATTGGGCTTGATATAGTGGCCTTGCACCCTGCAGCAGGGGCAGAGGGAAGAGAAGGGGAGTAAAGTGAGGTCAGAGGACCTGATCAGTCCCCATCGATCCTGAGCTGATGTGCTAGGCTCTGCCCTGGAAGGGACTCATCCAAGGCAGGGCTTTGGAAAGTGCTCTCAGCACAGAGAAAGGGGACTGGAGGGATCTCAGGAAAGAAGCCCAGGGAGCTGATGGGGAACAGGGCCTGATGGCAGAATCAGGGTCTGACAGGTAAGGAAGATGGAGCTGGAGCCAGAAGGCCTTAACGTTCAGCCCCACGGACTGTCACACAGGGAGGGGAATGATCAGTGAGGCTGTTGTCAGATTCTGGAAGGACTTGTGTACCCCGTTCTGTGGGAGCCATCGTAGGCTTTAGAGTAGGGGAAGGCAGGAGCAAGACTCCTCGTGGCTGTGTAGGCAGGGATTGGGGGAGGTGTTGCAGGTGGAGGTGAGGTTGGGCCGAGGGTCTGTTTGGCTGTGCACCGAAGGAAGAGGGGCACCCCAACCTTGACACTTATTTGAGGGAAGCAGGTTCTCATGTGCCTGAGGACGGGAGCTCTTGGCTTTGCAGGGTCTCGATATTGCAAGAGGGAGTCCCGGTGCTGGGCCAGAAGTCAGGCATTGGCTTAGCCACTGGGCAGTGGCACAGGCATGGCAGGAATGGCCCCACCATGCTGCTGTGGGACCCCTGCAGCCCACACCCATCGGACACTTGTTTTGCAGGACCACCTCTGTCAAAGAGAGCAGCTTCGTGGAAAAGATGAAGAAGACGGTGAGTTCTGTTTCCACTCTTTGAGGAAGTCCCGGGTGGGCTGTGGAGGCAGCAGGGCTGCTGGGCCCGGCCCGCTGTGCGCCTGGGCCTCCTCAGACCCAACGCCTCTGCTTTCTCTGAGAATGCTGTATTCGGGTTTTATGAACCTCTACTTTTTGAGAAAACCAAAGCATTAGAATAGGCGCTGCTTTTGTCAAGAGTTTTAGACTAAAATGACATCTCAGCTTGGCTCTGATGTTTTTTCTTATAAGTGGGAGTAAGTAGATTTTCATAATTTAAATCTTTTTCTTTTTTGAAAGATTTTTTTTCTCCATTTTTTGTTAAGATTGACCTTTCCCAAGGAACTCCTTAAGATGAACCCCTTGACTGTGGTGTGAGTTGAAAGGGTTTTGTCTGATAGTAACAGTCACACAGGCAACTTTATTCTTTTTATGACTTCTGTGTCATAATTAGAGAGGCCTTCCCCACACCAAAGAGATAAAGGTATTCATCCATTTTTCTTACAGTGCTTCTATGGTTTTTCATATCTGAAATTCCATGTATTGGGAATCAATTCTGCTATAAGACATGAAGTATAGATACAGTTAACATTGATACTGAGGATTGAACCTAGGGCCTTTGCACTGAGCTATATTTCTGGCTCTTTTTATTTTGTATTTAAAACAAGGTCTCACTAAGCTGCCCAGGTGAGACTTGGAGTCTTCCTGCCTCAGCCTTCCAAAGCGGCCAGTCTACTTTTCCACACCAGTTGACTAAAATAACCATGTAATAGAACTCATCTGCCCTGCACCCTGGCTTGAAATGCCTCCTTTATCATACACGTAATTCCCATATATGCTTGGATCTATTTTTTTATTTCCGTGATTTAGCAGTCTATTTACAGCACCATCTGGTTTACAATTGAAGTTTTATACTTTGACAATCTTGTAATGCTGGATCCTGTCCATCCACCCCATTACTGTTATTTTTCAGTTTACTGGATATATTTCATGTGTATTTATTTATTTGAAGTAATAGTTTATTGAGATATAATTTATATACCATATAGTTTATCCATTTTGAAGTCTGTACCTCAGAGTTTTTTAGTATGTTCAGTTTTCAACAGTTACCACAGGGCCAGGGGTTTAGCTCAGTGGTTCCACTGCCTGCCTTGCAAGTGCAGGACCCGAGTTCAATCCCCAGTACCAAACAACAACAACAACAAAAAAAAACAGTTACCACAGTTAATGTATTGTTTCATACTGGGTGCTGGGTATCAACCTGAGGCCTCGTCCCTGGCCTGTAAGTAACCACGGTGATTGGGATTTAATATGGTGTGTAGGACGCTGTGCTGCATATGCCACACCATTCTGAACAGGGCACCTGAGTGGCTGTGGAGTGTGGCATCCACGTGGAGGACCTGGAACCCACGCCCCTCTGTCCTCTCTCCTCTCCACACTCACACACACCAGATGACACTACTCATAATTTGGGGTGACCTTCCTTTTTTACTTAACATTACATTGTGGTTTTCCCATGTTATTTAAAAATGTGTCAGAAGTACAATCTTGAGCAGTATGTGCGTGTGTGCCCTTCACCACAACAATGGCTGACAATGAGATGCCACCCCAGAGTGACTTGGACAGGACTGGAGGCTGAGGTCCTGCCAGGGTCAGGACTGCATCATCCGCCACTCAGCCTGGTATCTGTCTTCTCTAGGGGAGGAACATCATCGTGTTCTATGGCTCCCAGACGGGGACCGCCGAGGAGTTCGCCAACCGCCTGTCCAAAGACGCCCACCGCTATGGCATGCGGGGCATGGCGGCGGACCCCGAGGAGTATGACCTGGTAAGCGCCGGCCCCGCCAGCAGGAAGGAAAGTCCTTCCACTCTGGGCTGTGGAGAGGCGCAAGGGTGGAACTCACCAAAAGGGACAGACAGGAACAGGTGTCTGCAGTTACTGGTCTGGCAGCTGCTGCCCAGGCCCAGCTAGGCCAGCCATGCACACTTGGGCACCTGCCCCAGCACTGCATGTGCCCAGCCTTCAGGGGCTCCCTGCTGCAGCCCTGACTACCCCTACCCACCAGGTATCAGGTGGGGTCATCTCCAAGAACCCTCCAGGTGGCCTGGTGCCAGGCTGTTGTGAACTAGTGGAGCGGGAGGGGCACAGGAGCTAAGGGGAGAGTGTGGCACGGGAGGGGCTGGGAGAACCGGAGAATCGAGCCCGTTTGGGGCTGAGGATTCTCCCCACCTCTCAGCCGTCTCCATACATTGTTCCCTTGGGGCCCTCAAGGACAGAGTTCCAACCCAGCCACATCCCTGAGGGCCGGGGTTGGAGGGGGTCCTCCCCCCAACACCGTGTGACTCTGCATAGCACAGGGAACTGCCAGCTGCCTGCTCTCCCATTTCCTGGGCTAGGGGGGCTGGCAAGAGAGCACCAGTCCCAGATGAGGCAGCGGGCAGGGAAGGGCATCTGACTCTTAGGCGTGGCTGGCAGAAGGCCCTCTAGCCTGTCATCGCAGGGCCAGCTGCAGGTACTTTCCTGCAGCCCCAGCCCAAGCCTAAGCTCACCCCACAGGTGTACCTTCCCACCATTCCCTCCCACACTCCTGCCGTCTCCACCTCCAGGCCTCCTCTGAGGTTGAGACTCGGGCATGCACCCCCACATCCACTGATCCCCACGGGAAGACCCCCGCCCACCTGACAGATGCCTCACTGCTGCTCACCTGGCCCAGTGCCAGCCCGAGCCATCCCCAACCCTCAGTGCTCCTCTCAGACAGTTGTCCCCGACATCTGGCTGGAAGCTGCCTTGAGCTGGGCTGGCCTTGCCACCCGCGCTGCAGCTGTTTCCCTGGCACCACTGAGGGCCTGTCCCAGCACAGGCGGTCATGGTGGCATCGCCCCTTCCTGTCCCTCCAGGCCGACCTGAGCAGCTTGACTGAGATAGACAACTCTCTGGTGATTTTCTGCATGGCCACTTACGGTGAGGGGGACCCCACCGACAACGCCCAGGACTTCTATGACTGGCTGCAGGAGACAGACGTGGACCTCTCCGGTATCAAGTACTCGGTGAGTCTCCCACAACCTCCCATGGGTTCACGGTGGCCTGCACAGCTCACCTGTACCCCAGCTCTCCATGCCCACAGGGGCACCCTCCTGCTGCTTCCCCCATAGCTTCTCCCAGGGCAGAGGGGGCCAGGGGACACGCTGCTTGTGTCCTGACCTCTTTTGCACTGGGCCCCAGCCCCAGGGGACCTGAGTTCCTGGAGGCAAAGGCCAGGAAGGTGTGGCGGGCTGATGGAGACGCACAGGCCCGGGTGGGCGTGGTGCGCTGCCTCTTGGAATTGAGGCTGCAAGGACAGCTGTGGAGAGGGCCACCTGTGGGCTGCAGGCCCCTCGGGAGCCAGAGGTGACTCAATGTTGTTATAGTGCCAGGTGCTTGGTGGGTGCAGAGGCCTCTAGGGGCTGCCCAGGGGCTCAGCCAGTTCTGTTGGGCACCGCACATATCAGGTCCCTCTGGGAGGCCAGAGCCCAGGCCCAGGCCCAGAGCCACCCCTGTCCTCTCAGGTGTTCGGCCTGGGGAACAAGACCTATGAGCACTTCAACGCCATGGGCAAGTACGTGGACCAGCGGCTGGAGCAGCTTGGAGCACAGCGCATCTTCGAGCTGGGCCAGGGCGATGACGATGGGAAGTGAGTGTCCCACGCAGCTGCCCGCCCACCCAGCCTGCACCACAAGGGGTGGGGGAGCCACAGGGATGAGTGCGTGTGGGACCAAGGCGGGGCACAAACCTCTAGGCCGGAACTCAGACGAGCAGGTCTGCCTCATCCCCACATCCTCTACTGCCAGCCTATCAGACCTGGCAGCCCCTGTGGTTGGCATAGGTGCCGGGTGGCCCCAGGAGAATAAGCCCAGGCACACTGGGGGTGGGTCGGGGCCAGGGCATCCCAGGGAGAAGGTCCAAGCTGACCTGGCCCTGGCTCATCCTCCCCTCGCCGCAGCTTGGAGGAGGACTTCATCACGTGGCGAGAACAGTTCTGGCCGGCTGTGTGTGAGTTCTTCGGGGTGGAGGCCACTGGAGAGGAGTCCAGGTGAGTGGGGAGGCCTTGGGGTGCCCAGCAGCCATCCAAAGCGGGGTCTGGAATGGGGTGGCACTGGGGATACGGTGAGGAAGGTCAGCAGAAGCTGAGTCACAGGGTCCCAGGGGCCTCAGGGTGCCAGGAGCCAGGGCAAGGTCTTCCACTCCTGCCCACAGTCACCAGTACAGCACAACTGTCCTCACACGTATGCTGCAAGGTCCCCCTGCAGCTTCCCCGGCCCTCTATCCTCTATCCTCGGTCTCTCTTCCGCAGCATTCGACAGTATGAGCTCGTGGTCCACACGGACATCGACAAGGCCAAGGTGTACACAGGCGAGATGGGCCGTCTGAAGAGCTATGAGAACCAGAAACCGTGAGTAGGGGAGGCAGGTGGGGCCCGTGGCCTTGTGGTCCCTGGTGCCCTCACACCTCAGGCAGCTGGGTAGCCCACTGCAGGGGTAAAGGTGGCACCTATGTTTTCATGTCTGCTGCCCAGGAGGACATGAGGCCCAACACAGAGAGGAACTGCCCGAGAGGTGGCTGCTGCAGCCAGGACTCCAGGGGCCCCTGCCTTGGTGAAGCCAGCAGGGCAGAGTCTGGGGAGAGTTACCCCTACTCAGGAGGGCAGATAGTCTATTGAGGAAGGACCCTGTTTAGTACGGCGTCCCCAGCTCTGGGCCACCCTGTGTGCAGAGTGTGGTGTCTCTCACAGCTGTTCTAGGGCTTGGCCTGTTTCCTCTGAGTGGGGACGCTAGCCCCAACTCTGCCCTCTTTCATCCCTTGTCAGCAGTACTGACTAGCTGGGGCTGAAAAGCCCTTGACATAACTGGTGAGGTTTCTTGGAGGCCTAGAGGGACCCCCAGCCAACTCTGGTTCCATGTTCCCCGTAACCAGAAGGTCCCCTGGGGACAGAGAGATTCAGATCAGAGTCCTGGCCAGTCATGGAGCTTCTCTTTTCCCTACCCAGCCCCTTTGATGCCAAGAATCCGTTCTTGGCTGCGGTCACCACTAATCGGAAACTGAACCAGGGTACTGAGCGACACCTCATGCACCTAGAATTAGACATCTCAGACTCCAAAATCAGGTACCTGCGGCCTCATGCCTCCCCAGCCCTTCTCCCCAGCACGCCTATCTGGGTGCAGAGCCCTCCTGAGTTTATGTCTCCCTCCAGGTATGAATCTGGGGACCATGTGGCCGTCTACCCAGCCAACGACTCCAGCCTTGTCAACCAGCTTGGGAAGATCCTGGGTGCCGACCTGGATGTTGTTATGTCCCTGAAAAACCTAGACGGTGAGTGTTGGAATCGAAGCCCTGAGGCTGCACCCCCATGGCTGTCACAGCTCGAAGAGGGTACTTGAGCTCCTTGAAGCAGCAGGCAGGTGCCCAGTGACAGGAGCCTGGGCCCTGGGCTTGAGCCTGTGGCTCCACAACTGCCCATTGCTCCCCTGCTCCTAGTCCCTGATTCCTTGCTGCTAAAGGCAGGGGCTGGAAACCCCCAGCCACCCTTCTGGGTCCCTTCAGGCACCAAGAAGCATTAGGCATGGGGCCGCCTAGCCCCAGCTTGCTGTGAACCCTGCCGCCCCCATCCTGGCCCTGGCCCTGGCTCTGGCTCTGCTCACTAAGCCTTCATGGCCCACACCGGGGCTGTCCCATCTGTC
Source organism: Fukomys damarensis (assembly GCF_012274545.1). Lineage (NCBI taxonomy): Eukaryota > Metazoa > Chordata > Mammalia > Rodentia > Bathyergidae > Fukomys > Fukomys damarensis. Next base: position 17,887,719 of record NW_022900929.1, on the reverse strand, counting down.
CCATGTCAGGATCAGCTCCCCCAGTGCACGGGGAAAGGAGCCCTTTTCTCAAACCCCACAAGGCACCACATGCCCTCTGCTTCCACTGAGGCACCTCTCTGCTTGGCTTGATCCCCGACAAGGACTTCCTGTGTAAGAAGCCCAGGGCTTTGTGCAGGGCCAGCTGCTCACCCAGCTATCTCCCTTCCCACAGAGGAGTCCAACAAGAAGCACCCGTTCCCCTGCCCCACCACCTACCGCACGGCTCTCACCTACTACCTGGACATCACCAACCCTCCCCGCACCAACGTGCTGTATGAGCTGGCGCAGTATGCCTCTGAGCCCTCCGAGCAGGAACAGCTGCGCAAGATGGCCTCGTCCTCAGGCGAGGGCAAGGTGAGCCTGTGCCCCACCACAGCTGCAGCTCGCCCTGGCCCCGGCCCCGGCCCCATGCGCACACTTTCCGGGTCCCCTGTCTTCGTCAGGAGCTGTACCTGAGCTGGGTGGTGGAGGCCCGGAGGCACATCCTGGCCATCCTGCAGGACTACCCATCCCTGCGGCCGCCCATCGACCACCTGTGTGAGCTGCTGCCACGGCTGCAGGCCCGCTACTACTCCATCGCCTCCTCTTCTAAGGTGAGGGCCGCCGGGGGATAGGTGGGCAGGAGCCACGGGGACACAGATCGAGTGACCAGGCCTCCCCCCACAGGTCCACCCCAACTCTGTGCACATCTGTGCTGTGGTGGTGGAGTATGAGACCAAGTCAGGCCGGATCAACAAGGGCGTGGCCACCAGCTGGCTGCAGGCCAAGGATCCGGCCGGGGACAATGGCCGCCGGGCCCTGGTGCCCATGTTTGTGCGCAAGTCCCAGTTCCGCCTGCCCTTCAAGTCCACCACGCCGGTCATTATGGTGGGCCCTGGCACTGGGGTTGCCCCCTTCATAGGCTTCATCCAGGAGCGGGCCTGGCTGCAGCAGCAGGGTAAGTGAGGGAAGACGTGGGAGGACGGGACAGGGCACGGGCGAGGGAGTCCAGCTCACCCCACCCACTGCTCCCAGGCAAGGAGATTGGGGAGACACTGCTGTACTATGGCTGCCGCCGCTCTGATGAGGACTACCTGTACCGAGAGGAGCTGGCCCAGTTCCACAAGGATGGCGCCCTCTCCGGGCTCAACGTGGCCTTCTCCCGGGAGCAGGCTCACAAGGTGAGGTGGGGGCAGGTGGGTGTGGGGCTGCCAAGGGCCAGAGCCAGGCGCCTGGGCCCTCACCGGCCGCCTTCCGCCCCAGATCTATGTGCAGCACTTGCTGAAGAGGGACAAGGAGCACCTGTGGAAGCTGATCCACGAGGGTGGTGCCCACATCTACGTCTGTGGGTGAGTGGGGAGGCCGGGTGCCAGGCTTCCCGCTCTCAGGGTGACCCATGCCCACCCTGACCACCATCTCGGTGAGTGGGGAGGCCGGGTGCCAGGCTTCCCGCTCTCAGGGTGACCCATGCCCACCCTGACCGCCATCTGCCTGCCCCCAGGGACGCACGTAACATGGCCAGGGATGTGCAGAACACCTTCTGCGACATCGCGGCTGAGCTTGGAGCCATGGAGCATGCCCAGGCGGTGGACTATGTCAAGAAGCTGATGACAAAGGGCCGCTACTCCCTGGATGTGTGGAGCTAGGAGCCACCTCACACCTCCCTGCACACCAGACTCCGCCCACCTGTGATCTGTCCTCACTCCCTCCTCCAGCTCCTGGTGGCTCCTGCTCGGCCTGGCCTGGGGCCGGGCCCACGATAGAGACTCTTTCAGGCCTGAGAGGCATCCCCCCGCCCGAGCCAAGGTGGCCTCCGCACAGGCAGCCCGCCACAGGACAAGGGGTGTGGGGCCTACACGTGGTGACACCATGGGCCTTGGCAGCTGTACAGAAGGGGCTGTTTGCAGCTGAGCTGGGGCTTGGCTCCACCACTTGATTTTGAATGTGTAAATAATTTTAAATAATCTCTGGCCCTTGGAATAAAATTGTTTTCTGTATTTGCCCCATACTGCTTGAGCAGACTCGGGGCCCCTGCCCAAATCTACTTCCTCAGACCCCTAGAGACCCACAGCTCACAAGCCCCAAGAACCTGTGCCATGCAGGAGACACCAGCCCCCCACCCCCAGGAGAAATAACCAACGGGGGGCTACTCCATGCCTCTCTTCCTTTATTGAGGCTGCCCCGCCCAGTTCCTGCAGGCCCTGGCCAAGCCCAGATCTTCCTCAGGGCCCACAGAGCCCACAAAGCCCAGGGTAACTGACCCTCCTCGCCACTTGGGGGCGCCACCCAGCCTTCCCGCCACACCCAGGGTCAAAGGCCCCTTTGGGGCCAAGGGCAAAGGCCCTGCTCATTCCTTCTTGCCCCCATGCCGCTGGCTGTGGAACTTCTGATGCACAACCCGCAGGGTGGTGAAGAAATTGCCAAGGAACAGGAGGAGGAAGGGGAAGCCGCACATGAGCACCTGTGGGGAGCCAGGGTTAGGGCAGGGCCAGGTGGAGCAGATCCAGCCAGGTGCCCTCTGCCCGTCCAGCCTGGTTTACCTGCCACTCCTTACACTGGGGGTCCCGGGCCAGGTTAAACAATGTCAGCGCGTTAAAAAGCTGCCAGAACTGCGAGGACAGGAGACTTTCGTCAGTGGACCCAGTCCCTGCTCAAGCCCAGGGCCAGAGCAGGGGACAGTGACACAGGTGTGACTTACATGTCCAAAGAAGAGGAAAGGCAGCAGGAAGGTGAGGCCCCGCCACATCCAGGACTGGAAGCCCTCTGCGGACAGAGTAACCAGGGACACAGTCACTGGGGCCCGAGCAGAGGGAGGGGCAGCTGCCCCCGGCACCCCCCAGGCCTGGGCGACTCACCCACCGTGAGGTCCATGGTGTGCCGCTCGCCCAGGGCGCGCAGGCGGTACAGACAGCCACTTTGGTAGTAATACTGCAGGAACTGCACGAAGCCTGGGGCAGGTGCATTAGCTGGTTTCGGGGCTGTTCCTGTCCCTGTCGCCCTCCCACACCCGGGTGAAGCCAGAACTCCCATGGAAGCTGGGACACTCACTCTGGTACATGGAGAAGGACAGGAACTGGTTCCGGAACTTCTGGTACATGAGCCCATCAGGCCTGAGGGGCACATGGAGGGAAGGAGGTGTGGGCACCCAGGACGCTGGCTCCTGCCCTGTCCGCTCCCAGCAGCCCAGACCCTGCCACTCACCAAGTCAGCATGACCCCCGACAGGAATGTGGACACGTAGTGATGGAAAACCCACCAGCCTTTGATCCTGCATGAGGAAGCCGCTGTTGCTCAGTCCACTTGTGGGACAGCGAGACCCCCGCAGTGGGAGAACCCAGCACCTAGGCCCCACCGCTCGCGCACCGGGAGCCGTTGTTGATGAGGATGCTCTCACGGATGGTCAGTGTGCAGTAGTACCAGACCAGCAGGAAGTTGAAGGCTGCATCCGTCACCCTGGGGAGGGGGACACAGGGTTGGTGACAGGATGTGGGAGGGCACAGGGTCAAGCCCAGCAGCAAGACACCCACCTGGAGTTGAACAGGAAGCGGCAGCTGAAGGAGATGAGGATGAGGATGATAGTGAGGTACAGCTTGAACTTCTCGTACTCGTCCTTGTAGGCAAACCTGGGGGCGCAGGCTCGTGGGCCGGGCCGGGCTGGGCTGCCTGGGGTGACATTCCCACACCACCGACCCAGGAGAACACAGGCCCCGAGCCCCAAGGCTGAGCCAAGGGAAGGTGAGGCAGAGAGGGGTGGGGAGCCTGGGTAGACCCAGCCTGAAACAATGCATACTTGGCCTGCTTGCTCAACAGCGTCACATTGACGTTCCCCAGAACCAGGCTCAGGTACAACCTAGGGGACAGAGACAGGCTGAGAAGAGACACAGAGTGCCTCCCAAGTATCTTCCCACACCCCGGGTGCAGGGTCCTGAGCTTAGGGGTGCACAGTCCAGCCCCACCTAGTGCCCAGCCTCTCTCCGTGTCTGCTCTGACCAGGCTCTTGACCAGGCTGAGCCAAGTCTTGCCCAGGGCTTCCCCACCCTGGCATCTCAGGAGAAGCCTGGCTCTCCTGTCCCCACATCCTGGGTCATTCATGGGGTCTGGTCAGGGGCAATTACCTTCTGTCACTACCCCACATTCCTTGCCACCTCGACTCCAGGTACCGCAGCCTTGAGTCTACTTGGGTGCCTCACACTCACAGCCATACCTCAGATCTCTGTCCAGCCCAGAGCTCCCACAGAAATTTGGGGCTCTGGCTGCTGGGACCCCACATGCCAAGCCTTTTTGCCCACCCAAGAACCTTCCCCCCTAAGGGAATCCCAGCCCTCACCCTGCCCTGTGCTCTCTGACCCAGTTCTCCTTGCTGAAGCCGTCCCCAACCCTCTCACAGCACAGCCACTTCCCAGCCAATCCCTTTAATCCCATCCTCCCCACATTTCCATCACTCCCACAGCCACGCCTGCCTCGTCCTCTGCTAGAGAAACTCCAAGGCCTGACAGCAAAGTTACATTTCCCAAGTAGTGGCCCCCAACACATGGCCCTGTGCACACTCTGGCCCCAGGGAGGGAGCCCCGGCAGGGACTGAGACTGCAAAGGTGATCACAGGGCTCTGATTCCACCACAACCAGTGAGGGTGAGAGCCTCTCCCAGCACAGTGCCCCCCACAGGCCCAGCCTCCATCCCCAGGCTGCTGCTGTGTCACCACGAGGCAAGGCTTCCTCACTGTTCCCAGCAGCGGCCTCAGATGCACCCAGACCCTCTGCAATGTTCCTCTACCACCAGCCTCAGCCTGGCAGCGGCATCGTTCTGTCTCCTCACCATCCCCACGTCTCCAAGCCTCTGCTTAGTGCACCTGCCCTCCATCTCCCCAGGGCCTCCCTCTGTCACCCACTGCCCCTGCCTGGTCCCTCCTCTCAGCCTTTCCTCCCTGCAAGGTAACACACAGACCCAAGCAAAAGCTGCCCTGACCCAGTACTAACTTCCAACGACTACTTTGTAACTACTTCTCTTTCTGTGTACAGCCAGGCTTCTGAAGAGCTGCACAAAATTGGCTGTGTCCCCTCAGCTCCTCCATCAGCCCAAATACCTACTTCCCCTAATGGTCCTCAAGGTTCCCTGACTCTGGAAAGTGACCCCTCTCTGGTAGCACTAAGGCCCCTACACTGGGCCATCTGACCCCAGCTATGGATCCTCTTTCTTCCTTGCCTTCCAGAAATGCTCTCTCTCCAGTCTTGCAGCCTGAAGGCTCCTTTTGGGAGTTCTGCTCAGCTTGAGGCTGTGCTGTCCCCTGTCCACCCTCCTGGGAGGGTAGCTGGCTTTCCCAAGTGCACATCTGACCACAAGCTCTGGGACCTCTCTGGTCTCATCACCCCCCTCACCTCCCAGCTGCATCCTGTGCAGTCACACTCTGTTACTTTGCCCACCTCTGTCTAGCTCGCTCTCTACATCTGAACACAGCTCAACCGCCCCTCAAAGCTTTCTCCAATGTAGGCTGGGTCAGGTGACCGTCAGTGATCACTGCATGACCCACCAGGCTCCCCCACAGTGAGCGGTCAACCAGCCAGGCTGTCCCCACAAAGTTAGAAAACGGAAGCAGCAAGCAGCTTCAGAACGGCTCCCCCAGAAAGCTGTGATAGAGCGCGGAGGGGGGTCTCACCCATTCTTCTTGGGCAAGTAGGCCTCCATGTCAAAGAAGACGCCTTGCCGCTCCTTCATCTGGTTCTCCAGTTCCTGCGCAGCCTCTGTGGCCTCTGCTGGGAGGGAGGCTTTGCATCTGCAGGTGGGGCAGAAGGTCAGGGCAGGGGGGTCAGCAGGCACACTGGACCCCATGGCACAGAAGGGCACAGGAGGCCCAGAGACAGTAGAGACCATGCCAGGTCACCCCACGAGGCAGCATCCACCTCCCACCCCACACCCAGCAGAGGGCTCCTAACTTCTTCAGCACAAGTGCCAGCTCCTGGAGCCGCTTCTTCTGCCGTGCAATGGAGCTGGTGCAGTTCGTCTGCAGCTTGGTCAGCTCCTCCAGCTTCAGGCGGTACAGTCGGTGGGTCTCCTGAGGCAAGCAGAGAAGGCTCAGGCTGGTGGGAGCTGTGGGCCACAGAAGCTGGCAGGGTGTGAGCTCTAAGAGGAGACCTTACTATGCCCAACAGGGTGCTCTGAGGCTGCTCTTCCCCGCAAGACAGGAGTGGAGCTGGGTGTCTTCCACACATGCCCAGAGGCCCCTGTGGCTTTGCTCCCCAACATCAGGCTGGCTTCATGAAGGTTTCTTAAGTCTAGCCACCTAGCAGTTGTCTCCAACCCTACATAAGCTCTTTGTCCTGAGTCTGGGTTTCAAGCTAGCAAGTCCACCTTTGAGACCAAGCTGGCTGTCTGAAGGGGCCCTTGTCCTCTCAGCTCTCCAAGCCAGCAAGGACAGGAAGCCTAGCTTATCTAAGGTGCTTTCTGCTCAGGCCTCCCTGATGCTTTCTTCCAGGTTAAAGGTCATCAGGCTTCAGCCCCAGCACCTCCTGACCTAAGGCCCATCCCTCTCTCCTCCCCCAGCACCTTTGGCCAGAGGTTTCCCTGAGCACTTTGTCCTGGTAGATGAATCTCATAAAGGCACTGCCTGGAGACTGGACAAGGGGCAGTATGGAGAAATTAAGGCAGAGGCCAAGGCTAGCATAGTGGCAGCCACGCTGGGCAAAGCACTAATGGCAGTGGCTGGGCAGGACCAGGGGGCAGCCATGGAGACATGAAGGGACTGGAACCAGCCCAAGAGAGGCAAAGGTCTAACCAAATCTCCAGTTGGCCTGGGTCTTTTTTTTTTTACTCAAGCCCGGGGCCGCCACACCCCCTCAGATCCCAGCATGTGGCATGTGGCATGTGGCATCTCTCTGCAGACGCGGCCACCACCCTCTCCTTCCTGGAGGAAGTCAGCAGCCTCCTTTCTGGCCCAGGACAGAGCAGCCACGTACAAACCCCATTGAGATAATTCGTGCTACATCTTCCCAGTGGCCTCAGCGACATTTCAATCAGGGGCAGGCCCAGCTCACTCCTCTCCCGACCGTAGCCACCTGGGCCTGTCAAGCCCTCTCTCTCCTGGCAGATACTGTCTTTAAGGGAAAGGCCCGCGCCCCATCCCACCCGGAGCCTTCGCGCAACGCCGCTTTCCACCCCAGGGTGGGGACGCGTATGTGCGGAGTGACTTATGGAAAGCCTTGGGCCGAGCAGCGGCTCTGTTGGGAGCAGATCGTAATGGGGCCAGGGCAGGGTTGGGTGCAAACAGCAAGGGAGTCCCCGGGGCCTCGGCTTCTCTCCAAGGCCCAGAGTGACCGAGGTCAACCAGCACAGTGGGGGGTCCAGCGAAGACGCAGCGGGACGACTGCTGTCGGGACGCTAGGTCACAGGACCCCCGACCCCAGCCTGACCTCTTACTGCCCGACCCTTAAGCCAGGGCTAAAGGGGCATCAGTGCTTGGGCCCAATGGGCGACCGCTGCGGGGCTCACCTGGATGGTCTGGAAGTCCTGCTGCAGATCCTCCCAGTCCCGCAGACAGTCACTCAGCGGTCCCGGGGTCGGGGGCTGCATGGCTGCCGCGCCGCGGGCCGCAGCAG
>NW_022900929.1:17875637-17879898 GCF_012274545.1 Fukomys damarensis | reverse complement strand
CGCGCGCCTGCCCCGCCCCCTACGACAGCCAATCAGGGCCCAGGGCGAGGGTGGGATGGGGCCACGTGAGCCCAAGGCGTCTCGCCCTGAAGTTTCTAGTGGGTCTGAGGCTAAGGTCCCTGAGGCCGCCGAATCAACCGCTAGGGGCCGCCAGCAGTGTCCCAGCCTACTGTGCTGGAAGCAAACCAAAGCCCAGGGAGGTGACACCTGCTCTCAACGCCTTTATCCTTGGGAAGCTACATTTTGGGGAAGGGACTACAAGCCTCTCCTATAGCTGGAATTTACAGCCATCTCCTTACTGGTCTTTCTACCTCCTGACCCAACTCCCCTGTCCCTCACACAGCCTCTATACTGCCCTTCCTAAAACACACGCTCATATCGCACCATGGCCCTGCTCAAGACTTCCCATGAGCTCTGCCCGGCCTACCAGGAGGCCCCTCACCACACAAAGCCCTCTCTGCTTCCATCCCAGGTTCTGATCAGCACCAGCGCTGCCCGCAAACCTCTTCTTGTCGCTGACAAAACTTCACGTCTCCTTGAAGGTTTGCCCTTCTGACGTGGGATTCCCCTACAAACACCCCTCCGTGCCTTCGCAGAGTCCTAGGCTCAGCATATCCCAGCCTCCCCCAGGTGGTGGCAGGGCACAATCGCTGGATGAACTTAAGGAAGCCCCCTCACCGGGGGACATCCTAGACTGCCCACCCATCCCCTTGTCTGTGCCCTGTCCTGACGCCTAACTGGTCATGTGAGGGTTGCCAGATCTTAAGTCTGAGGAATTTTATAGAAACCTGAGTGTGGCACCTGGGAGGGGGGATCTCTCCTTGGTGAATGCCGACAGGTAGCAAAGGGGCTACAGCAGCATGGGGCTGCAGAGATCAGTAGATCGGATCTGAGATGTCTGTGACAAAATTTCCCAGGACAATCTTCCCATTCCAACAGCTGAGTCATCAAGCCCCAGCAAAGGGAGGGAAAAGGCAGAAAAAGGAAATCTATACCAAGTGCTCCAGAGGCACATTCAGAGCACTGGGCCTGGCTACAAGAAAGAAGCCTCATTCCAGGAGCTCCAGGACCTCTGCCCATGGGTAAGCACTGACACTCCCTGCGGACCACCACATGGTAAGCAACTCCAGAGGGTCTGTGTCATGGGGTATTTGGGACAGCCACTCCAGCAGCCAGAGGTGGCCCCAGGAGCACAGTAGGGGGTAGTCTAGGATGTCCTAAAGGCACACTTGCTTGTCATATGAATAAGAGGCCTAGGAAGAGCTAGTGCTGAGGACTGGGGATTTAGCTCAGTGGTTCCGCCGCCTGCCTCATAAGTGGAAGGACCTGCGTTTGATCCTTGGTACCAAAAACAACAACAAAAAAAAAAAAACAGTGCTGGAAGAACACAAGACTTATGGCAGCAGAGGCCTGCTCCTTTCAGACCAACCTGGGTATACACTGTGGCTCCCTACCCACCAGAAGCCCCAAGCAAGGTTCTTCAGCACCCATCATGGGGCTGCAGAGATCAGTAGAGTGGATCTGAGATGTCTGTGACAAAGTTTCCAAGGACAATCTTCTCCCATTCCAACAGCTGAGTCACCAAGCCCCAGTTTGGACGCATGTTGTTTTTGCAGTTCTTGACATGGGCCCAAGACCTCTGTGAGAGCAAAGTGACAAAGGAGATATCAGGGCTGGTAGTGGGTGCCTTCCACCCTAGAGCACAGCCAGCTCCAGAGGGACAGGAAGCACTTTCCCAGGGGTCTACATTGTGGAGTAAGAGCTAGATATATATAAACAGCAGCAGTCTGCAGTGAAACCACTAGTGCAAGAAGCACTAGGAGCTGGTTCTACCTTGGGCAAGACCCTCTGCATCCCCTCTTCTAAACAAGGATACAGAAAGCACTCCTGTTCCACACAGCTAGCATGAAAATTGAGACAATCCAGGTATGGTGGCACACATCTGTCATCTCATCATTCTTGGAGGCTGAGGCAGGAAGATTACAAGTTTTGAGCTCAGCATAGGCAACTAAGGAAGACCCTGTCTTAAAATTTGAAATACAGAAAAGGGCTGGAAATGTAGCTTAAGCTGAAGGTCTGAGTGCAATCCCACGTACCAGGAAAGAAAAAAAAAGTGGGGGCGGGAATAAGTTGAGAAAACCTATGTGGAAACCTCCAATGCATAGAAAAATACTATGCTCAAGCCCAGTGCACAGAACAGGGCTTCAATAAAAGTCTGCATTGTGCCTGAATGACTTACTGGAAAAGGGGTGAGAACTGGGCAAATTCTCCGAAGAAGGAAATGAACGCTGCCTTCCTTTAGGTGTACACCCCAAGGGCAGGAAGGGTTAGTACCTGAGGCAGGTGCAAAGCTTGCCTACCCCTGAATGAGGATAGAGGAAAAAGGGAAAGGCAAAAAAGGCACCCTAGCAAACCAGAACAGAAAGAAAGTCCCTCAGCCTAATAAAGACCATGTAGGAAACGTCATCGCCAACATCATATTCAATGGAGAAAGACAGTTTTTCCTCTAGGACCAGGAACTTGACACTGCTTCTATTCACTATGGTACTGGAAGTCCTAGCCAGAGCAACTAGGTAGGAAAATGAAATAAACACCAACCAAAATGAAACAGAAGAAGTAAAGTTACCTCTGTTTGAAGACACCATGATCTTGTATGTGGAAAATTCTAAAGATTCCACATACATACCAGAGCTAATAAAATTCAGCCAAGTTATAATGAAATCAACACACAAATCTCAGTTGCATGTCTATGTATTAAAAATAATCCAAGCTAGCTGGGCATGGTGGCACATACCTGCAATCCCAGCACTCAGGAGGCTGAGGCAGGAGGATCGCTGTGAGTTCGAGACCAGCCTGGGGCTACATAGTGAGTTCCAGGTCAGTCTCAACTACATAGTGAGACCCCGTCTCAAAAAACAAACAAACAAAAAAATCTAAGCTTTGTACAGTGGTAGTATCACAGAAAATGAGATTTATCTGAGGTGCAACTATTCCTAATTTAAAATAATCCACAGGCCAGGCATGGTGGCACACACCTGCAATCCCAGCACTCAGAAGGTTGAGGCAGGAGGATCACTGTGAGTTTGAGACCAGCCTGGGCTACACAGTGAGTTCCAAGTCAGTCTCAACTACATAGTGAGACCCTGTCTAAAACAACAACAACAAATCCAAAGAGGCTGGGGATTTAGCTCAGTGATGCCGCTGTCTGCTTTTTAAGCACAAGGTCCCAAGTTTGATCCTGAGTACCAAAAAGAATAGTAATAGTAATAGTAATAATAATAATAATCCAAAGAAAATAATTCCATTTAAAATGAAATTTAAAAATAAAACTAAGGAGGTGAAAAGTTATACACCGAAAACTACAAAGCATTGCTGAAAGAAATGAAGAAAACACCAGCAAATAGAAACACATTCCACATCATAGATTGGCAGGTTGGTTTTTTTTTGTTGTTATTTTACTGGGGATCAAACTCAGGACCTTGCGCTTGCAAGGCAGGCAGTGGAACCACTGAACTAAATCCCTGGCCCTTGGCAGGTTTGACATTGTAAAGATGTCAATATTATCCTAGTAATTTACAGATCCAAAACAAGTCCTATCAAAATCTCAAATGGATTTTTTTTTTGCGGAAATAAAAATCCATCCTAACATTACTACCAGCTCCACAGAAATAGAGAGTTATAAGGGCACACTGTACACCACTACTTGCTGATGAAACACAGGGGTCTCCAGCTGCACACAAACATGGAGCTCCAACATGGGCTGCACTGGACAGCCCTGGGGAAATAGTAGGGTCCACTTCTAAGAAAGCTCTCCACTGGGCAAATACAGATACACACAAAGTAGGGTGGAGGTTACCCAGGGCAGGGGAGGGTAAGTAAGGTAATGGGTGTGTAATGGGAAAAGTTTCTATTCTAGGTAATGTAAAGGGTTTGGAAAGGGTTAGGTGTAGTGTTGTGCAACGTGTGAAATAATGCTGTAAGGCTGTGGGTGTCCTACTCATCAAAGGAGCTAAGTTAGCCTGAGTTCTTTTATATGTGTTTTAAAAATTAAGTTTATTGGTACAGTTTAGATATACATAATGATCACATTCATCAAATGTAATTTGCTTTTATGTGTATTTTATCACAATTGAAAAAGAAAAAGCCACAGGGCATGGTGGTGCATGCCTGTAATCCCAGCACTTGGGAGGTTGAGACAGGAGGATCAGTGCAAGTTTGAGGCCATCCTGGGCTACATAGCAAGATTCTGTCTCAAAAAAAA
>NW_022900929.1:17840484-17874995 GCF_012274545.1 Fukomys damarensis | reverse complement strand
AGTGATGCCGCTGTCTGCTTTTTAAGCACAAGGTCCCAAGTTTGATCCTGAGTACCAAAAAGAATAGTAATAGTAATAGTAATAATAATAATAATCCAAAGAAAATAATTCCATTTAAAATGAAATTTAAAAATAAAACTAAGGAGGTGAAAAGTTATACACCGAAAACTACAAAGCATTGCTGAAAGAAATGAAGAAAACACCAGCAAATAGAAACACATTCCACATCATAGATTGGCAGGTTGGTTTTTTTTTGTTGTTATTTTACTGGGGATCAAACTCAGGACCTTGCGCTTGCAAGGCAGGCAGTGGAACCACTGAACTAAATCCCTGGCCCTTGGCAGGTTTGACATTGTAAAGATGTCAATATTATCCTAGTAATTTACAGATCCAAAACAAGTCCTATCAAAATCTCAAATGGATTTTTTTTTTGCGGAAATAAAAATCCATCCTAACATTACTACCAGCTCCACAGAAATAGAGAGTTATAAGGGCACACTGTACACCACTACTTGCTGATGAAACACAGGGGTCTCCAGCTGCACACAAACATGGAGCTCCAACATGGGCTGCACTGGACAGCCCTGGGGAAATAGTAGGGTCCACTTCTAAGAAAGCTCTCCACTGGGCAAATACAGATACACACAAAGTAGGGTGGAGGTTACCCAGGGCAGGGGAGGGTAAGTAAGGTAATGGGTGTGTAATGGGAAAAGTTTCTATTCTAGGTAATGTAAAGGGTTTGGAAAGGGTTAGGTGTAGTGTTGTGCAACGTGTGAAATAATGCTGTAAGGCTGTGGGTGTCCTACTCATCAAAGGAGCTAAGTTAGCCTGAGTTCTTTTATATGTGTTTTAAAAATTAAGTTTATTGGTACAGTTTAGATATACATAATGATCACATTCATCAAATGTAATTTGCTTTTATGTGTATTTTATCACAATTGAAAAAGAAAAAGCCACAGGGCATGGTGGTGCATGCCTGTAATCCCAGCACTTGGGAGGTTGAGACAGGAGGATCAGTGCAAGTTTGAGGCCATCCTGGGCTACATAGCAAGATTCTGTCTCAAAAAAAAAAAAAGAATTAAAAAAAAAAAGCTACCCTAAAATGCCCCAAAGGAAAAAAATGTGTAAAAAGAGTGAAGATGGAAGTCTTACACTTATTGATTTAAAATTTATGACAGGGGTGGGGATTTAGCTCAGTGATTCCGCCACCTGCCTCACAAGCACAAGGTCCTGAGTTCGATCTCTGGTACCAAAAAAATAATAAAACTTTATGACAAAGCTATAGTGATAGAAACAGTGCAGTACTGACATGAATCAAATAGACCAATGGAATAAAAAAGAGAGTTCAGAGATAAACCCTACATATATGGTCCTGTGATTCTGTTACTGCTATTTGTTTCTATTTCACTGATTTTTGCAGCATTGAGGATTGAACCCAGGGCCTCATACAGGGCCTCACACACGCTAAGCAATTATTGTACTGCTGAGCTACATCCATAGCCCTTCTTATTTTAAGATAAGGTCTCATTAAGTTGCAGAAGGACCCAAGTTTGGGTGTTTTGGGGTTTTTTTTGTTTTGTTTTGTTTTTTTGGTACTGGGGATTGAACTCGGGTCCTTGTGCTTGCAAGGCAAGCAGCGGAACCACTGGGCTAAATCCCCAGCCCAAAAGGACTCAAGTTTGATCCCCGATAACCACCCCCACAAAAGTTGCCCAGTCTGGACTTGAACTTTCAATCCTTCTGCCTCAGTTTCACAAATAGCTGGCCAAGTGTGCACCACTGCACCTAGCACAAAACCATTCAATAGGGAAAGTCTTTTTCATAAATGGTGTTGGGAAAAACTAGATACCTACATGTAAAAGAATGAAAATGAAAACAGGAAGTCAATAAAGAAAATCTACAAGACAAAAAGCTGTTTCTTTGAAAAGATCAACAGAATCAATGAGACTTCATCCAGGCTAAGGGGGAAAAAAGTTACAAACTGTGAATATCAGAGAGTAAAAAGGATATCACTACAGGTTCTATGGACATTAAAAGGATAATAAAAGAATACAATGAACAGCTCTATGCTCACAAATATGAATGACCAATTTATTGAAAACAACCATCTTCTAAAACACACTAAAGAAATGAAATTAATAATTAATAATCCTCAGCCAGGAATGGTGATATGTGCCTATAATCTCGGCACTCGGAGGCTGAAGCAGGAGGATGGAAATTTGAGGCCAACCTCAGCAAATCAGCAAGACTTTGTCTCAGAATAAAAAAGGGCTGGGGATGTAGCTTAGTGAGAAGGCCCTGGGTTCAATCATCATACTACAAATTAATTAATAACCATAACCCCCCAAAACAGAAAACACCTGGCAAAGATGGGCTTACTGATGGATTTTATATACAGTGAAATATATTTTCAAAAGGAAGGAAATTAGGTAAAGTACCTGGAATAGACAAATTCAGAGACAGAAAGTAGAATGGATATGAGAAAATGAAAAATGGAAATAAAATGTTTGTAAATGGGGAGGGGAGGAGGGGGTGAAGGGCTGGGTTAAGGGGAAAAAATGAGAACCAAGACCTGTCATGTAAAGGTACAAGATCCCAATGATGAATGTAACTGTACTGTATACCTAAAATGTACCAATAAACTCAATTAAAAAGAAGAAAAAAGAAAGTAGAATGGTAGTTTCCAGGGGCTGGGGAGCCAGCCGTTTGTGAGTACAGAGTTTCAGTTTCACAAGATGTGAATGTTTAGGAGATTGACTGCACGGTGTGAATGTACTGAGCAGGACTGAAGTACACACTGTAAAATGGTTAAGGCAGTAAACTGTATGTGTGTTTTACCACAGTTTTTTTTTTTTTTAAGTGGTACCAGAAGGCAGAGCTGTGCAGCTCTGGCTGGGTCGGAGCAGGCCTTCAAGAAGACTCACAAACCCGTCTCCCACCACCAGCACACACATCGCTCGCCAGGACCGGATTCCAGAGCTGGGCCAACTGGCGTTGGATTTGAGCTCTCCCAGTTTAGAGCTGTACAACCTCTGACAAGTCAGCCAGCTTCTCTATGTGGCCTGCAAAATGGGGCATGAGCAGCATCCTAAGTGCCAGGCCCCTGTGAATGAGTTTATATTACACATAAAGAATTAAAAGCTCTGTGCCACCATTAGCTACCATAACCCTTCCAGTGTTGTCGGCACCCCACCCCGCCATAAGATCTTAAAGGGACAAGGTTACTCCCAGCAGCCTGAAGGTACTAAATTCAATTTCTTCTTAAAATCACGCTGGCTCTGGGATCCCACACAACCATGCACCAAAGCTTTAAAAATGCAAGTCCTCGGTAGCTCTGATGCCACAGACTCAGGACACTGGTTCTTGCTGATCACTCCCTGGCCCCCACACCCAGTCTCAGCATCTGAGAAGCCAAGCTGGGGCCCAGGAGTCAGTACCTCGGGGCCCACGAGCAGCCCACTCCCTTCTTTGCAAGTCCCAAGGGCTTTGATCATCACAGCTGAGCTGTGCACCACCACGACCCCCCCACCCCACACACAGGGAGCCTGTTCCCAGCACCCCCGCACACACAAACAATGGCAGACAGGAACTTCTCCCAGGGACAAGCCTGAGCCAACTTGTGGCAGCAATCTGGGTGCTACCTGGTAGCAGGAGAAGCTAAGAGCCGTGCAGGGCATAAGGGCAGTCCTTCTTGACCACAGCTCCATGGGCTGTGCAGCTTTTTAAACTAAGAGTTATCTGAATGGAGTACCCGGCAACAAGACCTCCTATATATAAGTGCAGGGCTGCTGCTCCAGGGTGGGGCATCAGGGCTTTTCCTGAGAGCAGGGTTGTCTAGACTTCAGGGGCCCCTTTGTGCATCCTTTCACTGATCACAGCTCATAAAACCAAGCCCAGACAGGAGGACCTCCCAGCAGTGCCCATGAGGGTTGAGGCACTGGGCCTGTATGAACCCCATCACCCTGAGGGCCCAGCTGCTGGAGCTGAGTGGGACAAGAGTTCTCCTCACTTGGCTCTTGTCCTGCCAGCCCCAGCAAACAGCTCATGCCCTCTGCTTTCCATGCGGCAGGAGAGAGGACCATGCGTAATCTTCTTGTCATAGCTAGAGAACATACGCATGCTGGGGCTGGAGGGCTCCACGCAACCTTCTCATGGAAATCCGGGACTGCACAGGGCAGGGTTTGGGGCAGGTCACTAGACTGGCCTCTTTCAAGCTCCAGGGGAGCTCAAGCCCTAGAACTCCTCCTTCCAGCAGCCAAAGGGCCCCTCCAAGACAGAATCCTGGGGGGAGGCCAAGTCATCTCTGTACCACCCCCACGCTTACCAGTGACATCACTGCCCTCCGCAGGACATAATGCTCCTCAAGCAGGCAGTGACACCACCATAGGGAGTCCCCAAAACTCCCCTTGGCGAGGAGAGAGAACAGGGATCTGCGCTTCCTCCTCTGACCCCACTCGCTAGGCTCTTTTAAAGTTGGGGTAAAATATACACAACATCAAATTTACCAGTTTAGCCATTTTCAGTTATGTTCAATTTAGCAGAATTAAGTATATTTACATCACTGCATACCCATCATACCCATCACCACCACCATCACCAGAACTTTTTAATTTTGCTAACATGAAATTTTGTCCCTATTAAACACAACTCTTCATCCCCACCTTTTCCTAAGTACATTGTGCCCTCCTGAGCCCTGTCCAGTACCATTCAGCCCTCTGCCTCTGATATGGTTCTCCAGGTCCAGGGGCACCCTGTTCTCAAGGTTCATCCAGGTTGTGGCATGTGTTAGAAGTTTTATCTTTTTGTGTGTGTGTGTGTGTGTGTGTGTGTGTGTGTGTGTGTGTGCGTATGTGTAGGGGTGCTGGGGATTCAACCCAGGGCTTTTTCACTGAGCTATATATCCCCAGTCCTTTTTTCATTTTTTGAGACAGGGTCTCACTAAGTCACCAGGTTGCCCAGGTTGGGCTGAAGCTTGTGATCTTCCTGCCCATAATGCTGGGATTACAGGTGTGTGCACCACAAAGAATGGCCTTACTTTTTGAGGGTGAATAATATTTCACTGTGTGTATATAGCACATTCTCTGTATCCACAGTGGGTTGTTTCCACCTCTTGGCTATGGTGAATACTGCTGCCGTGAACACAGGTGTGCAAACATCTGTATGAGTGCTTGCTTCCACTTCTCTGGGGTGCAGACCCAGAAGTGAAACTGCTCCCAGAGATCACATGGGCTTCCCAAACCACTGGCCAGTAAGCTCTGGCTAGGGTTATTCTCTTTCCCTCCATTTCTCTCCCCTTAAACACAGCCCTGGCAAATACAGCAGCTTTTAGGATCTCACCCAAGTCTTCTAAGACAGTGATCCCCAGTTTTTGGCAGGGACTGATCTCATGGAAGACGATTTTTCTACACATAGCGGTTGGGGCTACATAATTGTTTGGGGATGAGTCAAAGGAGCCTGTGCCCTAGATCCTGCACCTGCACAGTTCGTAGTAGGTTTCGTGCTCCTGTGAGAATCTAAAGCCACTGCTGATCTGACAGGAGGCGGAGCTCAGGCAGTATTGTGAGCAACGGGGGTGGCAGGAAACACAGATGAAGCTTCACTCCTTCACCCACCACTCACCTCCCACTGTGTGACCTGCTCGGAATAGACCTTGGACCACTACCAGTCTGTGGCCTGGGGAATGGGGGTGCCCTGTTTTAAGGCCAAGAACGGGCCCCTGAGAAAGCACTGCCCGGGGAGCCCCAGGTTCTCCTTCAGGTTGCAGGATGGCCCCCTTCTTTCCCTCTCTGTCTGGCCCCTGCTTTCAAGGTGAAGGAAGTTGTTCCTGTGGACACCTGCTGAAGCCCTGCCAGCACTGCAGTTCTGTGACTCCAAGTAGCTTGGAAAACTCCCAGGCCAACCTAGTGGACACGGGGACAGTGGGGGAGCCACTCAATGTGCTGCTGGCTGCAGCCTGTCCCTATCAGCTCTTTGTATGAAGCCTCAGCCCTCCAGCTTGTAGCACTGGGACCCTGCCCTTGGGTGCCAGGTGCTGGGTGACACCCTAGATTTGGATTCCCCTCCCTCATCCTTCCTCTTCCCACCCCCAACTAGGGCCCCAGGCAGGGCTGGGGGTCCTGTCTCCCAGGTCCAGCTCTGACTACACCTCCTTGGGGTGGCTGTGGCCCAAGCCTGATGGGGAGAACACTGACCTTCAGGGTCTCCTGATTCTTATGCATGAGGAAAGCCACCATGGCTGCACAGCTGCGACTGATGCCCTGTGTGGAAAAGACCAGAACAACAGAGCCCAGGTGGAGGTGAATTTCTGCAGAAGAAAAGAAGGGAGTGAGTAAGGGGTGGAGTTGTACACAGTCCTCTCCCCTGTGGTACTGGGTGGCTGTCAGAACAATGGCCTTGGAGGGCCTGTGGTCCAAGAGTGAGTTCTTAACAAGTGCTCCAGGTCCGGGGCGAGTCACATGGCTTCTCTAGGACACTGTCTAGTCAGCACAGGGGCTCCTCAGACCTGGCTGGCAGCTCAAGAGAATCCTGCCTGGGCACCAGCGTCATCAGGCCAAGACCTTTTCCTAGCTGTCCAGGCTTCTTGCCCAGAAAGCCCTGCCACCAGCTGGCCTAAGGATGACAAGACCACTGCTCAAAGACAACAGGTGGCAGCAGAGCCAGTGCAGGCCAGATGTGGGCAAGTTCCTCTAAGCCACAGTTTCCTCATTGGGTAAGCATGTTAATAACATACCACCTTCCTGTCCCTTATTCTATTCTGTGCTTAGCCCAGTGCCTGGCATAGAAATACCAGCTCTAATCCTGTAACCCCTGTAACCCCAGGCTGGCCTGGGAGTCCCCAAGAACTGAGGATAAACATACCAAGTGCAAAAAAGTCAGACTGTCAAAGCTGGAAGAGGAGTTGGAGATGATTAAGACCAACCCCCTCATGGCACAGATGAGGAAACTGAGGCACAATCAGTGAAGGGCTGGCCTAGAGCTATCCAGTGAGGTGAGGCTAGGGAGAGGCCTCTCCCTGCCATAAGGCTCTGCCATCTCAAGTTAGGGCACAAAGAAATCTGAGACTTGGGTCTTAGTCAAGTGACAGTGGTGATCTCCTGGGCAAATAAGGGACAGTGACTACAGTGCTGTTTCCGATTGCTTATTCACTGCTCAGGCCAGGGGTCCTGTTGGTGCCAGGCTGGAAGCATGGGGTGGGGCTCATGCCTGACTCAGCCTTGCTCCCCCAGACAATCCCAAGACTGGGGGAGATGAAGATCCACTCAGTGAGTTAAGCAGCTGGCGCGTATCACTTGTGCAGAGCAGAAGGCAGAGGGGCACTGTGGATGTCAGGGCTGGAAAGGCCTTGGGAATCTTCCTCCCCATCCACAGGGCTGACCAGGGCTGGACACAGAGGCACTCCAGCACAGCACAGGCCTCCATGACACACGTACCCACAACCCAAAGGGCGTGGCAGTCTAGCCAGGGCCAGAACACAGGCAGCTCGGCCACAGTCTGTGTTCTCTTCAGACCCACTACCCGCAAAGGAAGCACCATGGCTGCTCACATTGCTCAGGGCCCATCCATACTGGGCCAGGTGTGGGAAGGCCCTGCCCTCCCTGTCCTGAGCCCTGGGAGTCACACCAGGGAGAGGCATGAGGAGGAGACACCACAGCCTACCTCCTAGATAAGGGTCAGGGAATGCTCCTTACCGATGAAGTGACAGAGGTGGCGTAAGAAGGGAAAAATCTTGGATTCTGAGGAATCTTCTATCTGGATGTGCAGAAGCCTGTCAGGGTCATCCACGAAACTAAGCAGAAGAACACAGGTAACTGGGCAGACTTACCAACAGCCCCCTTATGGCAGCCCCCGTCTACACTGCGGGACCACAGGGAAAGAAAACGGGGCAAGCGGCTGAGCTTCTCCCAGAGAGTAGCGCGATGTGGATTGAGTGGGTTCATCTGTGGAAGGCATTACCAACCTGGATGGTACCTACGAGGTGCCCAGTAAATGTGACATTATTATTATTATTATTAATCCCAAATACGGTTCCCCGCTAGAACATGGTATAAAAATCATTAAATGAGAGTGGGAAAACATAGCTATTGACCCTGGAGTGGAGCCTGCT
Source organism: Fukomys damarensis (assembly GCF_012274545.1). Classification (NCBI taxonomy): domain Eukaryota; kingdom Metazoa; phylum Chordata; class Mammalia; order Rodentia; family Bathyergidae; genus Fukomys; species Fukomys damarensis. The sequence continues at coordinate 17,866,891 of NW_022900929.1, read as the reverse complement.
GTGATGAGTGCTGAGAGCAAAACGAGGAGATGGTGCTGTGGCTGTCGTAGATGCAAGGGTTAGAGAAGGCTTTCCCAAGGTGACGCTGGAGCACAGTGACAGAGGTGAGGGAACAAGCCCAGCAGGTATCTGAGGACATGTTCCAGGTAATGCAGGAGGCAAGTGCAAAGGCCCCAAGAAAGAACGTGGCTAACAGACCTGAGAAACAACACAACAGAGAAATCAGTTTCCTGGACAAGGGGGAGAGAAGAGGGCTGCAAGGTGTATGGCCGCCTGTGCGCAGCCTGGCCCCATGCCTGGCGTGCCGCGAGCTCCTGATGGATCCAACACATGAAGGCCCTAGCTGCTGGTGACATTTGGGAGCATGCAGAGCACCGTGGCGTGTGGCTCCTGAGGAGCGCTCACTGAGATGAGTACAAGCACAATTCCCCATCCTTCCCTCCCTGCCTCCCTCCCCAGCCATCCACCTCTCAAATATTCACTCAATGCCCATCGTGTGCAGACCTTGGGATGGACCCTCCTAGATTCAAGGAGCTCCCATTTCCATTGACTAGGTGTTGGGCTAATACTGAGGAGGACAAAGCTCCACAATGGAGAAGGCATTTGAGAGAAGATCGAAGGGTTTGTGATAAATACATAAAATCCTGTATACTATCAGCAGACAGAAACGGACATTTGGTTTTTTTTTTTTTGGTTTGGTTTGGTTTGGTTTTTGGTTTGGGTTTTTTGAGACAGGGTCTCACTATGTAGTTGAGACTGATCTGGAACTCACTGTGTAGCCCATGCTGGTCTCGAACTCACAGTGATCCTCCTGCCTCAGCCTCCCGAGTGCTGGGATTATAGGCGTGCGCCACCACGCCTGGCAAAATTACAAGTTACTTTCTTTTTTTTTGTTTTGTTTTGCTTTTTGGTTTTTGGTACAGGGATCAAACTTGTGTCCTTGTGCTTGCAAGGCAGGTGGTGGAAACACTGAGCTAAATCCCTAGCCCTGTTTGTTTTGTTTTGTTATTTTTATGAGACAGGGTCTTGTTATGTAGTTCAGGCTGTCCTTGAACTCACTATGAAGCCCAGGCTGGCCTCAAATTTGCAGCAATCCTCCTGCCTCAGCCTCTTGAGTGCCAGGATTACAGATGTGCACCACCATGCCTGGCCAGGCTCTACTCTTAAACTTTGTCATCTCAAAAATCTTATTTAGGGCGAGGGATTTAACTCAGAGGTTCCGCCGCCTGCCTCGCAAGCACAAGGACCTGAGTTCGATCCCCGGTACCAAAAAAAAAACTTATTTAAACAGAAATGTATCACATGTGACATTTTAGATTTGGTGTTTTCTTTTTCACTCCGCATTAATTCCCTGGAGATCCAGATTGTGTGTAGCAATAGTTCTCATTGCTGAGGATTCCATGGTATGTGTGTACCAGTATGTCACACTGCTCCCCTGTAGGCCAGCTGCTGCAAACAAGCATACACAGGTTTTGAAGTAAATATGTCTTCATCTCTCTAGGGTAAGTGCTCAGAGAATGCCTTTTCAGAGCAGCAGGTTCAATGATGATGACGATGATGACAACGACCTTTCCTTTTTATGAAATATCGGTAATTTTTGGTCTTCTGACTTTTCTGATCAGTTTGACAATGGCATATCAATTTTTTTTTTAAGTCCCGGGGATCAAACTCAGGACCTTATGCTTGTAAGGCAGGCAGCAGAGCCACTGAGCTACATCCCCAGCCCTGGCATATCAATTTTATTGATCTTTTTGAGAAACAGCTTTTGGCTTCATTGATTTTCCTCAATTGCTCTGTTCACTTTTTATTTCTACTCTTATCTTTGTTATTTCTTTTTTCTTGCTTACTTTTTCTGATTTTTAAAGATGGAAGCATAGGTCTTTAACTTGAGAGTCTTTTTTTATACTGCAGACATTTAGGTTATAAATTTCTTTCTCTGCAGTGCTTGAGCTGCATGTCAAAATTCTGACATGTGGTATTACGGTTGGATATGATACACCAAAAGGGCTTAGCTGCTGATGGGTGTTAAGGAAGTGATTCAGTCAAGAGGCTCCTAACTTCATCAAGTGGATTAATCACTGACAAGATTGTAATTTGATAGTATTAGTGGGAGGTGGTGGAAATGGGTGGGGCCCAGCCGAAGGAAACGGTTCATGGGGTATGACTTTGAGGACTATCCCTGGTCCTCAGCTCTTTCCTCATTTTCTGCTCCCTGGTTGCCATGAGGTGAGCGGCTTCCCTCTGTTCTATCCTTCCACTACGATGTTTCCACCTTGGACAGAAACCTTTGAAACCATGAGCTGAAATAAATCCTTTTTTTTTAAAACTAAGGGTTGAACCCAGGACTTTGCACTGAGCTACATCTCCAGCCTTTTTTCTTTGAGTCAGGGTATTACTAAGTCACTAATGCCCCAGCTGGGCTTGAAATTTTGATCTCCCTACCTCATCCTCCCAAAGTGCTAGGATCACAGGCATGCACTACCATGTTTAACGTCTTTATTTTTCCTCCCTCAGGTATTTCATCTTAGTGACAAAAATATGACTAACACATGCATTTGTATTTCCATTCAGTTCAAAACACTTTGTAAATTCATCTTGTAATTTCCAAACATTTAGGTTTTTTGAGATAAAGATATTATTGGTTTCTAACATAATTTCATTATCAGGGAACCTAACTTTCATAATACTTCTAGTTTTATGGCCCAGCATGGTCTATCTTGGCAAAGATATTCCATATTCTATTGAGAATATGTATTTTTTGTTTTTTGTTTTTTTTGGAGACAGAATCTTGCTTTGTAGTTTAGGCTGGCCTTGAACTCACTATGTAGCCCAGGCTGATCTTGAACTTGTGGCAATCCTCCTGCCTCAGCCTCCCAAGTGCTGGAATTACAGGTGTGTGCCACCATGCCCAGTTTATCTTTATATCTAAAGAATATTCTTTTAGACAGCTTATGGATTTTTTTTTTTTGTACCAGGGATTGAACTTGGGACCTTGTACTTGCAAGGAAGGCAGTAGAACCACTGAGCTAAATCCCCGGCCCCTATGGCCTCTTTTTAATTGAGTTATTTAGGCTATTTATATTTATTGTGATTATTGGTTGAAATCTATCATCTTGCTATTGTTTCCTATTGATCTCACCTCTTGTGTTTTTTTAATCTTCCTTTTCTGCCTTTGAAATTATTTGTTGCAGTTCCATTTTATCTTCCTTGCTGTTTTATTCATTGTATATTTTTGGAGTTTATTTTTCCAGCAATTGCATTTGAGTTTATAGAATGTATCTTTTAACATTATGGTCTGCCTTCAAGTAATATAAAGTACTTCCTGTAAATATTATAAGAACCTTGGAAGTGTATGCTTCTAGTTTCCTTTTTCTAGCCTTTGTGGACCTAAATATTACTTCTACATATATTATAACCCCAAAATAATTATTCTGGTTTCTTTGTTAAGCAATTATCCTTTTGAAAGATTTTTTTTAAGTTTTGTTTTGTTTTAGATATAGTCTTACTATGTAGTTCAGCCTGGCCTTGAATTTACTATGTAGGCCAGGCTGGCCTTGAACTCACGACAATTCTCCTGCCTCTGCCCCCCAAGTGCTAGGATTACAGGCATGTGACACCACCCCTGGCTTGAAAGGATTTCAAAACAAGGGAGAAAGTATTTTATTCTTATCCACATAATTATTACTTCTGGAGATCATCATTCTTTTTATAAGGATTCAGGATTCAGATTTCCATCTCGTACTATTTTCTTTCTGCCCAAAGGACTTCCTTTTACATTTTTATTTTTAGTAATACAAGTTGATCACTGATGAATTCACTCAGCTCTTACATATAAATTTTTTTTACTTTTTGAAAGATATTTTTCACTAGTCATAGATTATAGGCTTTTCAGGGCTTCCCCCTTTTTTTTTTTTTTTTTTTTTTTTTTTTTTGTATCAGGGATCAAACTCAGGACCTTGCACTTGTGAGGCAGGCAGCAGTGCCACTGAGCTAAATCCTACAGTCTTCTCAATCTCATTGTTTCAATGTGAAGTCTGCTACCACCTGATTTTTTTCCATCCTGATCTTATTCCCTTATACTTAGTATACTCTATATGCTCTTAACATTTTTTTCTGTCTCACTAGTTTTAAGCAATTTCATATAATTTTCCTTATACAGGTATTTCTATATTTGGGTTCTGCTTGATTCTATTCATTTACAGGTTATACCAATTTTGGCAACATTTCAGCCATTGTATCTTTAACTATGTTCTCTGTTTCTTCAAGGTCCTCCTGTTTAGGATACTGGAAGCTGTCTTAAGCTCACCACCAAAGTTTTACCCATAGTCTTCCTTTCTGTGTTTCATTATGGATATTACCTATTGTTATGTCTTCAAAGCTGCCCATTTCTTCTTCTGTAGGGTCTTACCCACTGTTAACTCCATCCAGCACACTTTTTGTCTCAGCCACTGTATTTTCTACCCTAGTCCAGGGCTAATTTTTCCCACTGCTGAAACAATGTTGTTCTGTGTACTCTAGTTGACATGCTGTACATAGGGGTTTTTCACTTTCTTTTGTTGTTATTTTCCTGATTCTAGGGATTAAACCCAAGTTTTTCACACTCAACTACTTCTAGCTTTGTGTGTGTGTGTGTGTATTTTTATTGCCCAGCCTGGGCTTGAATTTGTGATCCTCCTGTCTCAGCCTGCCAGAATCCTAGGATTATAGGCATGCACCACCATGCCTGGATATAGTATGAGTTTTGTCCACTCTGGCCTCAAATACAAACTGCCCCTGGCCCCATGTAATCTTGGGATTGCACCACCTGTTCCTTCCTAGTAGTTATGCCCCAGACTTTAATAGTTTCCTCACATGCATGTGCTTATAAGTACTTAGCTGAATATACAGCCAAGCTCTTGCCTAGGATTTATCTGAAGGCTGAGCTGGAGAAGCTGCTTCCACATTAATTCACATTTTCATCGGCAGGGTTCAATTCCTCGTGACCTTTAGGGCTGAAAACCTCAGTTCCTCCCTAGCTGTTGTTTAGAGGTCTCCCTCAGTTTCCTGCTCTGTGAACCTCTCCACAGGGCAGCTCATAGCATGAAGTCATCTAATCTCAGAAGTGACTGGTAGCCCTTAGAGGTGCGTCTGTCAGTACAGCCCACACTCAACAGCATAAATACCAGGAGGTAAGTACTTCTCTGTGCCACCATCGTAATTATGCATTCTGTGTTCTAGTTTCAATAATCATCCAACATCACTCCTCTGAAAAGGTCTTTTTGCTCTGGTGCTTTTACTGCATTCTCTCTTTAGTCTTCAGCAGTCCTACTGTGAGCCTAGAGGTGATTCCTTTAGCATTAGCCTGCTTGGAGCCCATAAGACTTCTTGAATATGTGGCTTGTTGTACCTCATCAATTTTGGAAACAGTCATTATCTTCTCAGATACCATTTCTAACTTGCTCTTTCTTTCTTTCTTTCCCAAATCAGCAGCTTCCTTGTATGAATAAGCAGCACCAATATCTGGCCTCATCTCTCTAGTTTTCTTCTTCCTTCCACGTTTTGGCCACTAATTCCTTATTGCTTTCTCTATCTCTAGTACATAACACAGAAGAAAGTTTTGTATTTTGTCCAGCCTCTTCTAGTTGTTCTTGCTGAAAGGTTGGCCTTTTCTCCTCATCCTCACTCATCACAAATTAGTTCTCTATGTAAACTTTTAAGAATAAATTGCCTAGTTGCATACAAGTAATTCACTTTTTGACTGAAATCTTTTTTAATGTATAGGCTAATTTAGACAGAATTGTCATCACTACATTAGCCCTCCTCTCCAAAAATGTCTTCCTAATATCCATCTTTTAATATCCCCCTCTTAAAATGTTGTATAGGCCTGTATATTTCTTAAGTTTATTTCTAGGAATTATATTTTTCCCTATTACAAATTGGGTCTTTTCTTTTTTTTTAGTCATTGTTTTTATACCATTAAAACAAATTTATTGGTTTTATGTGTTTTGTTTTGTTTTTATTACCAGATGCCTTGCTGAACTCTTGTGTTTTTTCTAGAAATTCTGTGAGGTAAGTCTTTATTAACTGATTAGGACTGGCAAGGGCAGAGTGTACAGGATGGGTCTTGGTGACCAAAACTGGACATGGCTAGAAGATAGAGGCTGATAAATTAGGCTGTGCAGTGCTTTCCTGCCCACTGAACAGTGATGAGAGTGTATCACTCTGTGTGTGTGTGTGTGTGTGTGTGTGCGCGCGCGCGCGCATGTGTGTGTGAACTCATGTGCATGTGTAGCACCAGGGCAATTCTGTGGCAAGGAAGAATTTCTAAGGGAACTGAAAACAGGCCAATCAGTGTAGAACAGGATACTTTGTACCAAGACCTTAAATACCAGGAAACCTTTACTTATGCTGAGATTTAAAGGACAGTGTGAGATTCTACTTAGGGACAGAGAATGCCAAGACCAGGCAGGCAGAGGTAAAAATCAGTGCTGTCCCTGCTTCCCTGTGTGCAGACTGCCATGAGCCCTTTTGACTCTTCAGATGTATGGCACTAGGATACTTGAGTAAAGAAACTATACTTCGCCTTAAATTAAAAAAATCAAGAGTACCTCTTTTACTTACAAGGGACTGGTCTCCATGGAGACATTGACATGTGCATTGATTCTCAAATCTTTCTGAACTTTAGGGTTGCAGGCTTGGCTGAAATCGCCCAGGAAGATCTTGCCTGGTATAATTTCAATAGGGTATGGCTGGAATGCATCCAGTTCCTAGGATGGGGAAGGAAATGAGCTGTTATGAGCACAGACCCCATTGTCTCTTGAAATGTGACTCCACAAACGAGCATAGAAGAGGAACCCCAGGACAGTGAATGAGGCTGAGTGCAGGACTTTCAAAGAGCCTGAAAGAACTTGGATGAGGAGTGAAAGGGTGGGTCAGAGCAGAAGGACTGAAACATAGCTTCACCTATCTGTGCCTGGCCATGCGCACAAATGTTGGAATCCAGGACCCTGTGGCCAAACCTTCAACAACCCAGAATGTGTCCAGTTGGGATGAGGTGGGATGGGGAGCATTAATCCTTCTGTTACCATGGAGGCATCAGAATTTAAACTTCTTAAACATACAGTAGAACTCTTCGCATACAGACTATTTGCCACTAGGAAATGAATTCTAGTGAAGCGACTGAATGTACGAAGAGGTAGCAACAAGAAGACAACCATTTACGTACAAGCGTACAGAAGCCCACACATACCATCACTGCCGACAGGCAAGCCCCAAAGCCCACCATGGAGCCTGGGCTGACCCTACCCAGGGGGCCCAGCCTGCTGGAGCCATGTGAATCACCATGGTCCCACTGGGAAAAAATTCCAATAAATGCCCACAACCCATCCATCAACTTTCTTCCTGCTATATTCCAAATCAGCTTTCTGTTCTGCAGCTACATCAGTTTGGCTGGGAAGAGGGTATGACATGGATAGAGACATGGTGTCTTCTCAAAGCACCTACTTTGACTATGACAGGTGATACAATAGAAACAAAAAGGAATCCCAGCAAACATGTCCACACTGAGATTGTCTTCTCCCAAAAGTGCCTCCTCACTCCAGGATTCCCCATCCCAGTGAACCATACCACTGCCTGCCTGTCACCTACAGCAGAGCCAGGGCCTTACTCCAGTCTCTGCCCTTTCCCACATCCTCAGGTCTGGTCAATGCCACGTCCCAAAGGAAGAGTAAAACCTGGCCCCTGGATTGACAGCAAAGGTCCCTGTCAGGGAGAGACAAGTGCTAAGCACTCTGTTCTCAAGACAGATACAAGCAGAAAGGGCTACAACTTGCCCACCCAGTCCTCAGACTGTTTACCAGCCACAAGCCCTCTCCTTCCCATATCATATGGGACTGGGGTCAAGGGACAAGGAAACATGTGCACATACATCAGAACTGACCACACAGCACTGTAAGTACATGCAGTTCATCTGACATCAATCACACCTCACTGAAGCTTTAAACTAAGTGTGTGGGGGTGATGACTTATCAGCAGTTTACGGATGTTTACAGAGAGCAATCAATCCCACCACAGCCCGCAAAGCTAACAGATGGTGAGAGGGGTCCTCCAGGAATAAGGCAAAGCCCTGGTGGGACAGGGAGGCTGGCTGGACACTGCCGAACTGAAGTCCAAAGTGCTGCTTTCTTAGTGGAAGTAAGGGGAAGTCCTCAGAGAGTTTGGCATATGCACTCTGGATTTGGGAACAGGTGACCTCAGACACAAGGTCCTATCTTATCACACAGGCCAGCTGGAGAGAAGAGCCAGAGGACGAGGAGGGGCTTGGGAGGCCTCTGGGCCCCTTTCCCACCAGCACATCCCCTGCCAACCATCCAGGATGGAGCAGAGGGAATATGGATGGGGGAGTGGGGTCGGGGCTTCCCAGTGATGGGGAGAATGTGGGAACTCCTGCAAGTGGGTGGGAGAGTCTGGCTGGCTCACTCCAAGAGATCCTCAGCAACAGAAGGGGTTGGGGTGAGGCCAAGTAGGACCCCAGCAAACCCAGCTGTAGAGGCCATGAACAGCAACTTGAACAGATGACTGGGCCAGAGTGAGAATAGCATCCACACAAGACAGGAACTAGCCCAGGTCCCCTGACTTCTCAGTTGCTCCAAGACGGGTCAGAGTGACATCCTTCCTATTGGACATCTGAAGCAATCCCACACCCCTCCTCACACCGAGGATCCCAGCAAAATGAAGACTGCCCACCTCTGGAAGATGGGAAGAGATGAGATTTGACACAGATATGTTAAACTGCTCTGGCTTTTTTTTTTTTTTTTGTACCAGGGATTAAACTCGGGTCCCTGTGCTTGCAAGACAGGCAGTAGAACCACTGAGCTAAATCCCAGCCTGCTCTGGCTTTTACTGTAATTGGTTTTTTTTTCCCCCTTTATTTACAAAAGCATACAAAAGTAGAAAGACTAATACAATAAATACTTCCATTACCCAGCTTTGAACATTATAAATTCATGGCCAATTTTATTTCATCTATATCATTCTGACTCCCTAACCCACGCTTGATTATTTTGAAGGAAATTCTAGACATAATTGCACCCATACATATTTCACTCTAGTCAATCATCATACAATGACTTGGACTGAAAGTTTTTGTAACTGAAATTTTCCAGGAAATATGGGATCTGCCCAAGATGTAGCTTGGAGCAGGAACCAAAGAGCAGCCCAAGGAAAATGCCAGAAAAATAAAAACTTTGTGCTTAAATCCCATCGTACTTCGGACTCGTCTATACAGTACAAACACACGTGTGTGTGTGCGTGCACACACAGACACACACACGCCCCATCCTCCAGACACATCCCTGCCGCAAACCAGTAGGCAGCCTGGGATTCCTCAAAAATGCCTCACCTGGCATGTCCCTTGTTATAACCACTTTCTTCCCTATAGACCAAGAGCTCCATGGGCAAGAACTCTTATCTCATCCTTTTCTGGATTCCATGCACCCAGCTAGGGTTTGAAGAACCACACAGCCTAGAGTGGTAGTACGTGAGGTTCCAATTCCTCTGCCATCCCAGAGGGTATGAACCACGAGGCCTGCCCATCTGACTTAGGGTAGAGCCCCGTCTACACTCCTCCTCGGACACCTTTGCCACAACTGACAGCCGTGAATTCATCACCACAAACTGAACCCCCTGGCCAGCCCCTAGCTGCCTGGCTCCCTCCATTTCCTCCACATGCTCTATCTCCTCTGCCCTCCCAACCTCTCTGTTCCCAGCCACGCTTCCCAACTGAGCCAGGTGGTACTCAGCCTTGATCACCTGGGGCATCCAGATGATCTTCTGGGTCCGGAAGAAGTGATACAGGCCCGAGAAGCGTTCATAGCCCCCTCTCAGGATATACACAGGGTGGTGGGTGAGCTGGGTGAGGATTCTGCCATATTCCACAGCTGCTCCAGATACCAGATCTAAGGATGGAGACCAAAGATGTAAATGACCTGTGTGCTTGGCACTTTTCTAGCTCTGGTATGTAGACAGCCACTTCCTCTGAAAACCAATTATTTAGGAAGCTGAAGTAAGGTAAAAAGAGAAAAATGGTACAACCGAATTTTTAAAAATCACCAAGTAGACTTTTTGGATATATGGTTATACAGCAAACACCCATTTAAAGTGTACAATTCAAAAAATAATAATAATAAAGTATACAATTCAGGGTTTTTTCGTGTATTCACTGAGTTGCATAACCATCATGAGAGTCAGTTTTAGAACATTTTCATTATCCTCAAAAGAAACCCCATTCCAGTTAGCAGGCACTTCTCCATTGTCCTAAACTCCCAGCTTTAGGTATTCCAAGCTCTAGGCAACCACCTAATTTCACTATGGACTTGCCTATTCTGGACATTTCATATAAACAGAACTAATATGCGACATTTGGTGTCTGTCTTCTATCAGGCACCATAATCTCCTTGGTGTCTATCTCTGTCTCAGGTTGTATCAATGCCTCACTCCTGTTTATGGCTAAATAATATTCCCCCTTGCAGCTTTGCTTCTCTGTTTAACCCAACCTGCTGATGGACATTTATGTTGTTTCCACTTCAGGGTATTCTGAATAGTGCTGCTATGAATATGGCACAAGTTTTTGTGTGTATGCGTTTTCATTTCTTTTGAGTGTGCATCTTAAACCTTTGAGGAAACACTAAACTGTTTTCTGCAGTGGCTTCTCTGGTTTACATTCTGGGTGGTAGTACATGAGGTTCCAATTCCTCTCATTGTGACAAGACCAGTTATCTTTATTATGACCATCCCAGAGGGTATGAAGCAGTAGCCCATTATGGTGTGAAAGCAATTTAACCATGAACAACACCACAGATCTGCAGAATGACCATCAGACCACATGCTAAACAGGCATCATGGAGGCTAAGTCAAGACGCTGTGATCCAAGATCTGACCCAGAAAGAGAAATATTGGGATAGCAGCTGCTGGAGGAGCCAGTGCTGTGTAGAAAGACCTGACTTCCACACGGCACTTTGTTCAGGAGACTGGGCAGCTCCCTGCAGGTTCTGGGAAGTCTGGAGAGTGGAGGTGTGGACCAGGCTAGGAGAGAAGCTGCCGGCATCAAGACAGGAGCCAAAGCCCAGCCCAGGGCCTGCCTCAGACATCTCAGAGTCCAGCAATGGGTAACCAGCACCTGCCATGTCCCTCTTAAGCAGAAACTTGGGTCCAAGGGCCCAGGGGAAGTGGGAAGGAGTTCCGGGTCACACCACCACTCCCTTCCCACGGCCGCCTCAAGCCTGCTGGAGGCAGGAGGAAGGACAGCTTCCAAGTGGCCATCAGGAACCCTGCAGGGCCCAGGCTACCCTGCCAAGCAGACTCAGGATGTACTTCAGCCACATGAACCATTCACTATGGACAAGCAGAGGTTTTCCCACAGAAGGAGGTAACACAGTTAAAATTAAATCCATTCCTTTTTGCTCCATGGATTTTCAGTTCTCAGCATGTGTTTTCCACTATGAACTGGGGTACTTACTGCATTAAGAGGAGGGGACACCACTCAGAACCAGGGGCTCCCTGCTTGGGGGAGGGGGCTTTAAATTAAATTCTTTGGATTCTTTAGCTAGCAATGGTCATGAAGTTTCCACTGAAACAGGAAGTCCCCAAAGGTCCTTTCCTAGGTCAGGAACCTGGCTTGAGGGCCTAGAACCCACCATTCGGCAAGAGAGGATGACGCAACATTAAGAGAAATCTCTCTAATAAAAGAAGAGAATATAGCTTGGAGAGAAAGTCCCAGAATTCAAGAGCAGGGCTCCCCCCCCGCAAAAAAAAAAAAAAAAGAAACACCAGCTAAGCAAGGTGTAGTGATGAATGCCTATTATTCCAGCACTCTGCAAGGCTGAGGCAAGAAGTTGCAATTTCAAATTCTACCTGGGAAAGTTAGTGAGAAACTGTCTCCAAAAAAAAAAAAAAGGTCTGAGGAATGTACATCAGTGGTAAAGTGCCCCTAGATTCAATCCTCAGAGAAGAAGGAAGAAGGGATAGAAGGAAGGGAGAAAAAGAGAAAAGATTGGAAGAAAAGGAAAGAAGGAAGAAGGGGAGGGAGGGATGGATGAAGGAAAAAAGGGAGGGAAGAAAGAAGGGGAAAAGACAGAGGCTGAAAAAACCTCCAGGGCAAAGGCTCCTGAAACCAGCCAGTGACCCATTTTCCCCTGGGAACTCTGCAGCCTCCAGGCAAAGGAGGTGGTGGTTGAATAATGGGGAGATGCAGCAGGACCCAGGGCACCAGCAGCCCAGGAGGACAAACACCAGGTGCAATGGACCATTCATGACCTCTACCAGCCATGGGCACTTCAGCCCTGGTTATATCAAGGACAGCAGCCCACATCCAGGAAGGCAGGCAGGAAAGGACTCATGCACACATAACAGCTTGTAACCTCACAACTGCTCCTAGGGTGTGAGAAGGACCGCTCTTTGGGTAGTTCTCCTTGGGACAGAGGAAGCAGGTGTTTCACAATGGCTTTCTGTTTCATTGTTAGGAGGAAGGTGGTGAAAGAAACAGGGAAATGGTCTTGTACCCAAAATACTGCATTTACCTGAAAGAGGTCATTGTAAATGAGGAAAGTTACCTTGTGTGGTATGTGTAGCTGTGGTTTCCTACTGAGCAGTCAGTGAGAGAACAGAAAGGGGCTATCTTTATTCACCACCATTCCCCTTGGTTTCAGGGTCGGGCCTGTAATCCTAGGACTGTAAACCAGAGCCCAAGAGGACATTTCCTGGCCAAGGAGCTCCTGGGATGGAAATCCCAAGACTGGCTTCATCAATGGCAGACTTAGCACCACCCAGTGGCAAGAGGTGGTCACTCCCAATCTAGGGGCTGAAAAGAACAGCAGAGCCTCAGAATTTTAGTGGAACACCTTAGGTCTGGCCACATTCTACAGCCTCAACCCCAAGCTGGGTTCCTCTCCAGTGTTACTGTCCCAGCCATGGGAGATTGGACCCCACAATGCTGCCTGGGCTTTGATCCACGAGTTCTTCTAAATGCTTTCCCTTAAAAGTTCAGGCTGTCTGTCTTCCCCTTGAGGGTGGGCTGGATTTTGTGACCTACTTCTAATGACTGAACTATGGCAGTGGTGAATGAACATTAAGTCCTGAGACCAGGTCACAAAGACCCCACTGTCTCAGACCACTTACTCTCAAGGAAACCATCTGCCATGTTGGGGGCCCTTCAAGCAATCATACGGGGGAAGTCCTTGTGGTAGGAAGCTGAGGCCTCCAGCAACCAGCAGAATGAAACCAGGGGCTCCTGGGTGTAGCCACGGCAGTGAGTCATTTTGGATTGGGGTCATCCGGGTCCAAATCTTCAATGATAGCAGCTGCCTGGGGCTGAAATTTTGATTTTGAGAAAAACCCTGTACCTCCCACCTGCATGGCCCCTTGAATTCAGAAGATGAAAACAGTAAGATAATGAATATTTGTTTTCAGTTGCAGAGTTCTGGATAATTTGTTACACAGCAATGGATAACTAAGTCACCAAGAGTGGGATCTAGGGTGAGGAACTGTACCTCCCTGGGTGCCGGTGTCTCCATCTACAAAATGGGGGTGACAGCACCTGTTAGGGCACAGTTCTCTTGGCCTTTCACGCTTCTGCATGTCCTGTGAAGACAGCCCCGGCTGCTTTAGTTCCTCCCCATCTCTTCAGGAGATCTGTGCTGACAGGCTTGGATGACAGAACATCCTCCCTCACCTTGGGGCTTCTAGGCTCAAGGTCCTTTCCCTGTAATGCCACCCACTGTGGGCATCACCTGGCCCTTTCCATGTTACTCTGTGAGACTGGGGCTTGAGGACCCAGTACAGGAAACTAATGGCATTCTGGCTCCTTCCACTGCGGTGAGTGATGCAGTCCTTTGTCTCTGACCCAAGAGTCTCCTGTCTCAGCCAGGGCCAGGCTAACCCAGTGTCCTGTGAGGAGGTAAAGCACCTGGCGTCACAGCTCCTCGCCCAGCTAACAGCATTTGGTGACTGTTACCTGTCATTCTTGCTGCAGCCATAAAAACTCACCTTTGCCACGCTCATTAGTGTTGTCCTCTTCATCCTCCTCCTCCTCCTCGGACACGGCATCTTTTACAAACATCTCCATGAAGCTAGTGTTGTTATCATAGACCACACAGTATTTCACACACTCCAGGTCCACAGATTCCGGGATGAGGTACTCACCGCCCTTCTAAGGGAAGCACACAGAGGCATGCTGCCAGGCGGTGTGCTGGAGCAGGCATTCCCAGCACACTGCATCAGAAGGTATTTGGGGGCTGGGGATTTAGCTCAGTGGTTCTGCCATCTGCCTTGCAAGCGCAAGCACCTGAGTTCAATCCCTGGTACCAAACACACACGCACACACGCACACACACACACATACACACACACACACACACACACACAAAGTATTTGGGGCAAGGACTGCTCCTTCCCCTGTCAACATATAGGCTGAAAACATCAAGAGTGGCCAGGACAGGGACAGGGCTGAATGGGGCTGGCACAGAGGTAGGTGCCTGACCAAAGAGAAGCTGCCCTATCAATGGGCCCACAACCTCTTGGGTGCCCTGGTGTCAAAGTAACTATGCCCAGCTAAATCATGATATCCTGTTTCTTGAGAGGGAACAAATCTCAATTCCTCATTAGAGAGTAGTAAGCAGCAGGGATGAGTAAGCAGAAGTCGTGAGCAAACAGATGTCAGGAGAGGACTGCAGAATTTAATATAAGCCCTGCAAGAGCAGAGGCTTGAGTCTGTATCAGTCACCAACACATCCTGAGCTTCTAGACAGTGTCTAGTGCATGGCAGGCATGAAGATGGTTAAATGAATGAATGGTAAACAGACCGTGAGGTAGACAGGAGTTAGTGAAAGGTAGTCAGGGAGTGGCTAAATCACAAAAATGTGGATCACAGGGCAAGAAAAAGAGTTGCTTAGGTGATGGGGTCACTTGAGGAAGGGGATGAGGTCACCTAGGGAAAGGATGTGACCTCCTGGTACTTGAACTACTCAGGATTTTAACAGATGTTTTGGAAACTGAGGACCCTGGCTGGACATCTGAGAATCCCCACTTGCTCACAGTGCTCCCCATAATCCATGACTAAGGGAAGCCTGAGCTGATGCTGTTCCTGGCAACCTGGTCTAGCTGACAAAGAGGCCTCAAACCAACAAGAAATGCCTAAATCGGCCCGCAGGAGCAGAAGGGTGACACGGAGTAGGAGGCAACTCAGACCATGCAGAAAGGCACCAGGTGGACAAGCACTGTGAAGTGCGCCAGGCAAGAGGAGTGGCTTCTGGCCACTTACTGTAGCCAACAGATACATACTGAGCACTTACCACATGTCAAGGACTGGCTGAGCCCTTGCCATACAGTGACTGGAAAAGCAAATGGGTTGCTGTGCTCAGAACAGAGTCTCTGTGGCCCAAAATAGCAGCCACTGAGACCAGATTGCAGACAACATGGATGTAATACATGCCACCAATTTACCCAGGGCAGGAGCCAGGGCCACCCACACATGGAGGGACTTACTGGCATATTTCAATACATACCTCAGGACTATGTTCTGAGACACCCTCTGTGGACACCTGAATCCACACATAATACCAAGCTCTACATCTACATGTACATATCTATGGTAAAGGTTAATGTATAAATTCCACTGCCTGGTTGGAAAGACACGCCCTTCTCTAGTTCCAATGCTGATTGACTCAGTTTCCATCTCAAGCCAGAGATCTGGCTATTATTTTAGGGACCACCACCAGAATTCCACAGATTAAGCAGAGAGATGAAAAGTTCCCCTCAAGAAAGGAGGGCTGTGGCCAGGAAAACAACAGTTATCTGTCATACCCACTTTGCGGGGAAAAAACACTAACACATCAAACCCCATGCCTGTAATCCCAGCACTCTGGGAGGCTGAGACAGGTGGATCACAAGTTCAAACCCAGCCTGGGCTGCTTAGAGACTTAGTGAGACTCTATCTCAAAATTTCTTTAAAAATTAAAAATAAAAGGCTGGAGATGTCACGTCACTCAGTACAAAGACTCTGAATTCAATCTCCAGCACTGCTCTTTTTTTTCCCCCCCTTTGGTACTGGGGATCGAACTCAAGTCCTTACACTTGCAAGGCAGTCACCAGAACCACTGAGCTAAATCCCCAGCCCTCCAGTACTGCTTTTTTTAAAAAGTACAAATTAATTTAAAATGTGTTCCAACTCCAAAAAATGTTAAAATAAGGCTGGGCGTGATGGTGCACATTTGTAATGCCAGCCCTCAGGAGGCTGAGGCAGGAGGATTGCCATGAATTCAAGGCCAGCATGAGCTACATAGTGAGATCCTGTCTCAAACCCTCCCCACCAAAAAGTTACAATGTGGAGGAAATAAGTGAAAGGAAAACCAGTAAGGTAGGATCATTCAGGTGCTGGGTGACAGCAAAAATGTGTCAGAGCTGGAGCCAGAGAGGGGGGCTGTGAACCCTAAGTTGTGAGGGTCCCTGAAGGCCTCAATCTGCTAACTGGAAAGTAAGGGAGGGAAAGGAAAGAGATCGGCCTGGATGAGAGGTTCTGAGGGACAGAGGCAGAGAGACTGCCTGCTTCCCAGACCTTGGGGTGCTGCCAGAACCTAAGGCACACAGAGCTGAGCTGAGAACTGAGGCCTAGGCTTCAAGGAGGGCTCAGAATCAGAGAAAGGCCTGAAATGAGGGTTAAGAACTCAAGTACAGAGCCAGAGAATTGAAATTCCAAGGAGACTTAAAGCAGAAAATGACAGATTGAGATGAGGAACAGGGCATTAGGCAGTAAGTTTATTCTGGAAAAATACTTAAGCCAGGGCCCAGGGTCCCTGCTGAATTACATGCAGAAAAAGGGCCAGAGGTAGAGTGCACACAGCTCAGGGGTACGGGAAAAGGGAGGACGAGGGAATTTTCAAGACCAGATTTTAGAAGCAAACTTGACAGGACCCCTAATTACATGAGGATAGTTGAAGTTGTGAACTTGCCTGGAATCTCCGCTAAGAAACTATCCTGACAGGAGAGAAAGAGCAGCAGATATCTTCAGACAGCACAAGAAGAAAATAAAGCTGAAGCAAAGGGACAAAGAAGAAATGGGAGAAGTAAGCAAGATGCTCAAAGCCAAGGGCAGACTATGCCCAGGACTGCAGAGGCTGCCGCTGCAACCACATGAGGGGCGGATGCCCTACAGAGAAAGGGGCCTGACCACAGAAGGCAGATGGCACCTGGACACAGGGCGCTGTCCACTGCCGGAATGAAGACAGGAAAACAGGAGGGAAGGAAGGGAAGAAAAGGAGGGGCTTCCATGTTTAAGTCTATTAAATACCTCCATGGTTTGGAGTCTGCTCACAGAGGAGAACAGAAGTTCCATGAGGGTGGGGACACTGGACTAAGGACACCTTGTACCCTGAGATACCCCCAGGCCTGGTACAGCACGGAATGATATCAGTGTTTGCTGGGCAGGAAGTGTGAAGGGTGTGGAGGACACCATGGTGGAATTACAGACAACAGTGCAATCCCTGCTGCCCAGTGTCCCAGGAAGGGCCACCTCAGGCCGGAGCATGACACCTCCCACTCCTTCCTACCCTCTTGCCCCAGATTCTGGGACTCTGACTCCCTGCGTACCTTCTTCACGCGAAGAGCGGTGATCACGTGGCTCTCATCATACTCCCACTTGGAGCGGACATCTGGAAAGGAAAGGGCTTCGTTCAGAATTGGATTTAAAAAGGAACACATGACCAAATGACTCAGAGAACTCTCCTGTCACAATACATTTGCTTGGCCAGAGGTGACAGCTGTGGTCAGTTTGAATGCTGAAGTCTGTAGTCTCCTCACTGTGAGCTGCTTGCTCCTAAACACCCTGCCCATCATACTTGCAACCACACACCCCATTAAGGGGCAGCGAGACTGTGGTTTTGAGTTAGAAGTAAGAGTTTTCTGAAGTCTAAAAAAGGGGGATGCAGGGGATATTACTGCAAAGGCAAACTGAGCTAGGTGCCCAGTGAATTTTAGATCCCAACTCAGACTCTAGAAAGCATGAGCTGACATCCTCACAGTGCTGGTGTTGGCTTTCCTTACAGTTGGGAGGAACACGGAACAGGAACTTAGCGTAATGCAAAAATTTTTAAATCTTCGAGATCTCTCCCTTATTTGTGGGAAAAGGGTGAGGTAAGGGGTTAAAAAAAACTTTCCACAAGAAACTGAAACCAGGCCTGTTTTATGCACAAAAACTTGTTCCACTGAAATTTTGAGGGCTTAGGATAAGTCACAAAACCTTTCTGTAGGGACACCTTCAAAGCTCCTATGAAAAGATGAACTCACAAACAAAAATTAAGAACCACGTGGGTATGGAGAGTCCAGAGACCCAAAACAGCCAACTCAGGAAAACAAACATGTAGTACTAACACTACCTAACCTCAGCACTCACAAGGCTACATTAATCAAGACAATGGTGCTGGCAAAAGAAGAAACGCTGCTAGAACAACTGGACATCCACAGGCAAAAGATACAGATCTGACACCCTTCACAAAAATTAACTTAAAAGGGATCATAGACCTCAATTCCAGAACTCAAATGCCAGAACTCTGGAGGGCTGAGGCAGTATAGCAAACATCCCTGCCCAGTACTAGAGGGCTATGAGTGGCACGTGCTTCCTGCCTTCCCTAACTCAGCTATACTGT
Organism: Fukomys damarensis; assembly: GCF_012274545.1. Lineage (NCBI taxonomy): Eukaryota > Metazoa > Chordata > Mammalia > Rodentia > Bathyergidae > Fukomys > Fukomys damarensis. Next base: position 17,848,220 of record NW_022900929.1, on the reverse strand, counting down.
TTTATATCAGGAGTCAGACCAAAGCCCTGTGTGACTCAAACGGGCATGTCAGCTAGGAGAGCTGGGCTAGCACTGCTCCTTTGCTAATGGCTGTCACCGAGGCCTAAATCCTGGTCTGTGAAGTGCCAGGGCCCTGCTGAATTACGTGCAGCTGAGGTCAACGTGACCGCAGTTAAAACCCTTTCCCCTGAATTATAGCTTCTCACTGACCTTGTGGGTTGCTTGCTAATTGCACCTGGTCCCAGTACCAGTTTCTTCTATCCTAGCAAGATAAGCAGTGCCGACTCCCTAACAGCCTTGCCTGGCGCCATCATGCCAGGTGTTCAGCATCGCTAGATGCCTTCAAAGCTCCCTAGCTCCCTATTCCTTCTCATGATTGTATTCAATAAATACTGGATGTGCTTGGGAGCCTTGTCTTTGCTGCCATCAGCAGCATTGGCCAGGAGCTTAGACTCAGCTTCACTATAAGTCTCGCTCTGTCTGTTCTTTAACCTTTAGCTGGTGATGTGGTGCCTCACAGGAGGCTGGGACCTACTGCAGGAGTTTCCAGAGATGTCCATTTCCCCCAACCCTTACAAGACAGGAGTATCACAAGCTTGTCAGCAACTTAGTGAGATGATGTCTCAGAATTAAAAAAAAAAAAAAAAAAAAAAAAAGTAGGGATGTAGCTCAGTGCAAAGAAAGGCTCTGGGCTCCAACTTCAGTACTGGGGAATGAATGAATGAATAAATGAATAAATAAATAAATAAATGTCCTATAAGATAACCTAGGAGAAAATCTAGATGAGGTTCTAACAATGACTTTTTAGATACAACACAGAAAAGGCTCCAAACCATAAAAGAAATAATCCATAAGATGAACTTTGTTAAAATGTAAAGCTTCTGCCAAGAAAATGAGAAGGGACTGGGGATATAAAACAAACCCCAGTAGAACCCAGGTGACATGAACGCTGACTATGGAGAAGATAACTTGTAGTGCAATAGCAGTTCCAAACTAAAAGCTGGAGTAGAACGTTTTTTTCTTTATTGAAAAAATTAGAGAAATTGAGCTGGGTGTGGGGTTCGTGCCTATAATTCAAAATGGATTTAAGACTTTGAAAGAAAAAAAAGGCTTCAATGTAAGACCTGAAACTGTAAAGCCACTAAAAGGAAATATAGAGGGAAAGCTCTTAATATTGGTCTGAGCAATAATTATTTTTTGAAAGTGACACCAAAAACACAAACAACAACAAAATTGACAAAGGGGACTGCATTAAACTAAAAAGCTTTTGCACTGGAAATAATCAAAGAGTGAAAAGACAATCCACAGAATGGGAGAAAATATTTGCAGACAACATGTCTGATAAGGCTACATGTATTCAAAATATATAAGGAACTTGGGCCGGGGATTTAGCTCAGCATTTCGGTGGCCTGCCTTGCAAGTGTTCGATCCCTGATACCCCCCCAAAAAATATATATCTATATCTATATATAGCAAAAACCCCAAGTTATACAAATTAACAAACAGGCTAAGGACACAAATAGATATTTTCCGAAACAAGATATACAAATCACCAAAACAAGAAGTTGCTCAACATCACTAACCAGGGAAATGAAAAATCAAAAGCAAAATAACATTATCACTCACACCTATTAGATTATTTTCAATCAAAAGATAAGTGTTGGTAAGGATGTAGAGAAACTAGAACCCTTATATGTTGTTGGGGGAATGTAAATAGGTACAGCTGATAGAGCAAACTTTGGTAAATAATCTAAAATCCTACAAAAAGTTAGGAAAATATAAAATAACTTCTGCTGTCTCTTAAAGCAATCTGCTTTGTTTAGTTCAAAATTAACAGACATCGGAGGCACTGACCATGAAATGGGACATCTGGATCCATCCCTGACCTTGACCACCCCGCTCCTGTGCACTAGAATAGATAAATCTTAAGGTAAACTCCCTAACTACAAGGTATTGTTACATCTGGGTTAAAGTTAACTGTCTTGTTACTGTAATTTGTACATGGGCAATGTGAACAAAGGCAATGAAATGTAACCACCTGAATGAGATCAGAGCTGTGAAACCTATAAAAGTAGAAGCTGCAACCCAGTCAGGGTCGGTCACGGGCACTGCTTTTGTGCGATCAGCCTTTTGCTGACAAAATAAACTTTTTATTATTTTACTTCCATTCTACATCTCTGTACATGTCATTTACCAATTCCTTCCATAATACAGCCATTATGAAAAGCAATACAGAAATTTCCCCACAAAATTAGAACTAGCACCACAATATGACCCAGCAATCCCACTTCTGAGTACACAGGCAAAGGTAAGCAAATCAGTATCTCAATGAGATATCTGCATTTCCATGTTCACTGTTATATTATTCACAAGAGCCAACATATGAACACAACCTAGATGTCCATTGACAGATAAATGGATAAAGAAAACACAAGATACAGAGAGATATAGATAAGCATATGAGTATCACTCAGCCTTTTAAAAAAAAGAGAGTGGGCCAGGGATTTAGCTGAGTGGTGCCACAACCTGCCTTGAAAGCAGAAGGTCCTGAGTTCTATCCCCAGTACCAAAAATAAATAAATAAATAATAAAAAAAGAGAGGCTTGGACATGTGGCACTTGCCTATAATCCCAGCACTTTGGGAGGCTGAGTCAGGAGGACCACAAGTTTGAACCCAGCCTGGGTAAACTTAATGACTTAGTGAAACCCTGTCTCAAAATAAAAAATCAAGAGCCTGAGGATGTGGCTCAGTATGAAGTTCCTGGGTTCAATCCCCAGTACTACCCCCAAAAAAGAGAAATGACCCAATAGAAAAACAGAGAAATACAAATAGGTTCTTCACAAAATAGGAAACCAAGATGATCAATAAACATACAAAGATGCTCAATACTATTAACTGTGGAAATGAAAATTAAAGCACCATCACATAATTTTATATGCATCAGATTAAAACAAATATTAAAGGCTGGCAAAGCTAGGTTTTTTGTTTGATTTTTTTTTTTTTTTTGGATGGGAGTATAAAGTGACACAATCCCTTTGCAGGCTAATTTGATGACAAGTTAGTAAAGTTGAATTTGTCACCTTGCAATCTCATTTGTAGGTATATATATTGAAGAAACTTTTGCACATAGGAATAAGGCAAGATTTGCAGAGTTGTTCACTGCATCATTGTTTATAATACAACACAATGCAAGCAACATGTTGCAATCAATTGGGAACAGATACAAATCCCAATTAACAGTTAAAATAAGTTAAGTAGATAACACATACAGACATGGGAAAACTAAAAAAATATGTTTTTTGACAAAAAATAAAAAGGCAAGCACAGCGGTACAACCTGTAATCTCAGACATGCACTGTGGGAGGCTGAAGCAGCAGGATCACAGGTTTGAACCCAGCCTAGACAACTTTGCAATTAGAGAGACCGTCTTAAAATAAGAAATAAAAAGGTCTGAGTATGTAGCTCACAGCAAAGGCCCTGGTTTCAATTCCAAGTACTACAAACAAACAAAGCTGTAAAATGAATGGACTTAATAGTACCATTTGTATAAATGTTTAAACCACTTATTTTGGGGGGATACCTGCATATGTAGCAAAAATGTGAAAATACTGAAGCAATTATCTATAGGGAGAGAAAAATGCAATCATAATGAGGTACAAAAGAGGGGTATATCTGTGTTTGTAATATTTTATGCCAAATCTGAGTAGATGTACAAGGGTGCCCATTATATTACCGCACATGATGTTTAAAATAGTTAATTAAAACAGTAACAAGAGGACTAGACCAGTCTTTAAGAACTTCTGGAGCTAATCTAGGATGATTTCCAAGTTGTATACTATAACAATAAAAAGTAGCATCTGAGCCAACGAACATAGCAGCTTTCTACAATTTGTTAATCTGTCAAAAATAATGCTGTTTGCGTGCTTACTTTTGTACTTACCAAATAAACAGAGATAGTTGGGTTCAGTTAATCTGGATAGTTTTGTGACCTGATTTAAGATGTTGTAAAGCTCTGTTGGTTCACAAAAAACCAAATCAGCCATCCTAGTGGGAAGAATGAACAATGCACAAGTTTAACATGCCTCTTTCTAGGTAAGACGAATGACCACGAAATAAAATACTGAATCAAACACTTCATAGCACAGATTCAAACTTAATAATCAAGAAGCCTTCAAACTTTCATAGCGAAATGTGTACAGAGTAGAATAAAACACTGAATACAATATATGGAGCCACACAGAATGACTGAAAAATACAGTGAACATTAAACCATTTTGAATGTATTATTGTAAAAGACACACTGCCGTTAAGCCCCCTTAATATGTTCCACTTTGCTTTGAACACATTTACCCCAATGTCATTGCCACTTTCTGAAGCAGTTCTGGAAGCTCTCTTTTGTGTCTTCATGAGGTGTGATTAAAAATATGATGCATGCTGCTGCAAGTGCCGTCCAACAGAAAAGCAGGCTTGTAAAAACATTACTGTGTGTCCTTATCCACCCTGTTCACGAGGTCTAGCACTGTGTGACTTCTGGCTCTTCTGCAAAGTCAAAATGACCATGAAAGGAAAACATTTCAAATCAATTCAGGACATCAAGGCAGTCACAACAGCACAACTAAAGATATTCACAAAAGAGAACTTCCAGAGCCAGGGATTTAGCTCAGTGGCACCATGCCTGTCTCACAAGTGCAAGGTCCTGAGTTTGATCCCTGGTACCAAGAAGAAGAAGAAAAAAGAGGACTTCCAGACTGTTTTTACAAAGTGACGAGAATGACTGGATTAAATGTGCTCAAAGTGGGGTAGGGAGTCTTTTGGAGGGGATGAAGAGCAACGTGACTGCCACCTGGACAGAAAGCAGGCTGGGCGAGAGGGAGCAGGGAGAAGGGGTGAAGAAAAGAACATTTTCTTGGGAGCAGAAGTGACCCCATCCCCTCAGTTAAAGGAGCCTGGTTGGGCAGCAGCTCAGAGTGGTGAGCCATGATATGGAGGAACCTCAGAGGCTGAGCTAAGGATTGTGACAAAGTCAGACAGGGAGTCATCCATGTGTTCAGGGGTGGGCTCTGGTTCCTGAGGGCAGAGCTGAGCTGCTCCAGGGATGTAGATTCCTTGGCAATTTCTAGAAGGGTTAGACCTGCATCTTTCAGAGGGAGGCAACAGAGTGTAGAGCAGAGCCTCTGGAGGCCAGCAGTGGGCAGGTGGGAGAGAAGCTGAGTCTGGGGTAATCTTGCTCCAGTCTGCAGAGCAACCAGCATGGTGCTCTAGGAAAGGTCAGCCTCCTCAAGACCTTGGTTCTCAGCTCCCCCACCTCCCAACATCCATCTCAGCCTCCACGTGGACCTTTCCTGTTGGTACACAAGCATCCTCTTGTCCCCATGACATCTCTGGTCCCTTTTAACAAGGTTTCTCAAACATGTCTGTTCACTGGCTCCACTCCCTAACTTTCAGTAGTGTCGAATTCTTAGGTCTCAATCCTGGCTCTGCCAGTTAGTGCCAGCTTCCTGACTGAGGAATAATTAACCTCACTATACCTCAGTTTCCACCTCTGGAAACCTGGAGCAATAATAGTATTGGCCCTTCTATAAAATGAGCATAAAATACCTGCCTGCTGCATGGGGGCTAATGAAGTTTCCCAGGAAAGAATTCTGAGCAGGGAGGAAATGATCAGCAAGAGTTACCTACTGAAGTAAACTTCTACCCCTGAGCTTCTGACCCCAGTAGACCATAAACTGGTCTCCTTAAGGTCAGCAAAAGGGTCCCTTCTCACCTAAACCATTAGTCACCCTCTCTGTGTTCAAATGACTCAGCTTCTTCCAGCAACGGAATGAGGTTGAACACTCTCCCTGCTCCAAACACACTCATTTCCCAGGACTCCACATCATTCTAGCTTCCCTCCTCCCAGTCAAGTTGCTCTCCGGTCTTCTTTTCTCACTCTAGGACCAGGTGTCTTAACCCCAGTGCCACCAACATTTGGAATCAGATAACTTGTTACTAGGGGGCTGGCCAGAGGATTGCAACATGTTTACCAACATCCCAGGCCTCCAAGCAGTACAGGCCAGTAGCAACCTCCCTTAGCTAAAACAGAAAGTATCCCAGACATTGTGAAGGGCCCCCTACAAGAAAGGGGGCAAAAGTGTCTCCAGTTGAAAACCACCACTCTAAGACCCAGTGTCTCTGTGCTTTACCCAGCCCTTGGATACCACTTACATCCCAACAACTTGCATGTTTTATCCCATGTAGACTTTCCCACTGCAGATCTACTTGAGTGCCTCACAGGCATCTCAAATATAACATGGCAAAACCAGAACTTTCAATGTCCACACCACCAGTGCCTGTTCATTTTTTACCCTTCTTGGTCTCAACAAACAGCATCGTTGGCTGTCCACCACCTGCTGCAGCCCAATCACCAGATTCCTCTTCCCCTCACCCTCTTCCATCCTATCTACAAGCTCTGCTTCCTCAATGGATTCCAAGTCCACCCAAGTCTTCCCTCCTGAGCTTCCATCCTAGTCCAAGATGCTACTCTCTTGCTCCTAAAGCTGCATTACTGTCCAGCGGGACTTCTAGCCTCCTGCTTTCTCTCTATACTGTAATCTTCACACAACAGCCAGGGTGATCTTTTTAAACAAGTGTCTTTGTTGTCACTTGCAGACTTCTGAACTCACAGTCTCCTTGAGGTCAGCCTCCTCCCACAAGGAAGTATGGTTTCTAAGAGCAGGCTCTACATGTCCTGTCCACTGCTGTTATCCTCACCTAGTGCCCAAGACTTATTGCAGCAAAGTAGTGTTCAATAAAACACTCAGAATACAATGTTAGCTGCCATTATTACCTTCACCAGTGGGGCCACATAGTCCTGGTTTTCCATGTGTGGGTTCCTAGGAAAGACTTCTTTCTTCCCTTCCACCCTGTCAGGCCCCAGGTCTTCTGCTTCTAAAAGCCCTGTGCCCAGGCCACTTTGGGTGTGATGAATAAAGGCAAGATATAGCCCATCCTCCCTGAGCCAACCTACAAGCTAGCTCCTAACCCATCTGGCCTAAGGCTCAAGTTCATCCTTCGCTTCCTCTTTTCTCCCCGACTCCATTTCCTCAAAGAGTAGCCAAGGGGTTATCTCGGAGCATCCAGGTAATCCAGGGCCAGGGATCGCTCCCTTCAGGCCCCTCTCCTCAGAGGGGGCACTCTCTGGTCAAGCAACAACTTCCCTTACCTGTGGTCCAAGCGGAAGGACGGGGCAGTTCCCAAACCTAACAGCATGATTCTGAGAGAGGGTGCACCCCTGTGAGCTGAGCTCAGGGGCACTGCCAGCCTTGGTGGGGTGAAAAGTAAGCACTAGTTAGTACCATTCCTCCAAAACCTGAGAAATTTAAATGTTCTAAGCTTCCCTATTTTGGCCTTAAGATTATGGTGCTATATTTTTACACAAAATGTAAAACTAATATGGGTGCCCTTTTGCCAAAATTGTTTACCTCATTGGTTTCCATTAGCAAGTTTAACTCCATTGATTTTTCCATATTTCACAATTAACCAATCCAAATTTTTTTCAATTTTGATGAACCACTCATTTTTTCCACTTTCACAAGTCTTTCTCATGTGAATTTTAACAACAAAAAAGCATTTGCTTCCTTAATGTTATCATATAAAATTTTGTGTGTAGTCTCTGCCACTGTGAGTTTCACTGGTGTTACTGGAAAAAATATCAAATCTCATTTTCTCAGTGAACTAGCCAAAAAAAAAAAAAAAA
>NW_022900929.1:17838312-17840362 GCF_012274545.1 Fukomys damarensis | reverse complement strand
GAAGTGAGAATGGCAAATTTAAGATGTCCCCCTCTGTGCTGGTATCTCAGCAGAGTGTAGCTCTTCTTAGACTCCCAGGGATTTTTTTTTTTTTCTTTTGGTAGTGGGGACCAAACTCAGGCCCTTGAGCTTGCGAGGTGAGGCAGGTGGCGGAACCTCTGAGCTAAATCCCTTGCTCCCAGGGTTTTTGGTGCAATTGTTCTTGCACAGAGATGGCTGGAGAGGGAGTCAGTTGTAAATTAGGACATCTTCTGTGGATCCAGTCTGAGGAGAGGTGAGAAAGATGGCTCTTCCTATGAACTGATCTCTGAACGACAAGCAATGGCATTCTGTCTGGACAGCAGAGTGTCAGCATGGGCCTTGTCCCTGCACACGCTTCACCCACCTGCCCTTCTTCCAGAGGCTTATGGGGCAGCCCTCTTACAGCCCACCCAGTCCAGAAGCAACTGGGCTGTGAGCTCGTGAGCAGGGACAAAGGTGAGCAGAAGAGATTCTCTGTTAGATTGCCAGAACCTAAGGGGAGCCAGCCAGATTGAGCTCTCTTCCCAAGGGTATGACCATGTCCAGGGCCTGCTATTCTGACAGAGGCTGGGCCTGACCTCAGTTTTCTCACAGGAGCTCTGGAACCCCAACTGCAGAGAATCCATGAGGACACAACTGGGGCATCTGCTCCTGGTGGAAATGAGGCATCACTAGATGTCCCTGGAAAAGCCAGGACACAAGCTTTACGTTGGGCTCCTGGCTTAGGCTGAATAAGGACTAGCAGGGCAAGAACTGGGTTCCACAGTCAACTCCACAAGTGCCTTCAGTCTCTGGGGGAAAATCAGGCTATTCCAGGATGGCCAAGGCTTAACCACATCAATGCCCTCACCATAAACTAAGGTAGTAATACATGATGGAAAGCTAGCGAAACATTCAACTGAGGTAACTATAAACTGCTAGCCCCGGGCCTGATAGCAGCTCAGGAAACAGAAGTTCCCTTACAACTCAAGCCCAGGAAGCAGAAAGGGCCATTCAGAGAAGCTGAGGTCTAAGACCAGCTCCAGAGATGACCACATCTATAAACCAGGGGAGCCTGTGGTGCCTGCCTGTGGTCAGGATCTTAAGGGATCTGGTGCAGGTTTTCCTCTATTCCAGCTTGACGCCTTCTATGTGGTCTGAACCCTAACAATGGCTGGATGACACACAGGTCACAGTACCCCCGAGCTTTGGAGGTGGCAGAAATGATCCTGAAATCTTAGTTCAGAGGGACACTAGGTTCCGTGGCATAAATGAAAGAGGAGCGATCGGGATGAGGTCAGTCACACAACCTCCTAACTTTGCCGTAGTTATTCTATGTCTCCATATTTTGGGAAAAATAGGTATGGCTAGAGGCCTAAACCCACCTGCCTACAACCCTGCCTTGTCTTAGACCCTGCTTTCACTTCCACTTCCTCAAACCTAGGTGGCCTGGTGACAAGCCTATGTGTGATACAACTGAGCTGTTGGAAGCTGTAACTGTCTCCCATGATGTCACCTGTGCTCACCTCCTCCACTTCTGTCTCTATACCCTGCTTGTCCCCTGCTCCTCGATTGGGGTCAGGTTCCACCTCTGCTTCTCAGCACTGGTCCTTGGCCCTGACCAGCTCTGTCCTCACTTCTCCACTTCAGACCCAGATCTGCCACCACTGGCAACTCTCAGCTCTTAGAAGCTCCTTGCTGGCAGCTTCTTGCTGCTCCTGCTGTGCCAATCCACCACCCCCTAATTGTCCTGTTGGGACAGGTCCTAGAAAGCCATACTCTTTTGACTTCATACAAGTTACAAGTGAAAGTTAAACCTATTTATCTAAATACAATTTTTTTAAAAAATATATATGTCCTAAGCCAGGAGCAATGGTGCACACTTGTTATGCCAGCACTCTGGGAGGCTGAGGCAGAAGGATCAAAAGTTTGAACTCAGGGCTGGGGATTTAGTGGTTCCGCTGCCTGCCTCACAAGTGCAAGGTCCAGAGTTTGATTCCAATACAAAAAAAAAAAAAAAAAAAAAAAAAAAAAGTTAGATCAGACCCTG
>NW_022900929.1:17797199-17838291 GCF_012274545.1 Fukomys damarensis | reverse complement strand
ACAAAAAAAAAAAAAAAAAAAAAAAAAAAAAAAAAAGACAGTTTGAACTCAGACCCTGTCTCAAAGTGAAAAATAAAGGGCTAAGGATATAGCTTAATGCAAAGGACTTGGCTTCATGCCCAGTATATAATAAGTAAATAAATAGGCAAATACATAAAATATATGTCCCCAATTTCCAATACCTAGAGCACCTAGAGAAAAAATAAATGCAACTTCTGTGCAAGGTACAATGATGACCATCCTGTCTAACTCCTCATTTTAGCTACAAGGACCTTAAACGAATGCCTGGGGATACTTGCTTTGAGTATAACTGGTATTGAAGAGAAGTTGGTATGTGTTTGTGCATTAATCCCAAATCCGATAGCCCATGGCTGGTATCTTAGCCCACCAAAAGGTACATCAGCCAGTACATGCAGATGTGTGAGGTAGGTTGAGAAGGATGTCAGTGTATACGATGGATTTGTAGATTTGTTTCATGCAACAATCAGGCAAAAGAAATCCATGGCAATAAAAATCAGGAAATGGTTGTTTTGGGAGATTAATGGCAAGGAGTATAAGGAAACTTCCCGGAATAATAAAAATGTTTCATAATTCATTTAGAGTGGTAGCTACAGTGGGAAAACTGTCAAAACCAAAATGAAGAGTTAAGACCTGTACATACTTTATTGGATGAAAAATGAAAGTTAGCAAAAAATAAAACTAAGCTCCCTATGTATATCTGTGTGTGTCCCAGGTGTAAATGTGCAGGAGTGTGTGTGCCCGTATGTTTAGGTCTATGACTTTGGAGTGGGGTACGCTCGTGGGCTCCCACACACAATTCCAAACTTCACCCTGGCCCTCATGGCCACTAGCTAATCCTTTTCTCATCTTTCCTCGCATTACCTCAGTGGCTGCAACTGTATCCAAATCTTCTCAACCCAACTTGGCTCCCCATGGAGCAGCTTTTCTCCTTGCTAATTTCTGCCTGGGAAGATTAAGGCCACTGGGTATGAACTGCCTTCCCCAACCCACTGCTCCCTGGTACCCATCTGTGCTTTCTTCCACAGTCAAAGATAGACATCCTCTCCCATCTAATGCTTCTCCTGCCCGCCCCCCTTCTCTGTTAGTGTCTCAAAGCACTTGTTAGCATCTATCCCCTTTGTCAGCATCTATCTCTGATTTCAAACATTCACAAGTCTCAGCTTTCTTGGAATAATTCATGAAACAAGAAATCCTATATCAGCTTGGCCTGTGCTCACTGAAGCTTTGCAAATACCAAGGGTGATGCCAGCCCCAAGCCAGAAAAGCTCAAGTCAGGCTGGCTGGTAGCAAAGCAGGAGAGGCAGCTGCATTTGAAATGGCCTGTACCCCAAACTGCCTGTTTCTTGTAGTCTAGATGTGGACCAGGCAGGAAAGGCCAACTACAGGCCATCTAAAAATGAGTTAAGGGGGCCGGGAATTTAGCTCAGCAGTTCGGTGGCCTGCCTTGCAAGTTCAAGGACCCGAGTTCAATCCCCGCTATCAAAAAAAAAAAAATGACTTAAACCAAGAGGGCCACCTAAAGGGACAATGGATCCATGTCAGGTGGCGGAGGATTCCAGAAACCAAGGGCACAGGGAAGCATTGAAAGCCAAGACTGAGATACAACCATCTAGGTCAAGTGAGCTGCAAGTAAAAAGAGATCACAAAACCAATCCATGGGAGAATCAGCCACAGATCCATCAAGCTCAGATGGACCAACTAATGCCAGATGACAAAAGCACCTTTCTTGTGCCATCCATACTTACAACCTCACTCCACCAATAATGGATGGGTCAGAAGCCACACAGTCCACCAAGGGTAAGGTGGAGGATCAAAGAGAAAGGATAAGAAGTCAAACTCTCTCTCTTTACACACAGGCGCTTGTAGAAGGTTGGTGGGGGCGGGGCTTTAAGTTCAGAGTTTTGAGGATTTTGTTTTTTGCAGCACTGGGGATTGAACCCAGGGCCTTCACACTGAGCTACATTCCCCAGCCCCTTTTAAAAATTGAGACAAGAAAAAGAAATTAAGACAAGGACTTGCTAAGTTGCTTAAATTGGGCTCAAACTCATGATCCTCCTGCCTCAGCCTCCCAGAATGCTGAGATGGCAGGCATATGCCATCACACCCAGCAAGCTGTTTTTATTTTTTAATGTGAGCAGGACATTAGTCTCAGTAGGTCTGTCCTAGTAACTATATGTCATCCAAAGGCAAGTGAAGATTTAAAGAAAGATCAGAGATGAAAATGTAACTCTAATGTACAGTTGCATTCTGCTAGACTGAGGGCCGATTTGCTGTTTAATGCCAGTTATGCATGAAAAGCACCAAGCAGAGTGCCTGCCAGGTGTCAGTGCTTGATACAACAGCTGCAACTGCATACTAATCTTGAGGTTTGCAGTGGGAAGGTTTTGCAACAATTAAGTTGTCTTTGATAGCTTGGGTAGAAGACTTGGAAGGTAGTGAGTCCCTCCTCAGTGCAGATGCTGAGATGGCAGGGATGCAGAGCCCAACTGGGAGTGAGTTTGAGAATCTGATTCTAGTTTCTCTTCCCAAGCTCAACTCTCCCCCTCCGCAGGAATGACTTTCATCCAGCCCTTGCCTCTCTCCAGTTTCAAACTCACATTTCTTCTTGGAATAACTCCCCATCTGTCCATCTGCCCACTAATATTTCCTTTTCGTTTTTTGATACAAGGTCTTGCCACATTGCCCAGACTGGTCTCAAACTCCCAGACTCAAGTAATCTTCCTATATCAGCCTCCCAAGTGCTAGGAATACACTTAGCCTATGTATGTTTCTACTCACACTCCCAGTCCATCCCCATCTTAAAATGGAACTCTGCTTTTTCTCTAGCCATCCCTCTTTCTACACAACCCTCAACCTCCCTTTCTGAATAAATGTACTCCTCTAAGCCTGATTCTCCACATCCTTTTCTTTCATTCCTCAACCCTACATGAGTACTGGGGATTGAACCCAGGGCCTTCACAAAGAGCTACATTACCCAGTCCCTTTTAAAACCTGAGACTCTGTTCTACCCTGAGGCCTCTTCCCACTAGCACCACCTTCTCCATTTCTATAGCCACCACCACCTCACAGAATAGTCTCCTAAACAATCAGCCTGCTCCCTGTTTTTTAACCCATGGAATCCTTAGCATTCGAGGTCAAATTCCCCTCAAACATAGTCCTAGTGCCCTCATAAAAGCCTCTCACAGACACTTGCTTTCCAAAGAATAAAACAGAAACTAATCAGTTAACATTCAGAGGCCCTGAACAACCTGGATTTTCTGACCTCATCAAAAACCAATGAACTAGGACAACCTACTTTTTGGATCCCCTTCTGTCTCTCTTAGAAGCTATCTTCTCTCAATAAATTCTTCCTACTGTTTTAAGCAAACAACTGAACACTCCCAAAATTCACTGAGGCCTATTCTGGGACCAGTCACATGTTGCCAAATAAAGTCACAGAGATGAAAATCATAGTTCCTGATCCCAAGGTGATCTCAGTTCTAGTGGCAAGATGATGTGTAAACAATTATCAGAGAACAGTGATAAGGCTGAGGAGATTATTTGTCTTATGTCCACATGTCAACAGAAATGATTTGTCCCCTAAACATAGGCCCATAGTTTCCTTAGGATTTTTCTTTGGGCTCTTTTCTCCTCTTTCCCTTCCCTTTGCCTGTACACTTCCCATTGTTAAAGACCCATGTGATAATCTCCCTTTGAGGCAAGGGATCTAGTCCTCTTCCAGAGTTGAATGTTCCCACTGGATCCCACCTACTGTCCCCGAGATGTCTCAGCTCAGATGGCTTGTCTTCTGGAAGGCCCTCTCCTACAGCCACCACCCATATTCTGGGCTACATGCAGCTCCTATGCTCCCACAGTACTGCAAAAATTCTCCCACTGTATCCCTTATCACTCTTGCAATTTACCTGCCTCTCTTACTAGGCTCCGAGCTCCCTGAAAGCAGAATATGTGTAGATCTTGTTCACAGGTGAAAAACTCAAGCCCAAGACTGAACTGGCACATCTTATGGGCTCACCAAACAAGCAGGAGGGAGGGAGGAAAGGTAAGGCAGCCATGGTGAGCTCCCTTCTGTTGACACGTTCTTTAGAGTTTAATGCTATTATTTCTACTCTTGCTTCCTCAAGCATTGTCCAGGCAGACCAAGTCACTGGCCCAGATAGGTTTTACATTCCTCTATCCACGCAGCTACATGTGGCACAATAATCTGCCCCACCTGACTAAACATTTTGAGGGAAATGATCGTTTTGGGGTATCTCTGTACACTCTGAAAATAGTGGGGGCGGGGGATAACCTTATGATAAACTTTAAGAACCTTTAAGAAGCTAAATGATAAACTCCTCTTAAGCAGGAATCCTAACTCTACCTTCTGTTTAGGTAGACTCTGAGCAAATCCGCATAAGCTCAGTCACGGTGTCTACTATAAATTACAAACAGTGGGACCGTGTTTGCACCACAAGTAGGTGAGGGACTAGATGACAGGGCAAGTTATCACCTCTGTAGGTCCTTCCTCCCTCTTAACAGAGGACTGTGGTCCTGTACAGCTCGTGGAACGGGGCCAGGCTCCAAGTCAGTGACAGTGCTCGCTATCACGGTGTTAGCGTCCCGCTAATTGTAACATAAGGAACTGCGGAACTTGAGTGAGGAAGGCACTGGCGGGTGCCCGGAAAAAAAATTGATATGCACCCCACTCCGGGACTCGCAGTATCTCTTCCCCCACCCCTCTTTGTGGAGCTCTGAGTCCCCGCCCGCCTCGCACCAGGGGCAGGAGGTGGGTTCGGCTGAGGTAAGGGGGCTCAGGTCCTGGACACATTCAGCCTGAACAGCGGCGCGACCTCGGCTGAGCTCGCCGTCAGGGTTTCGTCGGTCTTAAGCCCCACCTGCAACGTGGCTCCAATGTGCTTCGAGCCTATTACCAGTCCTCTTCCACCTCTCCGACACCAACGCTCCCTCCCACTGTGACCAAGGTTCCCCTACCCCGACCCTGAAGCAATATCCAACCTAGACAAACACCGTGGTTGCCAGGAGCGTTCCCTCTCTCCGCTTCCTCCCCCACAGCACGGAAGTGGACGCGATATCGCGAGACCCGGTAGTGGGCGGGCAGAAGCCGCGCTACTCTCGCGAGTCCAAGCGGTGAACAGCGGGGCAGCCCTGTGCAGTGTGGAGGTCGTTGGAGTCACTTGTTATCGGCCAGTTCCTGCACCTGCGGGTCCGCTCCCTGCCCGCTCTAGCCATGCTGTCTGTGTTCGCCCGGCCCGCCTGCGCCGCTCTCCGCCGCGGCTTCAGCACCTCAACGCAGGTAGGCTCGCGAGGGGTCCGGGCCGCGTGCGTCCCAGGCTCGCCCGCTCCTCTGACCCCTTGGCCAGCCTGGACTTGGACTGCACGGCCACCGGCACTGGCTGAAAGGCTGGCGCAATAGTTCAACCTTGACCCCCAGGCGGGCAGTGTGGAGGAAAAAGCCTGAGAGAGGAGCTAAATGGCCCAGCTTCCAAGGGAGTCCATTTAGCAGAGACTTTTCCGTTCACCCCAGGACCCTAGGAAGGCCTGCGCTTGCCCTGCACCCCTTCAAGGTTGAGAGGCCAGGGCTTCCAGGTTTGGAAGTAACTTAGGTCTTTATGCAAATTTCCATTGCTTTGTCATAACTAATCTTGCTCTTCTTGCAGCGTCCGTGAATTTTGCGTGAACAGGAGAAAGCATGTGTAATTTTAACTCCACAGAACAGGCAGACTGTATCAGTTACACAGTTATCTGGCCAGAGGATTAAAACTCAGCCTCCTGGCCTCTGTCAGTGAATCTTCCTACCCTCTAAGAGTTCGAACGTTCTGTTTCTTAAGAACCTTTTGAAGGGTCCACTGTCCTGTGAGCAGACTTGAGACTTCCCTGACCTGTTTTAATGGCGCGTGACTTGGCCATTTAAGGGACCCTTTAAGCTTAAGCTATTTTTAGCCATCTAGGAAAATGGTTCTCAAACCTGGTGTGTATCAGAACCATCCGAAACCAGGTAAATACAGAGGCCCAAACTTGTTGCTGGAAGACAAGACATGGGCCTCTGTATTTTCATCAAGTGCTTCCCATAGAACAGAAGTTTAAGAACCCAGGAGATTTCTGCATTAAATATCACATCCAAAGGGGAGGTGATTAAAAAGAGATTCCAAGTTTCATATTTAGGTTATGTCTTTCATTTTCCTGCACAATCAGTTCATAAAGAAAATAAAGTTACAGTTAAGAATATTGAGTACTGTATACTTTGCCAGTTGTGCTGGGTGCTGCAGGGGATTCTAAGATGAGTAAGAAGTGGCACCTGAGATGGGCCAAAAATGAGTTCTCTTAGGACAGGGAGAATTGGTGAAGATTGATGCTGAGGAGTAAAGAAAGACCAGGAGGAATGAAGTGTGGGTAGGGGGAGTGGTTGGGGTTTTTGTTTGCTGTGCTCGTATTGAACACAGGGCCTTGCACATCACCAGCTAGGACTCCAACCCAGAGGGATCACATTGCGATAGAGCCTTCGTGTATTCAACATACTTGTTGATGCTAGGCACTGGAAATAGTATAGTGAACAAAATGCAAAGTTCTTCTGACCTTTACCCTGTATTTTATTATTGTTCAATTACCCTTGTTATAAAGTATCAGCAATGAGTACAGAACAAAGTAAGGGAGGAGAGGTTGACAAGGAAACGATTTGCAGCTTTAGGTCAGCCAGTATATGTGACATTTGAGTGCAGCCCAGAAGGAAGCAGAGAGCATATCATATAGTGGTCCTGCCAGGGGACATCCAGGGTAGGGGCCCTGAGGACACCTGGAATGTTTGAGAATACCAAGAGGCCCCTGTAGTTCTAGAGAGGGCAGTGGCAGGAATGATGCACAAGGCCTTATAAAACTAGCATTTTCCCAGAAATGGGGCAGCCATCTGAGTTTTTTGAGCAAAGTAATAACTTCATCGTATTCTCAGTTTAATCAAATTGTCTTAGGTGGGGAAGAAAGGCGATTAAGAGTGGTGGTCTGGGTAATAGCTGTGGAGGTAGTAAAAAGTTACTGCATTCTGGATATTTTTTGACTATAGAGCCGTCAGGATTTGGTGATTTGATTAGATTAAAAGTAGGAGAGAGTGCAGAGTCAGGGATGACACCAAGGCTTGTGGCCTTGAGTTGGTATTTGCCAAGATGGGCAGAGGCTCCTGAAAGAGCAGGTCTGGGCAGGATAAAGATTCTGGAGCTTGGTTTTAGATGTGTTAAGTTCAAGATGCCAGTTGAGTATCCAAGTGGAGATATTGAGGAGGGAGCTAAATAAGTCAGAAAAGTAGACTTGAACCAACAATGCATTGGCCTCCAGGCCTTGGATTGCATATCCTCAACAATAAAAATGTGTAGAGCTCACCATCCCAGTAGATCTACTTCCACATATGTACTAGTACATGCATCATAATAGAATCACAGAAACATTTAGAAACAAACCATAACAGACTTACTTTTTTTGTTTTGTTTTGTTTTTTTGGTAATGGGGATAGAACTCAGGTCCTTGTGCTTGCAAGGCAGGTGGTGGAGCCACTGAGCTAAATCACCGGCCAGACTTACATTTTAAAGCAGCCGGGTTGTTGAAGAATTACTGTATATCCATTTTCAGAACAGTTGCTAAGCAGTGTGCCATTCCTCAGCCCAGTAAAGGTCAGCAGGTTTGGAAGACAGCTCTTTTCCAAAGACTTCAGGAACTAACCATTGTAAGCCCAAAGATTTTCCTTGTATTTAAAGGCACTGTAGAGAACCTGCTAGTGAAGATCATGTTTTTGCCACTATAAATTAAGTTGATAACTTAAGCAAACAAGAACTTTACCTCAACCCAGGGAAAGCAAAAAAATTGAGAAAGTTACCTCCCTTCTCCACCCCAGTTATGCTCACTTCATGTACTGTGTGGGACTGATTTACTTAAGAACCCTTGTGAGAGCACAAGTCTGTTACTTAGTAGAATTTAATTCTTTGTTAGACAAAAATAAAAACACAAATTTTGATCTTTTCATCCTTTTCCCTTCTTGAGGTTGTCTTGTGCTACCCACCTTGGAACTGCTATTCTGGTCAGCCTTGGAAGCCAGGCCAGTACGTGGCATGGGAGGAGCTTCTGTAGCTTCTGTGCAGGGGAGTGAATGAAGGAGGCTTAGAGTGTTAGTGATGACCCAGAGGTGGATCAGATACCTAACTAGAGGACAGAATGGGGATAGACAGGAAGAGCAGCTTGGGGTGATGTATGAGATGCCACTTCCTTCTTGTCCTGATTGGATGGCTCTGATGTGGGAGAAGGACGAAGTAGAAGATGATTCTAGAAGGCCAATATCAGCTGAATAGAAATGGTACTTGGTGAGAGGTAGGGATAGAAGGGACAGATGGACTTTTGAGTATGTGGGACCACTGGAATACTTAGCAGAACTGGTGTTGGAGGGCTGGAGTCTGGGAATTCCTAAGATGGGAGACAAGGTTTGGGAGTAATAACAGAAGACCAGACTGGGTGAGATTGCCAGACCTTGGGATTGGGTTGGTTCAGCTAGTTAAGATTTCTGGGAAGTCAGGGGTCCACCTTTGAAGCAACACTTAAAAGCAAGAAAGCTAGTCAACGGTGGCAGCCCACACATGTAATCCCAGCTACTTGGGACGCCAAGGCTGGAAGATAGCTTGAGTTTAGGAGTTTGAGACCAGCCTGGGCAACATAGTAAGACCCATTTTTTTTTTTTTTTTTTTTTAAGGGCTTAGTCAATGGTAGGGAAAGTTGTGTGAGACACTGGGTTTGATCCCCATCATCACACACAGAAAACATCATAGAACCTCTTTGAATTCAAATTTGGATTGGTTTTGGTTTTTGATAGTCAAAGGCTATCATTACCTAGGCATTGGTTATTATAGAGTGTACAGTCAGCCCTCCATATCTGCAGGTTCCCTGTTCACAGATCCAACCTCAGATTGAAATTTCAGAAGGGAAAGAAAGTATTATGTGTGTACTGAACGTGTACTACCTTTTTTTGTCATTCCCTAAATGGTACAATATAATAGCTATTTTCCTAGCACATAGATTGTATTTGGTATTATAAGTCACTCAGAGGTGACTTAAAGTACATAGGGAAATATGAAACTATGATGGGATTTTGGTATGGGAGTGCCCTGGAGCTGGCAGCTG
Source organism: Fukomys damarensis (assembly GCF_012274545.1). Taxonomy (NCBI): domain Eukaryota; kingdom Metazoa; phylum Chordata; class Mammalia; order Rodentia; family Bathyergidae; genus Fukomys; species Fukomys damarensis. The sequence goes on along the minus strand of NW_022900929.1, from coordinate 17,829,120 downwards.
TGCTTCTCTTCCAGCCCTTTTTCCCTCCCTCCATTAGATCACCTTACCAAAAAAGTAACTGGCAGGGGTCTTCACTCTTGCCACCCCTCATGTCTGTTGCTAGGGTCTCAGTTTGTTTAGAGTTTTTAACACTGCAGATTGAAGGTAAGGTTGTTATCAGTCCGACTGCCTGACTGATCACAGCAGCTCTTTTTCTACCTTCCCAGAAGAATGTTCGGAATTTGAGCCTGAGAGCTATCATAACATCTCTAGACAGAAGTGCTCCCCATTTGAAACGGGGCCTTTGAATTCTACCAGGATGAAACTGGTAGAAATATGACTGTGTCTAGCTTTGGCATCATTTTATTATTTTAGTATATGTGCTGCCGAAGCAAGCACTGGCATCACTTTAATAAAAGAAGCCCAGTGCCATATTTCACAGAACCGTTTTAGTGCTGATTCGGTCCTGAAAGTCATTTTTCTCGGCCTCTTTGCAGAACAATGCTAAAGTAGCTGTACTCGGAGCTTCTGGAGGAATCGGGCAGCCCCTGTCACTCCTGCTGAAGAACAGCCCCTTAGTGAGCCACCTGACCCTCTATGATATTGCGCACACACCTGGGGTGGCCGCGGATCTGAGCCACATTGAGACCAGAGCCACTGTGAAAGGTACTGGGCAGCCCTCCCTGGAAACGCCACTGTCTCTCCTGCAGATCCAAGTTGGGGAACAAGACCCTAGATAAAGCTAGATGTGTACACACCTGGGGGTTCTATATTCATTTCAGACTTAGATTTTACACACAATTTACATTTTGGACTTGGGTCTATGAAAATTTAAACAGCCGTGACTCAGAAAAACAAGACAGCGGATGGGGGATTCAGCTCAGTGGTTGTACCACCTGCCTCGCAAAAAGAAGGACCCGAGTTGGATCTCCGGTACCAAAAAAAAAAAAAAAGGAAAAGAAAAACAAGGTGGTCTAATGTTGCCAATTTTTACTCTCGCTAATTTGAAAAGTAGTATGAGGATGAGGAAGGGGAAGGGTCAGAGGTCCCTTGGGGGCAACAGATGGGGCTGCTCCTAGTGAGCCACAGGCTGCCTTTTGTCCACCCCAGTGCTCCCCTGGCCAGTGACGCCTTACAAGATCCACACTGCCTCATAGGAAAGTCATTCGAGGTTGCATATAATCACCTATCCTGCTTATTTGACCTTTACAACATAGTAACGTTTGTTCATGTCACCAAATTCATTCTTAAAATCATTTTTAAAGCTGATCTATAACTTTGTCGCCTATTTATTAGACCCTACTCTTGGCCATACTTGGCCTACTCTTGTTTATAAATTGTGATAAATATCTTTACATCTTACTTCTTAGAGTACTAAAAGTAGAATCGGTGGGTGTAAATATGTCAAAGCTTACTATAAAGTACCAGTAGCTGTGCAGGCAAGTTATAATTGTGCCGTCCCCCTGCTAACAGTGGGCAAGAAGACTGCATTCAGCCTTCCGCTGCTGTACATGGCTGGAGGTTGGCAGGCACGTTCGTGAGCCTTCCATGTTTCCTCTGACTTCACTTGTCCCTTTTCTGCGAGCTGGATGTGTGAGTTTCTCTGAGCACTTACAATAAGGAAAAAGTTAAAATCAGCAGATTTTGGACTTTGTAACAAATTTCCCTGCAGTCTTCCAAAGCATACTTTTGTCCCCAAGTAATAGGAATAAACAAAATCAATACCGATGCTTAGAATCCCTGATGATCGGCCCGGGACATCTTCACTTGTGGCCGTCAGTTGTGCTCTCTGTTTTGCTCTGACACCCACCCTAAGGGGTTTTATGAGGGCACCATTCTAACAAGGCCAGGCGTGATGTGGACCAGCGCATGCTGGGTTTGGTTTTGTAGAAACTGATGCATCCAATCTGAGGGGGGCTGCTCTTGCCACCCATTCTGTGGTGGCCGCTGTCACTTCACAGATCGGGCCCTGTAGCCCTTGCTAAGGCCAAGTGTGGGGTGTGCTTCCCAGGCTTTGTCCCTGAAAGGTGGATCCGAAACAATGTGATGTCTCTTGTTGGTGCTTTTCCTAGGCTACCTCGGACCCGAGCAGCTGCCAGACTGCCTGAAAGGTTGTGACGTTGTGGTCATTCCAGCTGGAGTCCCCAGAAAACCAGGTATGTGTTCCAAAGCCTTGCCTAGGACCTTCCTCCATGCTGGCTGAGAAAGAGGCTTTCTTTTCAAAGTGAACTTAATCCAGTCCCTCTGGTCCAGAAACCATGAGGGGCTCCCCTTGTCTGGGGGTCTGGGATCATGCTCAGAGTGGTATTTAAAGCCCAGCAGTGTCTGCTGTGCTCTTCTGAGCCCCAGTGTCTTGCTGTTCCCCATTGTACCTGGAACGCTCTTTCCTAAACCCAGCTCCACCCTGGGATTCCTGTTATTTCCATCTGATCTTCTCAGCCATCACCTTCCCAGCTGCCCTCCCCACTCCCCTACAGACTCTGTTCTGGCACTCGCCACCCTGGGTGGTTTTCCTGCAGGCAGTTGTCTAAAAAGGGAGCCTTGTTGCTCCTATTTAATTCCCATAGTAGTGAACACCCAGCCCTCAGCAGCTATTTGGAAGTCCTTGATGTTCTTCATGAACATCTTGTGCTGGATCGTTTCAGGCATGACACGGGATGACCTGTTCAACACCAACGCCACGATTGTGGCCACCCTGACTGCTGCCTGTGCCCAGCATTGTCCCGAAGCCATGATCTGCATCATTGCCAACCCGGTGAGTGCAGGCGGTAGGTGGTGCTGTGCTTGGCACTCCTAATTGGCAGCGGGAGCATATCACTGCGCTTGTGGGAAAGAAGCAGATCTCTGTGTGGGTGGGCATATTGGGTGCACTGAGAGGAGGTCCTGAAACGTACTTCTGCTCTATGAGAGTCTGAATGTAGATCTTCACTGACTGTGTGTCTGGGACAGCTCACCTCCCATCTGTCTAGTCTTCCTACCTGGAAAAGCATTCGTTCTCAAGGACCCTTCTAGCTCTGATCATGGCAGCCTATGGGCTCCTTTCTTTATTATAGTCTACTTGGGGTTTGCAGTTTTCTGGGCTCCTGTCATCCCGTCTCCTCACATTGATAATACATACACACCCTAAACCTGCTCAGACACATGCTGGGCCACATGAGAGGACAGCCGTGGTCCCTGGGCCTGAGCTGTAGGACTGCAGGTTGCGTTTAACAGCTGTCCTCTGCTTCCTGGCTTCCTGGATGTTTCTGGGTCCTGGTGTCTGAATACAGTAAGGATCTGTTGAAGACATCAGTGACAGTGACAGTGACAGAGGGAGGAGGCTGCTGATACATGCCCAGAGCTTCTGGCCTCAGACAGCTTCTGCTCCTCACCTTCTTTGGGTAGATGATAAAAGTCAATAGTAGCAATTCCTTTTCTTGGGAACTAGCAGGTGCCTGGTCTGACCCTTGCTGTGTTAGTTCACGTTATTATTTTCTGTGTACCAGGTAACGTGTTAAGCACTTACCCAGTGTTAAGTCATTTAGTCTTCACAGTAGCCTAATTACCTTCACAGTAAGGTAGTTGCCATTTTCAGGTACAGGGGAGTTGAGGTGTCTTGACCAGGGTACAACACAGAAGGTCAGAGCTAGGATTTGACCCTGCTTTATCTGCCTTTAGTAAGACCCAGCCAAACGGAAGGGGCCCCAGAGCCATCTAAGATGATGGCTGACAGCCATCTCGGGAGTAAGGGTCCCCTGCAGTAAGAGGGCGTGCCTGTCCTGTCTTGGAGTTGGTTTCCTTTAACCAAAGTTGTCAGGGCAGTTTAATTTAGCACCTCCAGACTCATCAGTGGTCTGACAAAAAGATGTTTTCCTTCTGTCCCTTGGCTCTGTCTCAGAACACAGGGTACATCATACCTGTCCCTTGGATTTGCTAGGTTAACTCCACCATCCCCATCACAGCGGAAGTTTTCAAGAAACATGGAGTGTACAACCCCAACAAGATCTTCGGTGTGACAACCCTGGACATTGTCAGAGCCAACACTTTTGTGGCAGAGCTGAAGGTGAGGAGTGTGTTGGTGTTTGGGTCATCTTTTTTAACCTCTTCATCCACCCTTGCTTTTTTAAGAGCACAGAAAATAACAGGGCCCTTAGACCTGAGAATATAAATGTTTTTAAGCCAGGAGTGGTGGCACAGCACTTTGGGAGGCTGAGGCAGAAAGATCACAAGTTTGAGTCCCACCTGGGCAACTTAGTGTCTCAAAAAAATTTAAAAAATAAATAACAAATTAAAGGGGAGCCTAGGGATTTAAATCCTCACTGCATGCATGCGTAAAAATATTGTTAAGCCAGAGGTTAACTCAGTGACACCAGCACCTACCTGGCAAGCGCAAGGTCCTGAGTTCAATCCCTGGTTCTGAAAAATAAATAAATAAATATAGGTAGATAGATACATAGATAGTTGTAGTTTGCACCTCAGGGGAAAGCAGCTCCCACTGTTAGGAGGGATCCATGCAGCAGATCCCTGTGGGTTCAGATTACCCACAGGCTGTCTCATTCAGCTCCCTGTGCCTTTGACCTCTTCTGAGTTGCATCTGGGCTCAGACTCTCTGGGTTTCTTCGTGGCCATACATGGATCATGCTCCCCTGTCTCCCCCAGTCTCAGTTCCCCTGGAAATGGACTACCAGGATTTACCTGCTGGTCTGTAGACAAAGGGTGACAGAGTCAGCACACATGACGAACTCAGAAAAGTTCCACAAATGCTAAGATGTCTGTGGCCTCTAGCTCTGGCTCCCTTTCCTGGGTCATCTGTGGTGGCTCTCCTTGAGGGGTCCAGTCCAGCCAGCGGCCTGACATCGTGGCCACTTATCTGAACCAACCGGCTTGCCTAAGGTGGCTTTGGTTTGGTGCTAGCACTCAATTTGGAAAGTCATCTTGGATGTGGATCCAGCAGACCCACTTCATCTGGGACCCAAAAGTGTCCCGTTGAGCCTCAGGACATTTTGCTCTGATTTTGCAGATTAAGAGGACCTCAGGAGCTGGGTGTGGTGGCACACACCTGTAATCTCAGCACGTGGGAGGCTGAGGCAGGAGGATCACTGTGAGTTTGAGACCAGCGTGGGCTACATAGTGAGTTCCAGGTCAGTCTCAACTACATAGTGAGACCCTGTCTCAAAAAAACAAGAGAGAGAGAGAGAGAGGACCTCAGAAGCAGGGAATATCTTGACATAGCCTGGTGGCAGGTGCACACAGGAGTGTTGGCCCACACCTTACTTCTTTTGTCAGAGATGCACTTTAATTCACTCTGCAGCTTGGGTATAAGGGCCTGTTCTAGATGCTGAGGTCACAGAGATCCATAGATGTGGCCCCAGGGCTTGGGGGCTCTTAAGTAGTGAAGGGGCAAGAGACACTTGAATTCAAGATATAGTGGATTGTGCACATATGGCCAGAATGTGGTAGAATCCTTGGGGAAGGACACAGGAGCAGCTGAACCTGGAAGTGGACCGGCAAGAGGGAGGGGGCACCAGTGCTCTTCTGCAGCTCTTTGGGGAAGGTAGCATGGCCTTGGGAGCTGCTCACCTCCATGTCACCACCCACCCCACACACACTCCAGATTCTGTTTTGTCTGTTTTTAGAAATATGTGGTTCACAGATTCTTGGGAACGTTGTGTCTCTAGTTACCAAGTGAGTCAGCCCCTATCGAGCCATGGCGTTTTGATCACAGTCAGTTTCGATCTTTCCATCCCAGTGAGTTGGAGTTGCTAGACTTGTCATCCCTGCATTTCCTGGAGAAATTTGACTGTTCTCCCTGAAATGAGGGAAAACAAGTTGAACTTGTTGTCAGTGACAGAGTGTGGGGACCTGAGTCTGGGCTACCTGGCGAATGACATGTCTGGGAATGAGCACAGTCCCAGCTCACTGAGGAGGGGCCTGTGGTGACTTCCCCAGGCAGCAGGCTGGCCTGCAGCTGCTCACAGTGACCACTGCCCTGTGGGGGCTGGACATTGAGCATGGCTGGGGCTGGACAGCATCTCCTCCTGATTCCTCGGTTTCTTTCCGGGTTCTGTGGGTTTTCTGGGTATTGGTGCTTGAGGTAGATGTGGCATGTTTTCTGTAAGGGAGCTTGTCGTCTGTTAATCAAGCTGCGCACTTTGATGAGCAGGGTTTGGATCCAGCTCGGGTCAACGTTCCTGTCATTGGTGGCCACGCTGGGAAGACCATCATTCCCCTGATCTCCCAGGTATGTGAGCGGGACACTGCAGGAAGCCCTAAGGTCCTGAGCACCTTCCCAAGGCTTCCAAAGAATAGCAGGGATGTATGGCGGCTGCCACCCCACCCCAGCCGTCTAGGGCTTTCCTGACTGTGACCTGCGGGGCTGTGCTGAGTGAGAACGGCCGGCTCACCACATAATCAAAGCCATGTAGGCACTGTCTCTGGGTTGGGTCAGGTCAGAGTGGGCAGAGGTGCTTTGGGAAACAAGTTTAGCACCAGGATTGCAATCTGTCACAGCCTCAAATCCCTGAAAACAGTGCAGTGTGAGAGGAACACCATGCTATTCAATGCTTTTGCCAAAATGCCTAACCTTAAAAGAAATCACGAAGAGGGCCACTGATTTATCTCAGTGGTTCCACCACCTGCCTCCCAAGTGCAAGGTCCTGAATTCGATCCCTGGTACCGAAAAGAAAAAGGAAAGAAATCACAAAGAAACATCACATGTCCAGATAAAACATTCTGCAAATTTAGTGGTCAGGAGAAGCTGAGGAACTGTGATTGGCAGATGCGAGGCCGGCTGTGGAACAGGAAAGGGTACTGGTCGAGACATAGGGGAGATGGGAACGCGGCCTGTGGCATAGATGATGGTACGCTGACATTCGTCTCCTGATACTGTGGAAATCTGTGTTTTGTTTTCAACTTTCCTCTGAAATTAGGCCAAAATATGAAAAGTTCTTTAAAAGTGAAGGACCAGGATATAGCTCAGTGGTGTACCACCTGCTGGCAAGCACAGAGTCCTGAGTTCAGTCCCCAGTACCAGAGAAAAAAATGAGTAAAGGCTTTGTCTTTGTCCTTTCTCTGTAAAAAGGAGGTCTTGGTTTCCTGGCATGTGTAGGAGCCCACTGTGAGGACAGGGACGGTTGGGGATGGGGACTCTGCTCAGAGGCCAGCCTGAAGCTGCTCACGTGACCACTTCTTGGCTTGCAGTGCACCCCCAAAGTGGACTTTCCCCAAGACCAGCTGGCAACACTCAGCGGGCGGATCCAGGAGGCTGGCACAGAGGTGGTGAAGGCCAAGGCTGGAGCAGGTAGAGTTGAGGGGCAGTGCCAGGGGTGTAGGCCAACACCTGAGGCCCTGGGAGTGGCAGAGAAAGACTCCTGTCCCTGGGCAAGGAGCGGTGCTTTTCTGCATTGCATTTGCCCTCACGTGATAAGGCTCCATAGAAGATAGCAGCTCACATGCCTATGAGCTTGTGATCCCCGTACTCAGGAGGCTGAGGCAAGAGGATTGCCACAAGTTCAAGGCCATCCTGGGCTGTGTAGTGAGTTCAAGACCAGGCTGAATGAACTGCATAGTGAGATGCTGTCTCAAAAAAGAAAAAGAAAGCATCTCAGCTTGCTGTGGTGGTGATTCAAATCAGCACAGCGCCATTCAAGAGTAAATTTCAGGGATGCTGACCAAACTTCTCCATGGTGAGTTGGGTGGTCTGCAGGTTCTTCAGCCTCCGAATGGGAGTTCCCTGGTTTTGGGGGCTCTGCTGCACAGCCATGCTAACCCACTTTGCTCCCTAGGCTCTGCCACCCTGTCCATGGCATACGCCGGTGCCCGCTTTGTCTTCTCCATTGTGGACGCGATGAACGGGAAGGAAGGAGTTGTCGAGTGCTCCTTTGTTCAGTCAAAGGAAACAGAGTGCACCTACTTCTCCACACCCTTGCTGCTGGGGGTACGTAAGATACGGGAGGGGAGGCATCTGGCCCCTGGCTCTTCAGTGCAGGCTCGCAAGGGGACATGTATTGTTTGTTCCTGACATCAATCACCTGCTTGCTTACATTTGATTCAGGTGAATGTTAAACTGTTCCTTCAGTCTTTGACCACCCTGGGGAGGAGACTAGAACCCAGAAGTGTGTGCTATCGTGTTAAGGGTTACTGATCAGCAGCACTGTCTGGGCTGGGGCCTGTCTGTGCCAGGTTTCCTCCCTCGTGGCCACAGCCTGCTGGGGGTTGGAGGGAAGGCTTGCTGTGTAGATAAGGAAACAAATCGGGACTGTAGAGGTAATTGTCCAAAGTACATTCACAGTGAACGACAGAGCCAGGGCCATACCTTGGATGGTCTGACCAGTCTCCGAGCCTGGGCTCAGACCCGCCATCCGGGCTCATTGCGGCCAGAGCCTGTGAGTGTGTGAGGCTTCTGTAGCACTCTCATTCTTGGAAGCTTCATCTTCTGACGGCACTGCCTCCCCTCTGTCCCCCAGAAAAATGGCCTGGAGAAGAACCTGGGCATCGGCAAGATCTCCGCCTTCGAAGAGAAGATGATTGCTGAAGCCATTCCTGAGCTGAAAGCCTCCATCAAGAAAGGGGAAGACTTTGTCAAGAGCATGAAATGAGGCGCAGTCTATGAACAGCCAGGTTCTTAACTTATGAAGGCCTCATGTCACTTGTCGAGCCATTTCAGAAACCTTTGTATTTTAATTTGCTTTGATGAGATGGGTATTGTATCAACATTATTACCATCTTTCCAACTGTTGGCACGACAATAAAAGTAAACTGATTTTCTTTTTCAAGGTCCCCTCAATAGATGTGCTTTCTTCCCCGACAGAGCTGACTTTGGATTGGCTGTCACCTTTCACTACAGATTGGAACAAGGTGTTATTTAAATATTAGAGGCATCAATAGCTTCAAGAAAATCTAAACCCCTTATTTCTGAAATAGCATAAAATGCAGTCTGTCAGTCCCTGCTCCTCCCAGCCCTGGTTTTTGTACCTTTAATGTCCCCGTGTGTGGTCTGATAAGGTCGACTCCCCACCCAATTCCCTGGTGTTCTTTCACCCTCACAGGTGCTGAGTTCAGCAGCTAATCCAGGCACCGTTTCCTGCTGGGCCGGTAGCACAGTCTTCTGCACAAGCTGCCCCTGGTACCCCCTCCCTCTCTTCTGACAGCCCATAGCCTGAGCTGCCAAAAAGCGGGGTGGGATGAGGGAGGGGCAAAGAAAGCACCAGCAGCTGCCTCAAGATTGAGGACATCAGGCTAGCTGTCCCCATAAAATGGGGGTTTCAGATTTGCTTCAAGGTTTAAAGGAAGGACTTCGTAGGGACATTGGGGTTTCCTTCAGTGCTGGAGCAAGTCAAGTCCCCAGAAGCTGTGGCCTCTGAAGCAGGAGCAAAGCTCTGGTCCTGAGATGGAACCTGCATCAGGTGTGGTAGGGTGTGCCTGTGGTGGACACCCATTCACCCCAGCAGTCTTCAGGGTCTTTTTTTTTTTGGTACCAGGGATGGAACTCGGTCCTTGAATTTGTGAGGCAGGCAGCCACTGAGCTAAATCCCCGGCCCTAGGGTCTTTTTAAAACTAAAATTGAAGGAGATTTTATGCAGTGTGACAATTGTTTCCTTAAGTGATACATGCTCATTTCATAAAAACTGAGAAGTAGCTGAAAACAAAGCAGAAAGGTAATCACTGATAGTAATTATTCCTCTTCGCTTTATGTAGTTTGTGATTTGAGACCATACTCCCAAGCATTTTTAGCCTGACCTGCTGTGTGACTGCTACCGCAAAGTTGCTCTTAAGCCATCTTATGTCTTAGGGTTCTGCAGTTGACATGGCTCAGATGAGTGGCTCTGCTCCATGGACCATGTGCTCAGGCCGGGGTCACTGCGCTGGGCTGAACAGGGCTAGAACCTCCAAGTTACAGCCAGTGCTGAGAGGTAGTGGCACAGCTGGCCTTGCCAGTCTCAGGCCTCTAAAGAAGGTGTGTGGTGCAGGGTTCCTGGAATAGAAAAGCAGAAGCTGCTGGTGCCCAAGGCCTAGACCTTGAGCTAGCCCAGCCTCAGCTGGGCCCCAACCTCTTGGTTAAGCAAGTCACAGGGAAGCCGGGTGCAGGTGAGAGGGGCCGCACAAGGCTAGGAGCACTGGGTGGCCTGGTTTTGGGGGACTGGGCTGTTTTTGGAGATGAGCCACACCTGACAGTTTCACCAGACGTAACATATTTTCCTTGTCCTGAATAATCTGTAGTGTGAACCATAAGGTTGTTAAGATTTCCACTACTGTAACGAGCATGACTCCACATCGCTCTTTTGAACTTCGCTTGTACTTTTATGAGACGCTCTATGCTAGCTCTATTTGGGGTGCATTTGCTATTTGTGCGATTCTTGGAGCCCCCTGACAGGCAGGACCTAGGACCAAAGAGGTCAAGTGTCTTAGTTTAGCGTGGTCACTGCTCATTGGTTCCCAGGGTTGCCTCATAAGGCCCTCCCTTCCCCATGGGAAGCTCAGATCTAGCAGTCTGGAGGGGAAGCTCAGACCCTAAAGCACCCCCGATTCTTCTTGATACCAAGTGAGGTGGTGGGGGTGATCCACATTCCAGAGATGCCAGCTGCTCTGGAGCTCTTTCTCCTTCTGAATCCACTCCTGCGTTTCAAGGCTTGTGCGAAGGTCAGGTCGATGAGACTCAGCAAGAAAAATGCAGATTAAGTACTGCAGGACTCCAGAGAGGACAAAGCTATCTCTGAATGTCTCAGAGTAAGAACTAGGGTGGACTGCCCCCATCAAGCTACCCAGGAAGAGAAGATGGCATTGGCCCTGAAAGCTAGGTGGCCCTGCAGGCTGGGTGGCATTTCAGCAGGCAAGGAGGGCAGGATGGGCTCAAGGGATTGAACCTAAAATGGACTTATACAGTTGACTTGCAGCCCAGGTCCCACAATGAAGGCTGCAGGTTGCTCTAGGGAGAGTCTTGCTGGCTGACTAAAGGGCTTGGCCCTCGTCCTGTGGATGAAGGGAACAGTGCTGAGCAGCATGGTGTCGTGATCCTACCCCAAGGCCTCACAAACTGCAACAAGGTAGGTCTTTCTGCATGCAGGCTGTGACATGAGGCATGCAGGCATGTGAGCCTGGGCTGCAGCTCAGACTGCATTTCAGCCAGCTCTGGAAAATGCCCAGCCTCTTGGAGGCAGGGACGCTGGGGACAGCACTCAGAGGGCCAGCAATGGGGTGGCAGTGAATAGGAGGCAAGGGATAACATGGAGAATGGAGGAAACTCCTCAGCATCTCTCGCCCATTTCCACCCCGGAAGCCCGTCAGCCACCTGTCCCTGTGGGCACGGGTTAGCCACCCAGTGTCTGCTTTGAAGCTCCAATTAGCCCCCTCCCCAGCTGGCACTAGAGACGGCCATCCAGGCCTTCTGGCCACCTCCCGCCTGTCTCCTGGCCCTCGTGGTGAAGAACAAAATGTAGTGATTGTGTGTATGGTGCTAATGACTAAATGAGGTGGCTGAGGCCTTTGGCTGTCAAAGCCAAGGACCAGTCTTTGGAGAGAAAGTGAAGGCGGGGATGGAGCAGGTGGGGTACCCACAATGAGGGCAGTTAGATGAACAGTGAGCTGATCCTGCAAAGAAGCTGCTGCCGAGTCTTGGGAAGGCACAGCCAAGATGGGTAATTACAAGAAGAGCCAAGTACTGAATCCTATGTGCAAAGGAGCTGCACAGACAACTTAGCGTGACCCTGACGTTCATGATGAGGACCTGGTCCAGCGGCCAGACCTCTCCTGCAATTCTCCCTCTGGCCTGCAGAGGGAGCTACAGGCTGCCGCAGCGCACAGCTCCCAGGCGTGGTTGGGTCACCTGCTGGGTGAGATTAACATTCCAGAGCCAAATCCGCTCCCGGTGCTGTCTGCTCTTGGCTCATCCAGGCGGAGGCGACAGCTGCCATCAGGCGGGGAAGAGAGGTGGGAGCGAATAAGGAAGGCTGTGGTAACCAGCTTCTGGGTCTGGTGGGTTGGGAAGCAGGGCCTGGAGCTTCAAAGTCAGCGGGGACCCCCTCAAGAGAAGCAAGATTGTACCTGGTGATGATTTAACCAGGCAACCTGCACTGCAGGCTTGAGTCTGCAGCAGCTCCTCCTTCCTGGGGCTGGGGCCTGGTCCATCCTTTGGCCTCTGAGGACAGTGCCTGCCAGACACTGGGCCTGTGGCCTCCTGGTGCTGGCTTCTCTGGAATGGGGATGATCTCCTCAACCCACTTTAAGAGCCTCCACATCCTCCCCTGCTTGCATGTCCTGGCCCCTTCCACTGAACTGCTTGGAGGCAAACTAAATGCTTTCTGCTTTTCCTCCTCTTCACTCTTCTACATCAAGCTCAGTGAGGTCATCCCAGGGCAGGCAGGAGGGAGGGCCAGGTGGGTTGACTGGGAGCTGGCTTGCACCAAGACAGCTGATCTGGTGATGAGATGGAGCCATATCAGACTAATACCCACTCTGCCGTCCCTCCCTGAGGACCCCCTGGCCCCACATGGTAAAGGGGTAACCTCTGGCAGCAGTGTGGGGTCTCTCAAGCCCACTGACCAGTGCCCAAGTGCCTCTGGTGATTATCTTAATACCACCATGGACCAGCATCTTTTGTGAAGAAAAACCAAAGTTCAGGTCAGACATGGTGGCACACGCCTGTAATCTCAGCACTCAGGAGGATGAGGCAAGAAGATGCCTGCAAGTTTGAGTCTAGCCTGGGCTAAATAGTGAGTTCAAGGCCAGCCTGAACTTCACAGCAAGACCCTGTCTCAAAAATCGAAAACAAAACAAGCAAAAAAAAAAAAAAAAAAAAAAAAAAAAAAAAAAAAAAAGAAAAGAAAAAGAAAAAAGAAAGAAAAGAAGAAGTTCAGGAGCCAGACAAAATTACAGACCCGCAGCAGGACACCCACAGAGCTGCCCCCACACAGGCTCAGCCAGAGCAGGGGTCCAAATGCTGGACTTTAGGGCGTCCCCACTGAGTTCACCCACCCCCAACTCTCTAGTAATTGAAATACAAATCACACTAAAAGCTACCCCAAGCCTATTAGATGAGCACACGTGTATTTTATGATTCTCAGTATGGCAGAGGCCTACACAGCACATGCTGATATTTCAAAATAAATGCATACAAAAGGTCTTGAAGGAATAGAGCATGGTACAAACTTCTAGAATTGGGGAGGAAACTGCCTTGGGGATGTGGATTGTGTATAGAGTGCCCTCTGTGTGTGTGTGTGTGTGTGTGTGTGTGTGGTTTTACTGCAGATTGAAGCTGGGGCCTTTACACTGAGCAACATCTCCATATCATTTTGTTTTGAGATGATTTTGCTTAGTCACTAAGTTGCCCAGGCTGGGCTCAAACTTGTGATGTTCCTCCCTCAGCCTCCCAGAATGCTGAGATTACAACATGCACAACCATACCCAGCTGAGTGCTGTCAACTTTTAACTCTATGTACTTTGTGTGACAGGTTAAATTGTGTTCCTGAAAATGCACATGTTGAAGTCCTAAGCCCCAGCAAGTCCCAAACAGGGTCACTGCAGATGAAATTCATGAATATGAAGTCAGGCAGATGTGGGAACGACCCTAATCTGGTGTCCTTATGAAAAGGGGGAATTTGGACAAGACATGTGCACGGAAAACACCATGTGAAGATGAAGACAGGGATGGGGGTGTCACTTCTGTGAGCCAGGGGACACCAAGGATCATCAGCAATACCAAGAGCTGGGCAAAGATGAGAAACAGATTCTCCCCACTGGCCTCGGATGGAACCAATCTGGCCATCACCTTGATTTCGGACTTCTGTGCTCCAGCCCTGCAGGACAACACATTTCTCTTGTTTAAGCCATTTAATTTGTGCTGCTTTGTTACAGCAGCCCCAGCAAATCAATTCATACTGCACAGTTGAATATGGCACAGTGAGAAGTCCCTCCTAATAAGATCAGAATGTGCAGTGGGCATTACTTGTTATGAATCCCATTTTTCATTACTATAACAAAATACCTGGGGCTAGGTAATGTGTAAAGAAAGGAGTTTTGTTAGGTCCGAACTTTGGGAGGCTTATGGTCCAAACAAGAGGGCACTTACTGCATCACATGGTGGTAGCACTATTGTAGAAGTGGTAAAGAGAGGACGAGGTCACATGGTGAGACAGGATGCCTGTGAGGGGAGGTCAGTCTTGCTCTTTTACAGCAACCCTCTCCCTGAAGGAAAAAAAAAAAAATCAGGGTCTCGTGAGAATGACTTTTGTCCCTTCTATGTTAGTCGGTTTTCCATCACTGTGACCAAATGCCTGAGACAAACAACTTAGAGGAGGAAAAGTTTCTTTTGGCTCATGGTTTCAGAGGTTCCAGTCCATGGTCAGCTGGCTCCATCATTCCTGGGCTTGTGGTGAAGTAAAGCATCTGGCAGGAGGGTGTGGCCGAAGAAAGCTGCACACCTCATGGCATCTAGGAAACAGAGTGGGAAAGAGAGGAGAGAGGAAGGGGCCAGAGACAGAACAGCCCCAAGCTCATACCCCACGACCTGCTTCCTTCAAACAGGCCCCACCTCCTGAGTTCCTAGCTCCTCTTCACCATGTCATCAAACTATGATCTGATCAGTAGATTAACCCACTGATGAAGTTAGAGGCTTCATCATCCACTCACTTTCTGAAAGCCCCACCTCTGAACACAGGAGACTGTGGGGGAACATTTTAGACCCAGTGCCCTAATTACCTTATACTCAGGCACCTGTCTGTTACCTGAGTTCGATCCCCAGTACCAAAATAAATAAATAAATAAAAATTTTTTAAAAAAACTTAAAAAAGGGCTGGGGATCCAGCTCAGTGCAAAACCCTGGGCTCAATCCCCAGTAATACAAAATTTAAAAAATAAATAATAAATAATATGACCATGTCCTAATTTCGGCAAGCTGTGAACAGGTAACATTATGCAATAAAAGGGACTTAGTAGATGAGATGAAGGATCTGAGATGGAAAGATTCTCCTAGATTATCTCAGTGGGTCCAGTGCAATCACAAGGGTCATCATGAGAGAGGGAGAGGGTCAGAGTTGGGAAATTATGCAGGCCAGAGAGTGATTCAAAGGTGCTGGATTGCAGGAAAGGGCCAAAGCCTAGCAATGCACACAGCTCTGGGAACTGGAAAAGCAGGGAAACTGACGGCTTCCAGAAGGAACCAGCCCTGTTGACAACTTGATTTCAAAAATTCTGACCTCTAGAACCCTGAGATAATAAAGGTGAGTTGTTTTGAACCACTGATGTGTAGACATTTTGTTACTGCAGCCACTAGAAAATGAGTACCCCCCTCATGGGTGTTTTACAGGTTGTGCCCCCCTTAATTCTCATCACAGTTAGCATCTCCTTTCTCCAGCCCAGGGACTGGATGCCCGCAGAGGTGATGGGCATCAAGATGGTACGGTTTTAGTATGACGTGTCCCCCGGTGACCCATGTATTGAAGTCTTGATCCACAGGACAGTGATGTTCAGAGCTGGGGCATAGAGAGGTGATTGGATCATGAGGGCACTGAGTTCACTGATAGATTAACCTATGGATGAGCTCATGGCCCAAGTGGGCTGTTTGGAGGTGAGGCCCCGCTGGAGGTAGTAGGGCTGTGCCTTTGAAGATATGTCTTATCCCCAACCCCTTCCTCTCTTGGGCTCTTTCCCTCTCACTCTGCTTCCTGGACGCCATGAGAGGGGCTACTTTCCTCTGCCAAGCCACTCTGCTGTGGTGTACTTGCAACGGAGCCAGAAAGACATGGACTAAATCCCTCGAAACCATAAGCTGAAGTATCCTGCTTTAAACTATGTATGCAAGGTATTTTACTAGCAATGGAATAGTGACTAACACAGTTTTAGTGATTTGTCCAAGGTCACATGGGAAGTAAGGGGAGCTGAGATTTGAACCCAAGAAGTCTGCCTTCGGTGTTTTCCCCTTCAACAAAGTGCCTTGCAACTTCAAGGAGCTCAAGGTCACCTCCTAGGCATCCTGGTGGTCCCCAGAGCTCCCTCCATTTCCAGGTGGCCCCTATCTTTTGAAAGTGACTTTTAGAGTCCTTGGATTCCTGACTTACTAAACACTGTGTCTTCTGGGCTTCGCCATAGCTGGGTGGGGGACATGGAAGGTCCTACCAAGCCCCTGCTGGTGATAGCATCTTGGTGGCACTCTACTCGGGATGGGGGCCTGGATGGAGGTAACCAGCCATTCACAGAGGAGCTTATGTACCCTCAGGAAAGCACAGCCCCACTGGGGGCTCTCAGGGGCCTGACAGAGCCAACCCACCCACCTCCCACCCCATGTGTCTGCGTCTGCATCTGACTGTCTGTGGTACTGGGGGCAGGCTGTCCGGTCACCACTGCTCAAACTCACAATCCTCCTGTCACCTGAAAGCTGGGACCTAACCCCTGGAAGTCCTAACACCATGAAGAACCAGTGCCACACCTTGGTTCTTTGTGTCCTTGAGGAAAGGTTTCAGAACAGACATATAGGCCATTGTATAGATTATAGATAGGGCTTACTGCAAAAATGATGGATTTTCAGAGAGAGAGAGAGGAGAATACACCTACAAGCATGACAGCAGGCAATGCCAAGATGGCACCCCAGGCCACATTTTTATGATGAACTGGATCTTTCAAGGAACAACCTCCGCTTCCTCCAAGATCATTATTCCTGTAGGAGGAAGTGGGCTGTGTTGACCCTTCCGTCCTGATTACTCCCTAGGTGGAAGGTTCCTGTTTAGTTTGTTGACCCCTGAGGTTGTCCCAGACCCGTCTGGATTTTGTACAGGCCCTGGCCCTTTTCAGCACAGGCAGAGGAAGCTCCAGCCTCCGGGACTAAAGTTTGAAGCCCCAGTCTTGTGTGAATTGGATCTCTAGTTAACGATGAAGGAAGCAAAGAAAAGGGGGGAAAGTTCTGTTTTCTTTGCTTTTCAAGTAGCCTCAGGCCTGTCTCTGGGCCTGTTGTCTTGCTTTCTGCCCAGTGCTCCTGCCTCACCTTCCCAGGGTTCTGGGACGACAGGTGTGTACCACAGCCCTGTTCTTTGCCCATCCTAGAGCCATGTCACACTCACCCCACCAATCATCCCTGGCCCAGAGCCCTCAGGGCCTCGTTCGCCTCAGTCTCCGGGGCCAGTGGGACCCACTCTGGTCAGCCAGGGCAAGCCCCTCTCCTTTGCTGTCTAGCTCTCCCAAGAGTCCCCAGCTGGCCTGGTCCCTCTCAGGACGGGCCATGCCCAGCCAGGGTTCCCTGTCCCCCTGACCTCAACCCTATCATAATGTATGGTCCCCTCCTCCCTAAGCTGCCAGCCTCACTGCAATCCCACCTCACCATCTAAAAATAGCTCCTCTCAGCCCTGTGCACGTCTTCCAGGCTCCTGCTGGTTTCATTATTCTCCTAGCCGGCTGGGCGCCAGAGCCAGGCGGGCCCAGGTCAATAATGAGATTAACTCTGCTCCAGCCAGGAGGTGGCAGGGCAGGATGGGTAGGGGACCGGAAGTGTTCCTTTCACAGGCAGGGGTGACTCTGTGTGTGTGTTAAGTGTGTGTGTTGTGTACGTGTAAATGTGTGATGTATGTGGTATGTGTGTATGTGGTGTTCCTGTGCCTGTATGTGCTATGCGGTGTCGACCTGTGTGTGGTGTGTGTGATATGATAGTATGTGTGTGTCGTGTCTATGTTTGGTGTATGGTGTGTGTGTGTGTGGTATATATGTATGTGTTCATACATGCATGATACCTCTCTGTCTGTGTATTTGCTATGTGCATGGGTGTTCTGTCAGCTTCCTGTCACTATGATAAAATACCTGAGACCATCAACTTATAAAGAGAAAAGGTTTATTCTGGCTCACAGTTTTGGAGGTTCCAGCCCATGGTCAGGTGTCTCCATGGCTCTGGGTCTCTGGCAATAGCTGTACATCATGGCAGGAGCAAGTGGCAAAGAAAACCACTTACCTCATGAGCCAGAAACTGAAAATCCAGAGAGGAAGAGGTAGAGACCGGGACCTCACAGTCTCCTTTAGGGTCCTTCCAGTGACCCTAGGACCCCTAGGAACTACTTGAGGGCTCTACCACCTGCCTGTGGTGCCATGCTAAGGACCATACCTGTCACACACAGGCTTGGGGACACTTGTCCAGGCCACAGCAGACAAGGTGTGTCTGATGGGCACTGTGTGTATGGTGCTCACATGGTGCATATGTGCTGTGTCCTTGGGGGTGGTGGGGGCCTGAATGGTGAGGTGGCCCCAGAAGCTGTGTTAGTAGTCACCCATATACTCCAGGCTGGTTGGGACTTGGGTCAAAGACCTGGCTCAGGAGAGAGAGAGACAGATGGGACCCTCGAGTTCATGCTGCTCTCACCTGTTCAGAGCAAACCCTAGAGGTGACCATGCAGAAAGCATCTTGTGGCACCTCCCAGCTTCGCAGGAGGCCTCTGAGGAAGGCCACTCACCCTGTGAAGGAAATTTGACCGCCATCAGAATAAAAATGGAGTCACTTGTGACAATCCTAACAAAAAGCAGATAAAGCCAGGTGGATAGGAAGGAAGGGCTGCTGGCTTGTGCCAGAACCACAAGCCTGCATGGAGGCCATCACAACCTTAAACAAAAGTTCCACAAGGACATCTGCCCAGCAACCATCTGCTCAACCTTGGACTGATGACACTCTTGTCATTAATCACTGTGGCCTCAGACTATTGCTTCAAAATATCCCATGAAATCCTCATTTTCCCCCTTGCCTCACCCTCTTTGAATAGATCCGTGGTTCACTCTGACACATGTGTTCCCATTGCAATACTCTGCCTCAATAGCATTTTTAAAAGGTGGTACTAGAAACTGAACCCAGGGTCTTTGCACAGATCCGCATCCTCAGCCCTTTTATTTTTTGAGACAGGGGCTTGGTAAATTGACCAGGCTGGGCTCTAACTCGGGATCCTCCCGTCTCAGCCTCCAGACTTCTGGAATTACAAGTGTGCACCACCACACCTAGCTAATAACATATTCTTTTATCCCAAAGTGCCCTTCTCAGGTGGTTTTCTGTTTGGGAGCCCACTGGGCCTGCTGTGAGGCAGGGACAATTAGTGAACAGAACTTCAGGGTCAGAAGGGGCCTGGCCTTCCCTGACACCCTGGATCACTGCTGAGCCCTGAACAGGGTCAGTAGCTTGGCATTGGAGGGGATGGGACAGTCCCAGCAGCCACAGGGAGGGGACATGGACTCAATGCTGGAATGTTCTGGCCACAGAGCAGAGGGAACTAGGCCAGGCCCCTCCACATAGGCACATCTCTTCAGAAGTGCTCCACACCAGCATATGGGACCATCCACATCCCAGCTGGCACTGCTTAGGACAAGGCTTAGTCAGGTGTGGTGGTGCACACCTGTACTCCCAGCCCCTTGGGAGGCTGAGGCAGGAGGACTGCAAGTATAAGCCCAGCCTGGGCAACTTAGCAAGATGCTCTCTCAAAATGTTTAAAGGGCTAAGGATGTAGTTCAGTGAAATGTCCTGGGTTCAATCCCCAGTATCACAAAAGAGGGAGGAGGAGTGGGGAAGGAAACAGAAACAGAAGAAGAAGAAGGGGAAACTGCTGCCTGCTTCACAAGCACAAGGTCCTGAGTTCGATCCCCAGTACCAAGTGAAGAAGAAGGGGGGGAGGGGAAGAAGAAGGGGGGAGGGCGAGGGGAGGAAGAAAATATCAAGGTTCAGAGCAAATATGAATAGCTGCAAGGAGTTAAAGCACATAGCTACACAGAAGGCACTGGGTGGAGCAAAAACTGAGACAGAACATGAATTATCAAAGCTGCATTATTAACGGCACCGTGCTGTTATGAATCTGACTTCACACTTCCAGTACAGGATGGCCTTCCAGAGGGAGGAGTCCAGTGGGGCCGGAGTAATCCAGGCCATCCTGAAAGATGCCCTCATGGAGAGCCAAGAAGTCAGCTTACCCCAGAGCCCATAATTTCTTTCTTTTTTTTTTTTTTTTTTTTTTTTTTGAGCTGGGGGTTGAAACCAGGCTCTTCACACTGAGCTACATCCTCAGTGCTTTATCTTTTTTTTTGGTACCAGGGACCGAACTTGGGATCTTGCACTTTCGAGGCAGGTGGCAGAACCACTGAGCCAAATCCCTGACTTCATTTTTAAATTTTGAGACAGAGTCTAGCTAAATGGCTAAGTTACCTCGGACTTGAATTTCGATCCTCCTTGCCTCAGCCTCCCAGAATGCCAGGATATAGGCATGTGTCACCACACCCAGCCAGATCCCAGACTTTTGCCCCTTATTCTCCTTCTGAGGATTCTGAGCGAATTATTTAACCTCTCTGCACTAGTGAAACAGAAAGGGTAATTCCCATTCCCAGGCTTGCTAAGATTAATTACCCAAAGCACACAGTTACCGTAGGTACTCAATAAATGAAGACTCTTTGTGATTTTCCTCCCATGGAGACCAGGGTCTTCAGTGCTGAGAGGAAGGCACGGCCAGGCAAGGGAAGGAAGGGGCCCTCGAGGAGGGGCGCAGAAGATGAAGAGCCAGGAATCCCGGGACAGCAAGTGGAGCAACGGACCAGGACTGTGCTGCCGCCTTCAGGCCTCTGAGCTGGCCTTTGTCTGAGCTGGCCTTTGACTCCTGGAATGAATTCTGCCTCTCAGATCCTGGAGAAGCCCTTAGGGCAAGGCGGGCTGGGACAAGGGGCCCTGCAGCCCTGTGAGTGACTGGAGGCTTTGGGTAGCACAGAATTCAATGCACCGTACAGGACTCTTGCATGCGCAGGGGGCCCCAGCTCTCCCCGTCCCACCCAAGCCTTGCACCCTCTCCCCAGAATTCTGAGCAGGCAGGCCCAGGGTGCAGTCCGGGGACCCTTGAACTGCCAGAGGCTCTGCTGCCACCCCCATCCAGCAAATCCTAGTGGCCTCTCACAGGTCCCGGCAAGGTGTACTTGCCGTTCATCCTCACACCAAAGCTGGGCTTCCTACAGCTCAGGCAGGGCCTCTGGACAGTCAGGGAAGGCATGGTGAGAAGATGGGGCCAGGCTAGCACCCCACAAAGGTACCCTCTGTCAATCTGCTCCCATCTCTGGGTACCTGGGGCTCCATCAGTGTGGCTGCGGCAGCTCTGTCTGTCCCAGGGTCCAGGTGTGGGTGGGCACAGTTGTGCATGGATACTCACATGCGAGGGCGTGTTTATGTAAGAGTACGTGCTGTGCATAGGGGGACCCCATCGGATGTAGTATGGCTCGGATTTGGTGGATCACAAGGGAAAAGGATGTAGACGTTCCTGGGGCTTGCAGTGTAGAGGAGCGGATAGAACAGGTGGATCATGGGGCCATGTGTGTGAGACTGTGCATGTGGCTTTGAGATGAGACTCATGTCAGGAGTGTGCGTGTGTGTGTGTGTGTGTGTGTGTGTGTGTGCAAGCGCGTGCACTGAGACTGAACGTGTGCAGTAGATTCAGGTGTTGAATCTGTTCTGCTGGCAGACGGGTGCTGGAGAAGAAACTGGGTCACCTCCTAGGCAGCCTCAGCTGCCACCGCTCCCCACCTGCCCTGTCCTCGGTGCAGACATGTGGGCCTGAGCGTGTGAGTGTTCCACGCCTCCGAGGAGGGATCACTGCTGGCTTGTGATGGCTGAGGGATCCAGGACAGCGACCTGGACACAGGAGGGGCCCAGTATGGGACTTCGGGGTGCAGACATGCAGGTGACGGCCCAGGGGACCTGCCCAGGGAGGACAGAGAGGTCCGAGCCCCAGCCACAGGGGAAGGACCAGGGCCAACCTCTGCCCTCTGCTCAACATTCCTTTGTCCCTATGCTGCTTCTCACACCTTCTCTCTGCCCTAACTTTCCCTCTTCAGGACATTTTAAAACTTAACTAATTAACTAACTAATTAATTTTGGTGGCACTGACGACTGAACTTGGGGCCTTCACACTGAGCTACAGCCCCAGACCTTTTTTCAATTTTTTTATGTTTGAGACAGAGCCTTGCTAAGTCACTAAGTTACCCAGGCAGCACTCACACTTTGAGTCTTCCTGCCTCAATTTTCCAGAGTGCGGGGAGTATAGACATGCACAGGCATGTCTATCTTTGAATTTTTTTTAATTGAGAAACAATGTACACACAGAAAGTGTAGAGATCACACTTTCACAGCTGAATGGATTATCACTGACTGAGCACACCCATGTGCCCAGCACCCACACCGAGACAAAACATCCGCCATCTTGTCATCTTCCCTGAGGATAGCCTTGTCACACCATAGATGAGTGTATCTGTGGTCACTTTTTACTCCAATGCCTGAGTCCCTGCCCCAAGCCAGGAGCAACTTTAACTCTCCCCTGGGAGATGGGAGATGGAGAGGAATCCATAAGGTGAGGAGCCTGTTCCCAAGGCTGGCAGGCAAAGGATGGAAGTCACAGATGCCTGGCAGGGTCATCACAGCCCCCATCTGATGGATTTCTGGCCAAGTTCCCTGGCTCAAGGCTGGGAGGACCTCAGCCCAGACACAGCTTGATGAGAAATAATTCACTTCTGTGTGCCAGGCGTGGTGATGCTCAGCTGTAATCCCAGCATTTGGGAGGCTGATGCAGGAGAATCCCCGAGTTCAAGGGTCTGAGCTACATAGTGAGTAGTGAGTCTAAGGGCAGCCTGAACTAATAGCAAAAACTGCCTCAAAAAGGGGGCGGCTCGGGATTTTAGCTCAGTGGTGCTGCCTCACAAGCAGAGGGTCCTGAGTTTGATCCCTGATACCAAAAACAACAACAAACAGACAAACAAACAGAAAATCACTTCTCTCTGTGTGTGTGCATGCGTGCCTGTCAGGGCAAATTAGCTGCTACAACAAATAAACCCCAAAATTTCAGGGATATATTCCAATTTTTCCAGTACTGCGAATCAAACCCAGGGGCATTCTACCACTGAGCTATGGCCTAGGCTCTTTGTATTTTTATGTTGAAACAGGGTCTCACTAAGTTGCCTAAACTGGGCTCAATCTTATAATTGCCCAGCCTCAACCCCCCCAAGTGCTGGGATTACAGTTGTGCACCACCATGGCTGGCTCCAACTTATTATTTCTCATTTTCTAGCAGTCCCGGTGGACAGGCAGCTCGACTTGGTGGGACGATTCAGGGGCCAGCCTCCTAGGGTCGTGTGGTCCATGGAAGAAGAGAGCAGAGAGGGCTCACATGCCTGTTGGGTGGCTTCTCCAGGAAGAGGTCACCTCTGCTTCCGTTGCTTGGTGAGATTTTGTCACACGGCCCCATCACGTAGCGCTGGGAGACATAGGCCCTGGACATTCTCGTCACCTTGACAACTCCACACTCAGAACTTTAAGGGGAGGGAGGACATGGTCCCTTTGTCCTGGCAGGTGGAGTTCACTGACTCCATGCTTCATTCATTTACTCACTGGAATGAATTCTCATTCATTCATTCGTTCATTCACTTGCAAATTCATCCAAGAATGTATTCAATTCATTGCCGGGGGCGATTATGGACTGGTGGCTATGGGCAAGCTCTGGGACAGGGGCCCTCCGTGCTCTCATCTGTGAGATGGAACAGTCATGGCCACCTCACAGGATTAGAGGTCGCTGGAATACAGTGCTTCTCAAAGACATCACCTTCCGGCCCAGGCTGGGAAAGGCCTGAGTCAGTCAGGACTTGATCCCTAGGATGATCCGAGGCCCTGGATGGGGCTGAACCACTGGGAGGGTGAAAGGCTTCCTTGGGGGAGGAGGGAGGCCCACATAAAGCTCTAAGGCAGAAGCTCGCAGAGCCCACAGCCTCTGCATGTAGCCCCCTCCCCTCCTATCCACCCCTAGACTCCATTCCTTGATCCTGGGGATCCGAAGCCTTCCAGACCTTCTAATGAAATCAATTCTTAATCCAGGGCCTGGCACTTCTGATGGAGTCACAGGAGGAGAGGAGGAGGGACAGGAGTGCAGGGGAGGCAAGCAGGGGAGCCTGCGCCTCTGCTCATTTTTTATTAAAGATCTGCTTCAAGGTCAGCCCTGCCTGCTTGCCACAAGGGACTCCTCAATTTCCCAGGCTGTGCAGAGAGAGCAGTGTGCTGGGAGGAGGGGCAGGAAATGGAGGGGAGAGGCCGGGGCGCCACGCAGAGAGGGGTGCAAAGAGGAAGAGGTGGTGTGATCCCTGGTGGTACACAAATAGTCTGTGCTCAGAAGGGCACTGGGAATTGTTGGGGGAGCAAGGAGGCAAATGGAAGGTGAAAGGGGGACAGGCTCAGATCTGGGCAGGGGAGGGACTCGGGGTCCAGTGTTGTCACTCTGGATATCAGACATCAAATTACCCCTGGCCCTTAACCCACATCCAGCCCTTCCAAGTGCTGTCCCGCTGCTAATGCTTAGAAAAACAGTCCTCACTCAGCACCTCCTAACAGCCAGAGACAGGTATTATCAGGCTTATTCGACAGAAGAGGAAACTGAGGCTCAGTGGAGCTTAAATGACTGGCCCAAGTCCACTCAGCTAGTAAGTAGTGAATCTGGACTTATGGCCTGGGTCTGACTCCAAGCCCTACAACCTTGATACATCCTCCCACCCTGCGGACCTGCCCGGGACTCTCCCTGCAGGGGGACCTCTGAGATTGCTCCTGCGGAACATTTTAGGGTCTTGCCCCATCTCCATCCCACTTGCATAGAGAAGACAATGGCCATGCCTTCCCAAGCCCATGGCCAGACTTTATGTTTTTGCCACTGGGAACTGAACCCAGGGCCTTTGCACTGAGCTACTTTATGCCACTTTTATGTTTTATTTTGAGACAAGGTCTCACTAAGTCAACCAGCCTGGGCTCAAACTTGTGATCCTCCTGTCTCAGCCTCCCAGAGTGCTGGGATTACAGTTATGCACCACCACATCCAGCTTCACTCATTCATTTTTGCCAGCAAATCCAGGTGGCCTCAGGCTGTGAGCTCTTGTGTATGTGAGCTGGGTGGCTTTGCACAAAGTCTACCAGCATAGAAGTTCAAGGGATTATTTTTGTCTTTTGGGCCATTCTGTCGAGTGAAATTAGGATCAAGCAGTAATTCAACACCTACCGTGTGCCCCTCGCAGGGTCTTTGGCAAACACACACTGGCAGCTCAGGGTTGAACCTGCCATGGTCCTGCCTCACACACGTGTGCCCACAAGAGTGTCTGTGGGGAGGGGGAGGAATGACAGGGATTGGCCAGTGATCACGGGTGAGCTTGACAACACCGTGCCTGTAGTGGGCGCAACAATCAGTGCACCGGGCTCACCGGAAGCGGAAGAAGAGCTGGGACCGGAAGCAGGCGCTCTGGGGCACATGTGCAGGGGCAGGTCTACAGCCAAGAATAAGACTCCATAGGTGCAATGGGCTACACAACCACTGCCTCAGTCAGTTTCTGTTGCTGTAACAGAATAATGAGACTGGGAGATTGACAAAGAATAGAGGTTAGCCAGGCATGGTGGTGCATACCTGTTATCCCAACACTCTGGAAGGCTGAGGCAGGAAGGTCACAAGTTTGAGCCTAGCCTAGGCAACTCAGTTACTTAGTGAGATCTGTCGCACAATTTGAAAAATGTGCTGGGAATGTAGCTCAGTGCAAAAGGCCTGGGTTCAATCTCCAGTACCTGTTTTCTTTTAAAAAGATAAACTGTTATCTGGTTTATGGTTCTGGAGGTTTGAAGCCCAGGAGTATGGCCCTGGCAACTGTAGTTTTGGGGCAGGCCTTGTGTTGCTTCGTCTCATGGAGAAAAGCAAAAAGACAACTGGGTGTAGGAAGAAGCAGCAGCCCCCTTCAGTAACCCACCAGCTCTCGCGATAATCGATCCAGGTGTGTGAGAGGGGAAACCCTTGCTCCCTGGGGAAAGCCATGAATCCATTCAAGACTGTGCAGCCCTCTGCGAGCTCCACTTACAACAGTGCCTCACTGAGGAATTAAGGATTCAGCACATAAACTCGGGACACTCAAACTACAGTAGCTGCCAACTCCTTGACCCTCCTTCTATCAGGCAATGGATTCCCTCCCCACCACACCACACCCCCACACCCCCGGTTTGAGTATGGGTGGGGCTTGTGACTGCTCTGACCAATGCAAAGTGGGGAAAGTGATGTCATGGCAGTTTCTAAATCCATGCTTTAAGAGATTAAGGTGAGTTCTGCCAGGCATAGTGATGCAGGCCTGTAATCCTAATTACCTCGGAGGCTGAAGCAGAAGGATCACAAGTTTGAGCCTAGCCTGGGCAATTAGCAAGACCCTGTCTCAAACTTTTTAAAAATTGTATGAAGGGATGGAGACGGTAGCATGCTCAAGGCCCTGGGTTCAATCCCCAGTACTACAGAAGGGGAGAGAGAGAAATAGGTAAATTGGTGACTTCTACTTCTATTCCTCTCCTTCGGAAAACTCTTAGAGCTGAACGAAGTGAGCAGTGGAGCACCTTGGAGAGGCCCAGGCCTACCTAGAAAGGGAGCGAGACTGAGCTGAGCCCAACCCCCAGCTATCCCCACTGGGCCCTAGACTTGTGAGTGAAGGTATCCTGGACCCTTCAGCCCACAGCCCATTCATCAGCTGAAAACTACCAAGGGGCCCCACTGGACCACCACATAAGTCACCTAGCCAGGCCCTGCATAAATTCCTAACCCACAAACTTGTGAGATCTAGTACAAGTCATTCTGTTTTGGAGTGTTTGTTACACAGCACTAGCTAGCCATTACAGCAGGTCTAGAGTGAGGTTATATTGGAAGCTGCAAAAACTCCCAATCACCTGACCAAGGGTACAGCAGCAGAATTAAAAAAGATAAATGGGGGGCTCAGGATGATCAAAGCTCTTATCTGGGTAAGAAACTGTCTCCTGGAGCTGGCCACTATTGAACACACAGCTTCTAGAAAGGGTAACAGGCAGTGCGGGGACCAATAAAGTGAAGAACAGTGGTGTGAGCAGGGTCTAGCAACAAAACAACAAGACATTCTAGCAAGAACAACTCATAGATTAATGGGAAATTTGTTTCTTCCCATGGATTAATTTTTATGCCTATCTCTCTTGCCTTCCCATGCATTAATTTGTTCATCCATACGAGTCATGCTGCCCTTAGCTGCACTGCTGTCTTGCCATCCAAGACATCACAGCATCGCAGATCGAGACCTCCACTGTGACCAGTGGCATGGGGAGTTGTTCCTTTCCCACACACCAGCTGCTGGCTTTTCAGGCAAGCTATTGTGGGCCAAGTGCCAGACTCAAACATTTCATATGAAAAGTCAGTTTATAAATTTGCAGCTTGCTTGGGGTGGTCTCCATCAATGCTCAGGTATCCACACTTTCAACAAGTACTGAGGCAACTCTCATGCACAGGGTTGTGGAAACACTTGAGAAGCACTAGAATAGCCAACTCTGAGGGCATTGCCCTACAGGTGGATGTCTGCATCACACCAACTGGAAAGAGACAAGGAAAGTTGGAGTAGATTCATTGGGGATGAGGAGGAGGAAGAGAGACAAAGAACCATTTGGAGGCACAAATATAAAATCAGCCAATTTAATACACCAAGTAATGATTCCTAAGCTGGGCGTGGTGACCCACACCTGTAATCCCAGCACTCGGGAGGCTGAGGCAGGAGGATCGCTGTGAGTTTGAGACCAGCCTGGGCTACATAGTGAGTTCCAGGTCAGTCTCAACGACATAGTGAGACCCTGTCTCAAAAAAATAAAAGTAGTGATTCCTTTTTCTCTTGCTGCTAGGGACTGAGCTTTAACACTGACCTACATTCCCAGCCTTTTTTTAAACTTTTATTTTGAGACAGAATCTGTACATTACTAAATTGCCTAGGCTGGGCTCAAACCTGTGATGCTCCTGCCTCAGCCTCCCAGAGCACTGTGGTTACAGGCTCACACCACCACACCTGGCTCAAGCAATGATTCTTGCCTCTTCTGTGGTGAAGCAAAGATACAGAGATCAACAATACCCAGCCCTGCTTGATGGAGCTCATGATCTAGACACAAAATGGCAGAGGGGGACCCAGAGCTGGGGAAGAGCCAATTGTTGGGTCAAGGCCCCTGTGAGCCACTCTCCCAGCTTGGGCTCTCTGGCGAGGGAAGGACACCAGCCTGGCTTGGCCTCCCATCAAAGGTCTGTCTTCCTCTTGCCTCTGGGTGAGGGAGTTCTAGAAGGACTCAGCAGGCCCAGGGCTGGGGGCCTGCCTGGGAGTGGTGTTGGCCCCGGAAATGGGTGTGGCGGCACAAGAGGAAGTGGGGGAGGTAATGGGGGGACAGCCAGTATATAGGTACAGGGAAGGGACAGGGGAAATGGACAATGACAAATTTAGGGACAGTTTGAGTGGAGTATGTGAATGCAGAGAAAGCAGACAGCATGAATCCATCCCAGATACAGGGTGCTGAGCCTGAATCCCTGACCAGAGACTCCTTCGAGAAACCTTATTCGTGGCACTGATATTCCCACAACACAAATGACAGGCTGTCACACAGACCACATTTTGGCCAGAGAGGCTAGGAAGAAGATGGATTGAGAAGGGGCTAAGGAAAGCATTCAGAGCAGATGTCCAGCCAACAAATACTGAGCATCTGCTTAGAAGCTAGAGCTGGGAACGCAGCCATCAACAAGGTCCTTGGCCGTGCAGCTCTCAGGTCTAGAGCTCGAAGACAGAACCAACACAGAGGTTAGGTGCAAGACAGGTGGTAATAAGATAAAAGTTAGGAAGAGTCCTCCGAGAAGACAGAAGGCTGGTACACACACGAGAAGATGCTCTGTGCCACTAAGAGAGGTGCTCCTGCATACCCTTAGGGTGATTATTATTTCAAAAAAGAAAAGACAGGAGGGAAAGAAAACAACAAATGCTGGCAAGAATGTAGAGATCAGAACGCTTTGCATTGCTGATGTGAACATACACAATGAAGCCACCGTGAAAACCATTCAGCAGTTCTTCAGAAAATTAAACACAGAATTAACATATGACCCAGCAATTCCATTTCTGGGCATATACCCAAAAGAGTTGAAAGCAAGGACTTGGCCAGATATTTGTATATTCATGTTTGCAGCAGCATCATTCACAATGGCTAAAACATGGAAGCCACCCAAAACACATCAACAGATGAATGGGCGGACCATGGTCTATCTGTACAATGGAATATTATTCAGCCTTTAAAAAGAAGGAAATTCTGTCCTATCCCCTAATGTGGATGATCTGTGAAGACCTTATGCCAAATGGAATAACCCAGTTACAAATGACTCACGCTGTGTGATTCTGCTTATACGAGGACCCCAGGGGTGTCGGATTTACGGAGGCAGAAAGTAGAATGTTGTAAACCAGGGCCTGAGGGAAAGAAGGAGGTGGAGTTAGGGTTTAAAGGATAGAGTCTCAGCCTGGGAAGAAGAGCAAAATTTGGGGAGATGGATGGTGGGGCTGGCTGCACACAACAGCGTGAGTGTAATTAACTCCACTGAACTGTGCACTGAAAGTGTTTAAAATGGTAAATTTTATGTTATGCATATTTTATCACAACCAAAAAAAGTTTTTTAAAGAAGTCAAGAGGGGAAACTGTTGGGTGAGAGACACTGCTTAATATGAGGAGGTCTTGGAAGGGTCCACTGACCACCAGTCCTCTGAGGTTCAGGGGGACAGGGGACGGAGAGGGGTGGGCTCCAGGCTGGGTCCAGACAGACACTCTGGGGCTGAGGATAAAGGGAGAGTTCCCGGGGGTGAAGTTCTTTACAGAGAAGGGAGGAAGAGGGGGGCTGTGACTAGGAGACCAGACTGTGGGGCCAGAACCCAGGAGGAAATAGACAGTACCCTCCAAAGTCTAAGTAAGGGACTCACAGAGTGCAGGTGGGACCCAAGAATGGGCCAACAGCGGCAAGAGAAGCAGCTGAAGACATTGTGGGGAGCTGTCGCTGCCCCTTGGCTTCAAGTGCCACAGAGAGGAAACTGAAAGCCAGAGCTGGGCTAGAACTAGAAGAGGGGCCCCCAGGCCCCAAGTGAAAAGCACTGCAAAAAGCCCAGCTGCTCTCTCCTGCCATCCTCTATGCCTCTGGGTATGCCTGGGTGACCTCTGTGCAAAGGTCAGCCTTCTAAGGCCCAGGGAAAGGCAGAGAAAGCAGTACAGATGGCGCCATTTGTTGAAATGAGTAACACAAGCTTAGAAGCCATTTTGGGGGAAATTTGGCAGGCTGGACAGGGAAACCAAGCAAGAGGTCTATCCTCATGAGCCAGGGCAAGAGATGTGGGAGCCCAGGCACACAGAGACAGCCTGCCTCTCTCTCATCTTTGGTGGAATAAGGACCCCAAGGTGGTTCAGAGGCTTGCTTGAAGCTAGCCAGCACACCCCCACCACCCCCACCACTGCCCATGTCCTGTTCTCTGAAGCAGCTCCAGCTTTAGCCCAGGAAACACGGGCTGCAGAGACAGCCAAAAGGAGAGCAGGAGCACTGTGCCCAGCTGGGGCAGCTTTCCCAGACACTGGCTCCAAAAGACTTGAAGCCGAGGCTGATCAGGAACCAAGTTAATGTGGTAAGCAAGGTCCCAGGAAGCCAGTTTCGTTTAAGGAATGAGATGGGAGGGTGCCACGTCCCTGTTTCCCTGGCCCTCTGAACACACCACGTCTCCTCCACCCCTCTGAACACATCACGCACACACTTCAAGCAAGGAGAAGCCGCAGGCCTTCTGGGGCTCTTCTCCCAGCCCTTGATCTGCCTGCTCCCCGCTCTGCCTTAGGAGGCACAGCCCAGCAGAGGGGGCAGCTGACTGGTGCTCTGCCCACCCAAAGCCCCTGCAGATGAAATATTCATGCAGCCAGAAGACAGAAGACCAGCTGAGGACGTGCCCTGGGGGCTCTGGGGCTGCTGTACTGGCAGCAGCAGCTTAGCCCACCCCTCTTCCCTATCTTCAACCTTTGTTCTGCAAACTGTGAAAATCCTAAAGACACGCACACACTTCAAAGACAGGTGGGCAAGGAAATCTGGCCAAAAGAAGAGGGGAAAGGGAGGAGAGCACACACAGATACAGACCCCAAGAAGACACAAATACAAAAACAGACTCAGACCCATACAGACTCACAAAAGACACACAGAGATCTGAGCGCAGTGCTCAGTGTCATGCAAATTCTTAAAAGCTGAACCCCAACTTGGGCATCTGTAATCCCAGCACTCTGGGGTGCTGAGGCAGGAGTATCGAAAATGAAACCCAGGCTAGGCAACTTAGTGACTTAGTGAGACCCTGTTTTAAAATAGAAGGGCTGGGATGTAGCTCAGTTGCTAAGGCCCTGAGTTCAATAGCCAGTAAAAAGTCTGCATGCTCGTGCATCTGTCCGGCCCCTTCCGGTCTATTCAGACACTTCTAGCCCAGTTCCTGGGTCAACCCTTGGAGACACCTCTGAAAGGAGCGAAGCTGTGCTTTGCACTTGCGGCCTGGGGGGCCCCTCTTCCAGTTCTAGGCTGCACTTTCCTGGCTTCCACTAGGGAAATTTCTCGGGCTCCCAGTGCCCACCCTCCTAAACACCCCGCATTCAGCCTCACCCAAGAGGCAAAAACGGGTCGCGCTCCCAAAGTCACTCTGAGATTAACCAAATGGTGCCTTGAACTCAGCAACACGGAAGGCCCAGCAATTCCATTCTCAAAATCCTCTCCCTATTGGATTATCCCCACACACAGCCCGACCTCTGTCCAGCCTCCAGGAAACACAACGACGAGACGTCCTGGGGGTGTCCCCGAGTCGGACTCCCACCTGCGTGAACAGTCCTGACAAGGACTCTGGATACCTAGTGATGTTCTCAGATCCAAAATTAATAACCTCCCTGACCCCAGGTTTCTCTCAGAGCTGGCGCGCGCCAGCCGCAAGGGACGAGACACACTTTCCATTGGGGCAATGTCCTGCCTGGAAGCCTCGCCCCTCCTCTCCAGAGGGCGGCCCTCCAGAGCTGCGGAGGGCGCTGTGGACATCAGGCTCTGTGCCGCTCTAGCCAGCAAGCGGCCCAGGAGGCCGGCTCGATGGTCGTGAGCTGTCCAGCATTTCAGCAATCGGCGGCGGCGCCCGC